>NC_081830.1:50784621-51088083 GCF_030867095.1 Alligator mississippiensis | reverse complement strand
CAGTTCTTGTGACCAGACTCTAGAATAGACTCCCAGTGGGGGTGGTGCAGGCATCTACCCTGGAGATCTTCAAAAGGAGACTGGATGCACACCTTGCTGGAGTTATTTGATCCCAGCAGTCTTTCCTGTCCAGAGCAGGGGGGCTGGACCAAATGATCTCATGAGGTCCCTTCCAGCCCTAAACTTCTGTGAATCTGTAAACCATCCCATTGTGTAGGAAAATTAGCAAGTATGGCAGAAAACCAGCTTGGCTTAGTAAACTAAATCACAAAAAGGCAGCTTATAAGAAGTGGAAACTTGAAGAAATAACTAGGGAAGAATATAAGAGCATTGCTTGGGCATGTAGAGATGAAGTCAGAAAGGCCAAAGTGTGATTGGAGCTGTAGTTAGCAATGAATATGAAGGGTAACAAGAAGGGTTTCTACAGGTATACATTGGTAGCAAGAAGAGGATCAGGGGAAGTGTGGGTCCATTACTGAATGGGGAGGTAACCTTGTGACAGAGGGTGCAGAAAAGGCTGAGGTGCTCAATGTCTTTTTTGCTTCCGTTTTCACAGGCAAGGGCAGCTCCCAGACTACTGCACTGGGCAACACCGTTTGGAGAGGAGGTGAGCAGTAGGGCTGTGTGAAATTTCAGCAGCCATTTTGTTTCAACAGTTTCAGTTGCCATTTCAACAGTTGAAACACCGAATCCAAAACAAAATGCAAGGCTACAAAACAGCTCCGAAACAAAACAGGCCATCCAAAACAAGTTGGAGAGAGTCCAGCAGAGAACAACAGAAGTGGTTCGGGGGCTGGGGCACAATGGCTTATGAGGAGAGGCAGAGGAAACTGGACTTACTTAGTTTGGAGAAAAGAAGACTGAGAGGGGATTTGATAGAAACCTTTAACTACCTGAAGGGAGGTTCCAAAGAAGATGGAGCTAGACTGTTATTAGTGGTGACAGATGACAGAACAAGAATCAGTGGTCTCAAGTTGCAGCAAGAGAGGTTTAGGGTGGATGTTAGGAAAAGCTTTCTCACTAAGAGGGTGGTGAAGCACTAGAAGATGGAAGTTACCTAGAGAGGTGGTGGAATCTCCATTCCTGGAGGTTTTTAAAGCCTGGCTTGACATCCCTGGCTGAAATAATGTAGTTGGGGATGGTCCTGCTTTGAGCAGGGGGTTGGACTAGATTTCATAGATTTCATAGCCATTAGGGCTGTAAGGGACCTTGGAAGATAATCAAGTCCAGCCCCCTGCCCCAGGGGCAGGAAGTCAGCAGGGATCATAGGATCCCAGCAAGATAAACATCCAAATGTCTCTTTAAGGTTTTCAAAGTAGGTCCTTGAACCACCTCTGGTGGCAGTCTATTCCAAACCTTGGGGGCTCAGACAGTAAAGAAGTTCTTCCTTATGTCCAGCCTGAAACGGTCATGGAGAAGTTTGTGACCATTTGACCTTGTCATCCTCTGGGGCACTCTGGTGAACAGATGTTCCCCCAGATGCTGGTGAGCACCCCTGATAAACTTATAGGTGGCCACCAGATCACCCCTGAGCCTGTGCTTTTCCAGGCTGAAGAGTCCCATGGTTCTCAGTCTCTCTTCATAAGGTCTGTTTTCCTGACCTCTGATCATGTGCATGGCTCTCCTCTGCACCTCTCAAGCTTCTCCACATACTTTTTGAATTGTGGAGCCCAAAACTGGATGCAGTACTCCCGCTGTGGCCTCACCAAGGCCAAGTACAATGGGAGAACGATGTCCTGGGATTTGCTTGAGAAGCATCTATGGATGCAAGTCAGCATTTTGCTCACTTTACTAGCAGCAGTATCACACTGAAGGCTCATGTTCATCTTGTGGTCAATCATGACCCCCAAGTCCCTTTCATCCATAGTGCTAGCCAGCATAGCACTGCTGAGCCTATAAGCATCTGCAGGTGAGAGAACCTTGCATTTTTCAGTGTTAAACACCATCAGGTTCTCATCTGCCCATTTCCTGATCCTGTTAAGGTCTGCCTGGATCACCCTCCTGTCCTCAGGTATGGATGCTTTACCCCAGAGTTTGGTGTCATCAGCGAACTTGACCAGTTGCTTCTAATACCAATGTCCACATCATTAATGAAGATGTTGAATAGTATAGGCCCAAGGACAGAGCCTTGAGGGACCCCACTGATCACAGTGCACCATGATGATTGGCTTCCGTCAACCACCACCCTCTGGGTCCTACTACGGAGCCAATTCCCCAGTCAGCGGATTGAGTTGAGGCCGAGGCCGCAGTTGCCAGTTTTGCTAAGAGCTGATCATGGAATACCATATTGAAGGCTTTTTTAAAGTCAAGGTATACGACATCAATCTCCTCTCCCTAGTCCAGGTGATAGGTCACCTGGTCGTAAAAGGAAATGAGATTGGTCAAGCAAGACCTACCCACAACAAACCTGCGCTGGCTATCCCTCAGGATGTTGCCATCAGCAAGTATGTTAAGAATGGCCTCTTTGATAATCTTTTTAAGACCTTCCCCAGGATAGAGGTGAGGCTGATGGGCCTATAGTTTGCCAGATCCACTTTTCTCCTTTTCTTGAAGATAGGCACCACATTGGCCTTCTTCCAATCTTTGGGCACTTCACCAGAGCACCAGGAGTTCTCGAAGATCTGTGTCAGGGGATAAGCTATGATGCTAACCAGTTCCTTGAGTACCCTGGGGTGTAAGCTGTCAGGGCCAGCTGACTTGAAGGTGTCCAGCCTCTCAAGGTGTTCCTTCATGAGGTCAGCATTGATGGAGGGTAAGGAATCTCCCTCACCCGGGCCTCCCTGTCCCATAATGGGCAGGGGTGTCCCATAGCACTGGTGAAAGACCGACACAAAGTACCCATTTAGCAAGTTGTCTTTTTTCTGGGTGTCAGTTGTCAGTTTCATAGTCGGTAGGGTAGGGTCGGAAGGGACCTGAGCAGATCATCAAGTCCAACCCCCTGCCATGGCAGGAAACAGTACTGGGGTCAAACGACCCCGATGAGGTGTTCATCCATCCTCCTCTTGAAGACCCCCAGGGTAGAAGCCAGCACCACTTCTCGTGAAAGTTGGTTCCAGATCCTAACCACCCTGACAGTGAAGTAGCGCCTCCTGATATTTAGCCTAAATCTACCCTCTGCTAGCTTGTGACCGTTATTTCTTGTCACTGATATGAATGTCCACATCATTAATGAAGATGTTGAATAGTATAGGCCCAAGGACAGAGCCTTGAGGGACTCCACTGGTCACAGCGCACCACAACGATTGGCTTCCGTCAACCACCACCCTCTGGGTCCTACCACGGACAGAAGAGAATACCACCTGTGCCCCTATCTCCTTCAGCATGCCCCACAGAGCATGGTAGTCCATCATCAGATGATCAGGGCTTCTCCTGGCTGCATCATTAGTGCCCACATGGATTAGGACCATGGGGTAGTAATTGGTGGGCTGTGTAATGGCCTGGATCATCTCCATCACTTCCTGAATCTTTGGTGTGGGCAGGAAGTAGACCTTGCATGTCGAGGGGTCCTGGAGACAGATGGGACCCTCTGTACCTCTTAGGATGGAGTCACCTATGATGATCACTTGATGTTTCTTCCTCCGAGTCTGCTTCTCTCCTTCAGCCTGTTCAAAGTGTGGGGTTGCCTCCTCTCTGGAGGGTCTTCTCTCCTTCCTTCTCCTGCAGTGTCGCCAGGGCCTCGTACCTGTTCTCCAGCCAGACTGGAGGAACTGGCACTGCTCTGCTGCGAGCAGCCCTGGTTCTGGAGGGGACCATCTGCCACTCTGCTGTGGAGGGCACCTCCCGGCGTGTTTCTTCCTTGGATGCATGGCCCTGCAGGGAGAGAAAATACTTATCAGTTTCATCCTCCACCTCTCTGATTCCCCTCAGCCTGCTAACCTCCTTCTGAAGCTCCCTCACCTGCACTCCACTGCTCCAGTTCCCTCCACCCCAGTTGTCCCATCTGGTTTATCAGGGGTCCAATGTTGCCCTTGCTTTTCCTCCAGCTCCCCAGATGACATCCTAAGGTCCCTTCTAACACTAATTTTCTATGATTCTAAGACTTGAGAAATCATTGGTTTGACACTCCCTTTCATCACCATCTGTGATGTCTGCCAGAGAATCTGTGGATCTAGGATCAGCCTTCTTAGCCATCAATGGATTCATCTACAACCATTTCCTTAACCCATGGGAGTGATCATCCTTAACTATGAGGGATTGCTGATGCCAACACAGATCCTACAATAAGCTCTGTGGCGATGCAATGTGGGCCTTATTTATGTGATTCAAGTCAGAAATTTTTACTTTGGAAAACAACGTAACATATTGTGCATGCTTTCAGGAAACTTGCTCTTTTAGGATTTAGAATTGGCCATAAAGCTACCTCTTTACCTGCAGTTCTTGATATCTGTATTGGAAAATTACATAGCCTTGCTGTGATTTGGCACCTTTCAAGTATTTAACATTAACAATGTTTGTTCTCCTTCCCATCCTGTGCAAGAAATATTTTGAGAGGTTTATTATAGATACTCACACCTGATCCCCAAGTAAATATTTGTTTCAAAAACATAAAGTATATTTTAATTGGAAACATTAATTATCAACAGAAACATTTATTACCAAGTTTATTTTGGCACAGGAACTAGGGTTGGAGAGAGATGCACATGATAGAATTTATTTCTAAATGTTCTGATTTCTTGGTTTTCATTACAACTGCATGGCATACAAGTTTTCTTGTTGACCACCCCTATCCACTGTCTAACAGTTCTTCTTTGCCTCCTTTTGCTATTGACTAGGAGGACTGGATTATAGCTATGTATCTCTTCAAAGGCAGAATATAATTTTCATGCATTTTACATGTTGCTGTGTTGGGGACACAGGCAACTGGTAGGGGAGACATGGCGGGGCATGTGCCCCCTTGACAGGGCTGTCCCGATGCCACCAGTGGCTTCTGTGGGTGCTTGCCATTCCCATCCCCATGCCCACCGCTGCCTATGCTGCCTCTGGGTTCTGCAGGTCCTTGCCAGCCCCATCCCTGACACCAACACCACTGCTGGCTTCTGCAGGTGCCCCTCCAAACTCAGGAGGCACAAGTTGCTCATGGCTGGGGAGTCAAGTAGTAGACCTATGCGAACCATCAAGTATTTGCTCTGGATTCAGATTTGGCTGATTCGGAGGGACAGTAATTCAATGTGGTGATCTGAATCATTGTCCCAATTTGATTCAGCTGATTCAGATCCAGAGATTCAGTGCTGATTCGGAGATTCAGTCATAGACTACACAGGCAGTAGTCCTCGACAATGCTGGACACAGCTGCCTCTAGCTGCCTCCAGTAAATCTTTTGTGGTGGGAAGAGGGAGGGGGCATGGGGGTGGGGAAGCAGATCAACGCCCCCACAGCAAGGAAGGGATTGGGGCTGGGGCTGGGACAAGCTACCCAGCCAGGGCAGAGGGGCACAAGACTCAGGGAGGGGGGTGCCTGCCACTGTGTACTGCTGCGTGCCACCAATCCAGGAGCTGCTCTTCCAGTGGCTCCTCTGGCAGCTTTTGACACCAGTTCAGGAAGGCATGGGAGCAGGCATGTGCCCCTGGATCTGCACGGGGTGGGCTGCGCTTTGGATGGGCAGAAGGCACTGGGAGTGGGGGCTATGCCTTTCACTGCTTGCCAAGCCAGGGTGGGGAGGCACGAGACGGTGCCACTGCACTGCCTTGGACAAGTGGCGCCCAGTGGCAGAAGTTGTTCCAGCCACCCTACACCTCCTGGACCAGCTGCAGCTTCATGTGCCCCACCCTGGCTGAGCAAGCAGTGGCAGGGCATGGGGGCAGGTGTATGCACCCAGATTGGGGCAGGGCTGGTGGTAGGGGCTATGGGGAATTTTAGGATGGCTGTAGTCCCCCCATAATCCCCACTCCACTGTGCTCTGCGGGGCAGGTGAAGCCAGGGCTGCACTCTAGGCTGTGACTGGGGCCAGCAACCCAGAGCACAGCCCTGGCTCCATCCACCCTGTGGAGCGCAGCCCAGAAGTGGTCAGCTGGGCCTAGCCTACCAGAGCCCAGCCCAGCCCGCTCCGTGCAGAGCCAGGGGCACATCCCCATGCCCTCCCGGACTTGTGGCGACAGCCACTGGAGAAGCCACCAGAAGAGCAGCTCCTGGACCGGTGGCGTGCAGTGGCGGGAGCCCCCCTCTCCAAGTCCCATGCCCCCCTGCCCTGGCTGGGCAGCTTGTCTTAGCTCCAGCCCCAATCCCTCCCTTGCTGTGGGGAAGTTGATCTACCCCCCCCTCCCCCATGCCCGTTTCCTTCCCCCTCCTCCCACCACAACAGACTTACCAGCTGGAGGCAGCTGTGTCCAGCGTCATCAAGGACTGCTGCCTGTATAATCTATGGCTGAATCCCCAAATGTCTCCGAATCTATCTGAATTGATTTGGAGGCTTCCAAATCAATTTAGACCTTTGAATGGGTCTCCCAATTTGATTTGGATTTGGAGATTTGGCCACCAAATCAGGCTGAATCTCCTCTGAATTGAATCGGCTACCGAAGCTTCACACAGCCTTATTAAACAGGAAACTTAATGGGTAGGGAAAGCATCATATAATAAAAGCACAATTTCCAGTCATGTACCTTGATATTCTTACTTCTCACATCAGGAAAGTCCAAGACATTTAGTACATTCCTGGCCTGGATCAAACATGATAAAGGGAAGGAAAATCTGTTCTCAGATTCTTGGAACCCCTATGCAGGAATTTTGGTTGTGCTAGGCCATACTTAAGTTATAGTAAGCTATGGTGCTGAAAAGCAATATGGGAGAAAGGGGCCTCCTGATCATGGGATGACCCAGCAGGGGAAAAAATTAAAAATTCAGAAATAAACAACATGACATTGAAAGGAGTACACAAACAGCAGCTACAAATGTAAAAGTTAGAACTTACCAATGAGAGTGCAGATGCATGAACATGGCAAATTAAACAAAACAAAAATGAACATTTCAACAGAGAGAGTAAGATAACAGTGAGTGCAAGACAGGGGGATACACAAGTGTAAATACAGAGTTGGGAGACCTACCTCAGAGAGACATAGGGAAGTGTAAATAATGTATGGTGTCTCTGTCCATCAAGGAAAAGCTTCACTAATTTGGACTGACTTGTGTGCTGTCCAACAACAATAAACCTTTCTGAGCTTTTGCCACAGAACACATATTCAAGTTGCGTTTTCTGAGTTGCCTTTGGGATCTGAAACACGCCTTGTTAACATCAGCCTTTCAGTAGTACATACAGATTCCATCAGTCTGTATATCAAAAGCGACAGCAACCAAATAGATACTACCCCAAAAAACACTCGGCGCACCTCCGACCAACATCCTACTTTAATAAAATAACACTGTTTTAATTGGAAAGTCTTACCATCTTAGAAAGGAGATAAATTATTCCCCTTTTACAGATGGGGAAGCTGAAGCATGAGAAGAGAAAGTGCTTTATCCAGGTCATCCCAGCACAGCAAGAGAAGAGGCAGGGACTAAACCAAACTTGGTGTAGTCCAGTGCTTTATCCACCAAACCACACTAGTCCCCCTATAACTACACTAATAAGAATCAAATATTTAAGAGGTTATAATGAGTGAAGCAGAGACATTTTTATCAATAAAATTGGCTTTTTTCTCTCTAAGCTCAAATCTTAATAAAAGTTCATTGAGACAAAACATTTGACCAATTGTATTTTTTACTGTGTACCAATGAAAACATCAAAGAACATTTAACTGGTTCCAGCCCAGTAATATTTACTATTCTCCAAACAATGTGGCTTCTGTCAATATGCTTGGAGTTCAGACAAAGACAGTTTTTATTTGGCATACTCATAAAGTGCTATAGTCAATTATTATAATCTTTACTTTTGTGTTAAGCCAGACTGTTATTTACATTTCAAGGGGCTGAGGCAGACTTTTCTACATTTTATATTGATTGCATCAGTATACATGGATTTTTCTCTTCTCTGTTAAGCTTTGATGGCTACTTTCCTTTCCCTGCACTCAACAAAGGGAGCTGTCTCCAAGACGACACATTACATGATCTGTGTTCTCTCGGCAGCAGGCAGTGTGTAGAAAGATTTTTTTCTTTTCATTGTATCTTTTACAAGCTCTTGTTGATACAGCCTTGTCAGTGCAATTTATTATGGTTATAACACACCTGACTGCAAGTCATAGAGCAAGTATAACAGTCAGGTCAAGATCTCATGGTTCATATATCCTCAGCACTAGGATCTCAACTATAATATTGATGGACACTTAAGGAAATTTTTCCTGCAAGCCCTTTAATTTGATGACATATGTCATAATTAAACTGAATGACAGGGCATTCCCACCATGGTCTTTAGTCTCCTCTCACTCACACTGGTTCTACACACCAGCGTTTCTTAGAATTATTTCTGGTTTTTCCTGGTGTGAAAAGAAAATTAGGTCCAGCAACCATGGTATAGAAAAGTGATTGTAGATATGCTAAAAGAGGGCAAATTTTCAGAAAAGGCAGAGCTGTTACCCTCTAAAAATCAGTCTGCTTTCTTTTGCAAGAAGCACCTGAAGAGTGAGGCTCCCAAAATTGTTCTGTCACTTTTGAAAATCTAGAGAATGGCCTTTTGGATTTCAGTTAATCTTGCTCAAATGAGTCCAATTTATAAGGATGAACTTTTCTGGATCGTTATTTTATTTTCATACTACTTGAAAAACAGGAAATAGAGGAAAGCTCAAAAGAAATCCCAAGCAAAGTTCTGCATAGTACAAGACTCAGCCAGACAGCATTGAGGAGTTCTTTGGAAGTTTGGGAGTTCTAAACAGTTTACTTTTCTTTAGCGATGATCCTTTGCTTCTCAGTCTCTCTTTTTTATACTTTGCATAAGATGTACAAATACATAAAAGTTCCTTTATTTAACAAGCTTGTAAAATCCTTCCTTTCAGCTATCTGAAAGCCAAGCAAATACTAAATTTTAAAAGCTACTTTAAAAAGAGAGTTAAGATAAGATTGCTTGTGTCTATAAGATTGCTTGTGCCACTGTTTATGTAAGCCAAGATGACATTTGGTGGGAGGCCTAAGAACACAGTCTCTATTCCTGTGCATTTAGGAATTTTACAGGATGCTGCCACTACATCTAGGTTTGATTCTTAAGTTACTAAAACCCCTGCTCTTCTCTTATTTGTGCTATGTTTCATATCAACAACTTCTGTGCAAGCTGTGCAAGAATCTTTTTGCCTACAACATCAATTGGGTACTGTTTAGGCAATATAAACTCATTTTGCCTAGACAAAGATCTCTTCTGAGATAGCCATTCTAAAGAGGGAACCACAATACAAGTTTCCAGCTTTACTCCTACTCAGTCAATGTACCGGTAGCACTTGGATCTGAAGCAGAGCCCATATTATTCCACAAGCCAGGCCAGAACACCTTTGTCCTGGTCTATAGTGACCTTTCCTAAGTAATTTCAACCAATGGGATTTAACTGTGCAAATTATTTGGAAGAAGAGAGTGATGAGTGGCAGAGTTCTCTCTGATGTCACTGTGTAGGACCAAATAGACCCGGTGTAGAAATGACAATTTCCAATGTCCTGATTTTCCATTGGTCACCAAAATCCAACAGGGTTCTTTTTACTCAAGCTTAAAGCATTTCATGAACTTTTGTAACTTATTAGATACAGTCTTCAAAGTGTGCTGCATTGCAGACAACAGACAAATGACATTGAGTGTTAGCCTCACTTCAGTCAGGCAAAAGGTGGGGGTAGTGTGGCACTTTATAGATTAGCTCATTCAGAGAGGCATGAGCTTTCTTAGGCTATCACCTACTATGTCAAATGTTATGACTGGATTTGCAGAGCTGGAGTAATAATTAGAAAGCAATAGGATAATTTATATACAAAGGATAGGGAAAATGGGAGGAAAGGATGGGGCACTGATGAGAGAGGGGAAGGTGAGTTGAAGGGATCAAAGGAGATAAAGAAGTTAAAGAGCTGAAGGACAGAGAGGTCATAAAAAACCTGTTTAACGAATATTTCTGTGTATCTGGATATTGATGCTTGCAACGTTAGTTTTCCTTCTGGCACAACTTCATGCCATTATTTAGAAATGACCTTTCTCCTGATTTTCTATGGAGGGCAAGTCATTAAAAATAAATATTTGTTTTAGTTATTGAATTTCTTCATATACAGCATGTTTTCTTGTTTACTCATCCTGTTAAGTATTTTAGTAGTTCTAGTGTCACAAACCTTAAGTGGCAGCTCAAGACTCACCAGTACCAGTATAGTCACAAAAGCTTTTTTCTTTTTAAATTATGGCTCTATCTGTCATTATGAACCAGCGTGGGCAAAACTGTCCTTTCACATGAGCACACAGAATGTCAATGCTAGCATTTCACTTTAACAACAAGGGCAGATCTCTCACTGTTATCAGCAGGAATCCTATGCATGTAAGGACATGACAATAGGGGTTCTACTTTGTGGATCTTAGCTTATTTTGCACACACTACACCAGTGGTTCTCAACTCATTTAAACTCAAGGCACCCCTTGTTAGACTCTAGGCACCCCACAGAAAAATGCCTCCACTTAGCTCTCACTTGTTTTTGGACTCTAGAAAAAAATAGGGCAATTCTATTGCAGAGAAATCAGGGGAGCTTATACATGTGATAGGGGTTTAGTCTTCTATTCCCCCTAAACCGAAAGGGTGGGTTTTTAACTGAAACCACCTCTTTCAATTTAGGAGTTTTATTTTTCCATCATGTTATGGTGAGGGGCCCGATCCTTTCTTTTTTAGTGGAGCCTGCCCACAGCCAAGGGCTGAGCTGCTAGTGGGTTGAGCAGCCCCTGAGCTGCAAGGGGCCCTAGTCCTTCCCTCCACAGTGGCAGCTCCACCAGGCAAAGAACTGGATTGGGCCAGGTGCTGCCTCCGACCCAGGGCAGTAGCTGGTTCACTAGCAGCCCTCCCGGGCAGCCTGGGGAGTGCTGCTACCACAGAGGGAAGAAACAGGGCTTCCTGCAGCTCAGAGGCTGCTTGGCTGGCAGCTTAACCCCCAGCCATGAGAAAGGTGGGCAGGCTCTGCCAAAAAGAAAAAAGGATCAGGTCCCTCGCCACTTCTGCCTTCAGTAGGCACCTGTTGAAGGCAGCAGTAGCAAGGGACCCAATCCTTTTTTTTTCTGCAGGGCCTGCCTGCCTTTCCTGCTGCCAGGAGATGAGCTGACTAATAGCTGCAATACGCTGTAGCGAACAAAACTGCATCAGGATATAGTTTAGTTTGCAACAATGCAAATTCATCTAAAATCCTCAAAACTCGTGTACATGTAATATGTGACTCCATTAAGCGTCATAAAGGGAAATTTCCAGCATGTGTCCATCATGACATCATCATGTATACAAGCGCCCATGGATTTCTAAATAAAAACTCCAGGTTTATCTTGTGTATCATGTGAAGGTGTTTGCACATGCATCAGTGCTAATATTGTGTGGCACCCTAGGATACCTTTCAAAGGATCTCATGGCACCCTAAGGAATTGCAGCACCCTGACTGAGAATCACTGCTCTGCTCACAGATTATATTACTCGTATGCATGCTGGTGGAGGTATGAATATGGGAGGCAGGCATTGTTTTTTTTCCTGCAGAATTAATGTTATTGATTTTCTTCTGATGCATTTGAATTAACATGATTTAAAAAGCAGTGGTCTGCACAGACAAATTCATCCCACACAGTCTATCCATCTGCCAAAGCAGGTCAACAGTGCTACAGTTGTGTGGGATGATATGTTTTTTTACAGGCACTCTCTGCTACTCTTTTGCTGTCACTTGGCGCTTCACCAAAGACTTTCACAGAAAGA
The DNA here is from genome assembly GCF_030867095.1 of Alligator mississippiensis. Taxonomy (NCBI): domain Eukaryota; kingdom Metazoa; phylum Chordata; order Crocodylia; family Alligatoridae; genus Alligator; species Alligator mississippiensis. Next base: position 51,076,265 of record NC_081830.1, on the reverse strand, counting down.
ACAGTCTGTGCATCCGCTACTAAATCTAACTCTAAGGAAGTACTGTCAAAACAAGAGGACAAGCACCCAACTTCCCCACTGCAGAACTCTGATTTATACAAGGATAAACCAAAAGAGGTAGATCATGAGCCAAATACTTGGTTGACCATTCCTATGACTTTTATGGGACTCAGTGCAAGCAGCCATGATATTGATTTGAGCTTTGCAACAAGCCCAACCAGCTGTGGGATATTTGTAGTCCAAAACTGGGTCTATATATTGCACCTATTTGGGAATCATTTAAGAGATCATTTAGACTTGAGTGAGAAGAACCCTGTTGTTTCTTTGTCAAAAACTTTTGAAAATCCATGGTAGAATGCTACTTTCCCTATTATGTCTTTACTTCTTATTTCAGAAATACACTTTACTTAGCTTGGTGCATCTCCCCATGCACTTATATTAATTAGCCAGATTTTCAATTCTTTAAAAGATGTTGCAAAGAAAGGGTGCTTATACACTATTTCCAGCCCAACTAGAAGCAGAATGTACTGGAAATGACACAAAAAGTCTGTTTCCATGAGAGCTCAACAGTCCCAAGACAGTTATACATTTCACATAAACAGTATGGTGTGCATATTAGGTCTGTGCGAAGCTTTGATCCCTGATACGATTTGGTGGAGATTTGGCCCGATTTGGTGGCTGAATCTCTGAATCTGAATTGAATCAGAGGACCCTTTAATCCCTCTGAATCAATTTGGAGAGATTCAGAAAGACTTGGTGATTCAGACAGAGAGACAGCTTTAAATGTTTTTTCTACATACCTGTAGGTAGCAGGGGCTCGTGAACGCTATGATGCTGGGGCGCATGGAATGTCCCACAGAAGTGTGGGAGGCTCCACATGTGCTCAGCAGCAGACCTGGAAATGGACTAGAAGCACTTCTGGTCCACTTCCGGGTCTATCAGGGAGTGCACACAGGGGCCCCCGCACCCCCCCCAGCTCGGTGACTGGTGCCTCCTGGGTCGGGGGGGGGCACATGGGATCCCCCTGAGTCCAATTGCCAAGTTGGAGGGGTGGGGGAGAGGCCCCCACATGCTCCCTGGCACACCTGGAAGTGGACCAGAAGTACTTCCAGTCCACTTCCCGGTTTGCCTCCAAGCACATGGAGGGCTCCCCTACACCCCTGTGGAATGCTCCATGTGCCCCAGCATTGCAGTGTTCACAAGTCGTGCCTGCTACCTCAAGATTAGTAGAAAAAACTTTTAAAGCTGTATCTATGTCTCCAAATCATCATCGAATCTTCAGATTCGGATTTGGCCAAATTGAATCAGATCACTGTCCCTGATCTGGGCCGAATCTGAATCAAATAGGGCCCACTTTGCACACCCCTATGCACAGGGAAATGCAGGGGAACTGTTATGAGTCTTTTCTGCCAACTGCACCTTTTACAGGGTCAAGATTTCCTAGATTTCCTAGATTTCATATTCATAGATTTCATAGACATTAGGGCTGGAAGGGACCTCGGAAGATCATTGAGTCCAGCCCCACACCCAAAGGGCAAGAAGTCAGCTGGGGTCATAGGATCCCAGCAAGATAAGCATCCAATTTACTCTTGAAGGTGTTCAGTGTAGGTGCTTGAACCACCTCCGATGGCAGGCTAGTCCAGACCTTTGGGGCTTGGACAGTAAAGAGATTCTTCCTTAAGATCCTCCCTGCCAGGCTATACTGCTAATTCAAAATGGGTTCCTACAAATTTGGAGTATGCCCTTTCTCTCTTTCCTTTTCCTTAGTCTGAAATCAAAGACTGAAAGTACATTTGTTCTTAGAGTGTTCTAGAATACACTAGAATTAAGAGCTTTCCTGAATCTAGTACCCAATTTTTTGAGCATCCATGACTACTATTTAACTGCATCTGTGTGAAACCACTTAGGTTTGTTATACAATTTATCACTACGTAAAGTGTTTTAAAACTGCGTATATCCAATACATACACATACATACATGCATACATACAAACATGTGCTCACACAATCAATCATGCCAGAAATCATGCCATATCTTTAGTTATACAACACTGCACAAGACAACTTGCAAGCATTTGAAAATTGTGTCCACATAACATACTTTGCATTATAGATACTACACAATAGGTGTATCTACAAGTCCTATGCCTAAATTTAATGAGCATTAGCTTAATGTGCATTAAGGCAATTTAGGTTTGTGTCTACACATGTGTGCATTAAAGCACATTAACACTGTGCATGCAGACTGACCTGGGACTAAAGTTAGTTCCAAGTCAGTCCACACACAGCATTAATGTACATTAACATGTCTACTACGCCTGTGTGAATAGGCAGCTATTCAATTCAGCTTCGGAACTGGCTGCTTCAGATGCCAGGGATCTGATCCAGAGCTCTGGATAAGTTTCCTGCTTTGATTCGTCTGAAGTGGCTCCGAAGCTTCAGAGCTGCTTTGGAGATTCGGCCATAGGGTATAATGGGGAATCAATGAAATATCTATAACTTTATTGTTTTCTGTCTGATTTGGCTGAAACTTGCGAAGATGGTAGCCTCTACTGAGAGCATGAAGTCTGCCAAGTTTCAAGAATATAGGTGCAGGGGTTTGGCATGACATGCACCCCAAATTCTTGAAAGCAAAACTCATGTCACATGTATGTGTTACACCACATAGGGGTGAAAACTGCAGGGGTGATGGCCCCTGGTGAGGCCACAAATCCTGCCAAGTTTCAAGAAGATTAGTTCAGGGGTTTGGGGGGAACTGCACCTCAAGCTGTGGACAAGCAAAACTTGTGACATGGGTGACACTGTGTGTTAAGGTGCAGCAGGGTGAAAACTGCAGGGATGCTAGCCCCTGCTGCAGCCACGAAGTCTGCCAGCTATCAAGGAGATGGGTGCAGGGGTTCTGGGTTCCGCGGCCCTGCACCCCTAGCTGCTGACAGGCAAAACTTGTGACATGGGAGCTTGTGGAACTGTGTCTGTCTTGGGGCATGGGATGTGGGGTGGGGAACTACTGCAGGCCTGGCTGCTAAGCTATTGTGTTACCAAACAATCATGATTCACTCAGGGACCAGCTCAATACACAGTAGCTAGCTACTACTAGCTACTAGATAATGAGTTAATTAGCAAGGATTAACAGCTACAAAACCACAGACTAAGGAGAGGAAATCATCAATACAGACAATCAACTGCCCCAAGACAGAGACAGTCAGTTGCACAAGCACCCATGTCACAAGTTTTGCCTGTCAGCAGCTAAAGGTGCAGGGCCCCAGAACCCAGAAGCCCATGTACCTATCTCCTTGATAGGAAATTTGGCCCAGTTTATGTTTTATACAAGCTCAAGAAAGAGTTTTCCCAGCTGTAAGCATTTCTGAGTCAAGTCTGATACAGCAGCAGTATATTTTGCTGAGGCCTTTTCTTTCCTGCTTCTTTTTATTTTCTTGCTTACTGACACTCTTCTCCATAGAAAACCTTGAATTGTACCTAAACCAATCCCAAAGTGAGTCAGAGCATTAGGCAGCACTCAGTCCACAGTTAGAATTTATGGTAACTTTTTTGAAAATGTTCGAAGCCAGGAACATGCTGCTTAGCAGCCTCCTGATAGACTTTTTCCTGAATGCTGCTGAGATTTCTGCTGTCCTATTTTTCTTCCTATTTAATTCAAAGTTATAGAAAATGGACATATAGCAATGGACAGCTAGTTTAGAATCCATCATTGTATGTATCTATTCGAGGTTATTTTTCCATAGGTAAATTACCTTGCACTTATTGATATTGAAATTCATCTACTTTTCTTTTCTTTCCTTCTTTCTTTTCTTCCTTCTTTGTTGCCCACCCATTTAGCTTGGTGAGATCTTCCTGAAGGTCCTGTCCATCAACTTGAGAGATAACTACCCAGAATAATTTATCATCTGCAAATTTGGAGATTTCACTGTTACCAGGTCATTGTTGAAAGTGTTGATCAAAACTGAACCCAGCCCAGATCCTTGTGGGAGTGCACTTTTTACCTCCCTTCATCCTGAAAAGTGACCAGTTAGCCCTAAACCTTTGCTTTCTACCTTTTAACCAGCTCCCAGTCCACTAAAGAACATTCCCTCCAATTCTGTGGCAACATAGGTTTTTGTTAAACCCTTTGGTGAGGGACTTTGTCAAATGCATTTTCAAAGTCTGGATATATTATGCCAACTGGATCCCCATCATCCACATGTTGTTGGTACCTTTAAAAAACTCCAGCTGATTAGTGAGGTAGGATTTCTCTTTACAAAAATCATGATGACTGTTCCCCAGCAGATCATATTTGTCCATATGACTACTGATCTTATCCTTTATTATAACTTCTACAAACTTGCCAGGGATGGAAGTGAGACTCACTGGTCTATAGTTCCCAGGATCACCTCTGGAAGATGGGCATTATGTTGGCAATCCACCTGTTCCCTGGCACAGAGCTGTTTGTAACAGTACATTACATATTATTGCCAACATTTTTGCAATTTCATCTTTGAATCTGGGTGAATGCCATCCGATCCTGTCTGGTGACTTCTTAGTATTTAATTTATTAATCTGTTCTACAACTTCTTCTGTAATCACTTTAATGTGGTTCAACTTTTCAGGAAGTATTGCTCTGGCATGGGAATTTCCCCAGTATCTTCTCTGCTAAACACTGATGCAAAAATTTTGTTTAGTTTCTCTTCTATGGCCTTCTTTTCCCTAAATGCACTTTTTACGCTCCGGTCATCTAACGGTCCCACCAATTCTATTGCTGGCTTCCTGTTTCTGATGTATTTTAAAAACTTTTTATTATTAACTTTTGCTATGTTACATTCTTTTTTGGCTTGCCTTATTTTGCTTTTATGCTTGACCTGCCAGAGTTTGTGAGTGTTCCTGATTTCCACATTTGGGCATACCTTCCATTTTTTTGAAGGATGTCTTTTTGCCTTGAATGGCCTCCTTAGCACTGCTATTAAACTATGCAGGAATTTTACTTGTCTGCCTTATACCCTTTTAGATTGTTGGTATACACTTTTCTTAAGCTTCTAATGTAATATTTTTAAACTACTTCCAAGCTGCCTGCAGGCTTTTGTGTTTTTGATTGCTCCTTTGAACTTCTTTCTAAGTTAATTCCTCATTTTGGTGTAATTTCCCTTCCTCAAGTTGTACATCTGTGTGATGTACTTTTTAGGCTTATTCTCATCCACTAATGTTGAATGTAATTGTGTTATGGTTGCTATTACAGAGTAACCATGTCCTGTGTGTTAGCTGCACTCAGGATTAAATCTAGAATTGCCTCTTCTCTTGTGGGTTCCAAGATGAGTTTTTCTAGATAGCAGTCATTTATCCAGAAATTTTATTTCCACATCTCACCCTCATGAGGTGTTTACCCAGTGTACATGCGGATAGTTGATGTTTCCCATTTTTATTACTTGTCCCATTTTATCAGCTTCTGTAATCTCCCTGAACATCATAAATTGCTAGGGACCTACCAAATTTACAGCGGAAGTAGAGGGCGCAATTTCCCCGTGCGTTCCCCCGCACATAACTTGCCCCTTGTCTCCCCCTCCCCACACTGTAGAAGACCTTACTACTCCCTCCTGATCAGCAAGAAAGCTAAAACTGTGATTTAAAACATGATGCTGTTTTTGTCTCCCTGCCAGTCAGGAATAAATAGCTGGTATGTTGGCCATCATACAGGACAGTCTGGTTGTCCTCTATTGATACAAAACTGGACACCTTTATGTTCTCTATTTTTCTCTTCAAGATAAAAAAAGAGGACATAAGGCATTGCGTTTTGTATCAATAGAGGACAAAGGACAGAGTACCAGAAAACGGGAATGTCCTCTATGATGGCCACCCTAACAGAAAGGCCTTCCAGGGCCCCTCAGCAAATCAGCAGTGGGAGGCAAGAATAGCATTATATTTAAAACAGCAGTTTTTGCCTCCCCGCTGAACAGGACTGAGCCACAAGTGGGGCCCTTCCACCAATCAGTGGGGCAGGGGTAGAGGGGGCAGGAAACATGCAAGATTAAAGGAGCTGCTGTGCACCCCACTTGCGCCATGAATTCAGCAGGTCCCTAAAAATTGCATTCACCTTCTTAGTCAGGTGGGCAGTAGTTCAATCTGTATTCTTTTTATTCAAATAGAGAATTCTCAGAGGGATTCTATGGTAGTTTCCCTTTCAGGTAAAATGTTTATGCTGTTACAATCTATTCTATTTGTTAATGTACAGTGCCACTCCTCTACTTGCATGTTCTTCTTTGTCATTCCTATATAGTTTGTAACATGTTATAACAGTATCACAAACTATATAGGAATCATAGGGTTGGACGTGAAAGTGGAGGAGTGGCACTTTGATCTATATTTGGCACAAGAATCTTTTCCAACTGTGCATTACCTGTAAAAGGACCAAGAACACTTCATTGAACCTGTGCTCCAGGGGACACAAGGCATATCAAAGAAGGCAGGGAGAATGGGAGACAGTATTCACCAGGGCTGTGTGAAACTTCGGCAACCGTTTTGTTTCAAAGGTGTTTTGGTCCATTTTGGCACCCAAAACACTGAATCTGAAATGAAATGGAAGGCGCTGAAACATCTCCAAAATGAAACAGAACTATCTGAAATGTTTCAGAGATGTTTCAGGAAATTTCAGAGTTTTGGAGCAGGGCTTGCAGGGAAACAGAAACTAAGAAGAGGGAAGGGGAAGAGGGGGGAAGGACTGCTCTCATATTGACATGTGTAGCTGGCCAGTGTTTGCGAACTGTCCTTGAGGTCCCTTCCAATCCCGGTGCTCTAGGGGAAGGACAGCAGCCTGCTGTCATCCTGTGCACAGATCCGGGGCCTGTCCAGAGGCTGTCATCCCGTGCATAAATCTGGGAGCCCCACAGCCCTCCCAGGGGACCTGGTCCCCCTGATCTGTGTACAGGATGATAGCATGCTGCCACTGCCAGCTGGAGGCAGTGGCAGCACCAGTCCTCCCAGTGCACAGTGTGGGCTGCGCCAAGTGCCGGTCCCAGCCAGCAGCGGCAGCCTGCTGTCATCCCGTGCACAGATCCGGGGGCCTGAGGGCCCCCAGAAGGAGTCTGGCACAGCCCCACAGCCCTCCCAGGGGCACAGGCCCCCAGATCTGCATGTGGAATGACAGCATGCTGCCGCTGCTGGTAAGTGATATGAGTTTTGATTTGAACACTTTGAGGTGCAGTTTCCCAAAAACCCCTGCACTTATCTCCATGAAACTTGGCAGACTTCATGCCCTCAGAGGGAGCTACGATTCCTGCAATTTTAATCTGAATCAGGCAAGAAATGGCAACGTTATAGGCATTTTAATGATTCCCCATTATAGCCTATGGCCAAATCACCGAAACAATGTTGAAACTCCGAAACAGATTTGGCTGAATTGAAACGGAACAATGATCCAAGACACTGAAACGAATCACTGTCCCTCTGAAATGGCCAAATCTGAAACTGAATAGAAACATAGCCATTTGCACAGCCCTAGTATTCACTACAATACTTTATACTCACTAGGCATACTGGAGAATCAAGTTGTGCTGTTAAAAGAAAGGCTGCCCTCCTCTCACTAAAGCAGGTGAGATATTCTTCTTAGGGCTCCCCTTTAGAATCTAACCCTTTGTGGAGGCAAGTGAATCATTCAGATGGGGAAAAAAAGCAGATTTTAATCTAATCTATAGGAGGTGAAACTTCAGTAAAATATAAACATGGAGATATTTTCAGATAATCTTTCTACATTTCACTGCTCCATCACCACAGCAATCTGACTGGAGACATGACTAGATGGACACCACAGTCTTATAATTCATCATTCACTTAGACAAGTTATCTGTATCACAGATTCTTTCTATTTGCTGCACAGGTGACCCTTTTACCTGACTTGCATAAATTACAGAAAACTTTTCTGCTATGTAATATGAATTAATGAGAAATAATACAGCTTGACAGCAAGAACAGCAGAAGCTTCACAGGGCTTCCAAGTGATAATAGGCCACTTCTGGAAAATGTGTGTAATCAGTTACTGAAATAAAGGAGAATGAGATGGCAAGTTGGGATGTGACCCTTATCAAAATAGTCCAGCATCTTCAATTCTCGCTTTGTATGTTTTGTCCTGAAGAAAGCAGATCATTAAAAGAAAAATGACCAATGTTTCAATAGCAATGTAAGGCTGGCAATTTAATGTGTACTTACAGAACTGGTTAGGAATGTTCCAAAGAAACAGGTTTCACTGGCAAATGCTGATTTGTCGACACTGAAGCTGTTCTTGTGAAGGTACCAGTTTTGATTAAATTTCTTTTGAAAAAGGTTTCTCATGTCCAGGATGGATTTTTCTGGTGAAAAGATTATTTATACGATTGGCTTGTGGTTATAGCCATCAGCAAGGACATGACATAGAGACCCAGGCTCAGGCAGAGCAAGGACTGGAACCTGGATCTCATATCTGTGTTCCCTAATCACTGGCTATCCTGGGGTGGGTCTCCTCCTGCTCCCAATTTTTCACAAGTGGTTTCAGTTTCAACTCAGAGCAGAACTGGACAAAATCAAAATATGGAAAATGTTGTGGGACAAGAAAACTTTTCCTGGTTCAGCTCTATAATTTATTTCCAAGAATGTCAGGCAATATATATAACTATACAAATAAAAAGAGGCAGGGGAGATGAGCTGAGGAAAACGTCATCTGAAGGAGGAAAAAGGTTTATAAAATCTAAACCTCAGAGCCACCTCTTGGTTTCTTACCTAGCTTTATTGGGGATTTGGATCCCCAGACTGGATCCAGTGTCTATGGGACATTTCAAATCCAGATCTAGAACTGAATTTTGTGGTTTCAGTCTCTGTCTAGATAAAAGTAACCTTCAGTAGAGCTAACATTATCAAAACCTACATTTTCAAATCGCAATTTTTTAAACATATTAAAATTCAATTGGTGCAGGTGATTGACCAGACAATCATGAAGATCATCTTATGATATTATCATATGGTAGGTAGCAAAGCTACAAGATACCTATGAACAATCCCTAGAGAAAATAAGGACTCAAAAGCATGAAAGAGGATTTAGCATTAACAACATGTCCAGATCAAAGCAATGCTGCTAGAAATAGGATGGCATGCTAAGGGGAGGTTTGGGAATGAAGATCAGCATAAGTGTAGTAGACACTGAGAAACAGGCTCCCAGTAAATATTAGATATATGCCTAATATGGCCATAACATATCATACATGACGTGCTGAGACAATTAATTAAAAACATAATGCTAAACTTTCAGTACAGTTATAAATTATGTTTATGGCTCAGCATCTATACAAGACTTTCTATGAAGGGGGCATCACACACAATTTATGGCATCATCTGTCATGTGGAGCTTTTGTTGACAGAGCTTCATATCCTATCATGGAATGCGGGGCCAATTACACTATACAAACACATGCGGAGGTTGTCTAAATAGAGGAGATTAGTGGTAAGAGCTTGCACTCTGGCACTTAACTCTGATTCACCACCATGTCACTCCAATTTTAAGCTCTGACCCTGTAATGGCTTACCCATGTGAGTAGCTCCCTTGGGACTACTCAAAACCTAGGAGTTACACACGTGTAAGATTTTGCTGTAGTTTGGGGCATTATGCCAGGGTATCACTATTCATGGCAATGACTATGATACATATTCTATACACTTTTCCATCACCACTCTACTGCATCCATTAGATAAACCTCATATGAAGCCATAGGAATTTAAGATGATGTAAGGCAAGGTCTATACTATAAACTCTGTCAATATAGCTATTTGAGTTAAGGGTGATTTTCTGTAGCCTTTCTATATCAATAAAAGCCCTAATGTAGATGAAAATATACCAACATAAAGGCTAAGTACAGACAGTCAAAAAGCCTGAGGCTGAATTGATTCAATCTTCACAGGTTAGTCTAAGTTGTATAGATTGAACTGATAAGCAAGTGAACACACATCTGGATTCTGGAAATGCAGCCACATGCCTACAGTGGCCCATGCCAGTATCTGATGGGTGCTAGAGCATGCCTCCCAGCTCAGCTGGAGGTGACAGCTTGAGGCAAGATAAGCCCACTCATTCTGCAAGGGGGGGATTGCAGGAGAGGTGCAAAGCATTCGGGGATATTGGAGGACTGTAAGTTAACTTGAATTTGGAGGGGACTTGGGACAGAAGTTCAATAAACTGATCTAATCTAAATCAGTTAAGGCTGATACTACATCCATCCAGGTTTATCTTAAACTGGATTTGGCCATTTTGAAAGTGAATTTTTGCACTGAATTTCTGTTGTGTTACAGATATAACATGGTTTCTGATCACTTATACTGGTTTATGTGTAATTTCTGTCCCTAGCCAAAATGTTTTTTTGTTGGTATATTTTAGTTCAGTCAGCAAATCTGTGTAAGAGCAAGCCTGTATATACCAGCTAATAAAGGTGTAAGCATAGATCCAGTCTAACAGCATTGTAAACAAAAGCAATTGGCATTATCAGGAGCATGAGACCCTGATAGGCCCTCTTCTAACACAGATATATTAGGGCATGTGTAAGTGAAAGGGGGCCCCTAAATTGAAGCAGTGGGTTTTTAAAAACACCGCTTCAATTTAGGTCTGATTAAATCCTCATGTCATGCACACACCCCGCTGACTTACCTGCCTCTCCAGCAGGGAGGGAAGGGTGAGCTGTCAGCAGGTGGAGCAGTCCTTGGGCTGTGGGGAGGCTGGTGCTTCCCTCCATGGCAGTGGCAGCCCCCTATCCCCCGGCGGCAAGTGCCCGCAGGCACCCGGCTCAGGCAGTCTCAAGGAGCACCACAGCCACGGAGGGAAGCACCGGGCCCCTGTGCAGCTCAGGCAGGCACACAGGTTCGGGGGGGAAGAGGGGCTGCTTTCCCAGGCTGCAGCCAGGCTGCCTGCAGGGCTTCCTACAGTGCCACGGAGCTGCACAGAGCTCAGTGCTTTGCTCCAAGGCTGTAGGGGCAGCCTTCTAGGAGTTTTAGTTTGCTGCGCCCCAAGTCATTTAAGGCGCATTATGCCGCTGAATTTCCTACACCAGCTGGAATTAATGAGCAATATGCTGCTGAGGCATGCAAACACCAACACTGTTAAAGCAGTGCAAAAGCATTTAGCTCACTTTAAAGTGTAGTGCACACATGCCTCTCGTTTCATCTACACATGTTGGAGTCAACACCAAAAATGTTGACCCTATTGAGATGCACATTCTGCTTTACTATTCAGACTCTGCCAAAATGTCAAACTATTGGGGTTTTTATCTTTTAACTAAGATACAAGGACGTTTTCAAAGACTAAAATTCTGTCTGACCCACTCTGCTGAGGCAGATTGTAACTCTCAAGACACAGACTGAGTCCTCCTCCTAATGTTTATATAGTGCCAAGCATACTGCAGACACTCAATAAATCAGCAGCTGCCTCAATAAAAGTCTGTATACATTTCATTAAATCATTTAAGCACTTGTGTAAGTAACTGTGTATATGACCTTCAAGCAGAGCACAGCTAAACTCCATAGCAACACTACTGGCATTAAAGCAAGTAAAGGCTGCCTTAAAATTAACTGCTGGAGAGGTCATGGCTTTCAGCAATCCTAACCCCCAGTGTTTTCAGCTTTCAGCACTAAATGCACCACTCATTTCCCCTTATTGAAGAAGTATTGCGTGTAAAGCTGTAATGAGGCAACTTCATTGATCAGTGATGCCTCTTTCAACTTCTAGGCCATACTTAGTTACATTTTCAAATCTACAAGGCAATTATTTCCCAGGCTGAACTACATCTGTTCTAGCTGGAGCGGGGAAAGGGGCGGGATTCTGTACCATGTGATTGTCAGCTGCAAGCACCTCACTGTAATGAAATGGAATTTATACCAACTGTGGCCTGGATTGGCATCAACAGCATTCATATGAAAAATTGAATTAATGTGTATCATTACTAGGGACAGGCCAAGAGAGCTGGTCATTGTAGATTTTATGACTTTACCATATGACATAAGTGACTGAGAGCCTCAGTTGCTCCAACCAGCAAGAGGTTGGATTCTGAGCGCCCAAGTTGAGAGGGATGCACCTTAGCACTGCTTCATGGTCACAGGTTAGTTGGGTGACTTCCATCTGACTGACCCTCTACCTTTCACATGACAGCTGAAGATTGACTAAATAATCAGGCTTTATGTAGGTTTATTGAATGTCATCTTGTTGACCTAACCCTGCTGCTTTTGAAGTTAACAATCCTAGTGATGTCAGTGGAAATAGGATGTGACCCATTGGTGGTAATCCTCCTAATCACAGACTGATGGTATTTTTGTGTGTCTGAGATTACTTGAAATCAAGAGCAACTGCCCACTAGCTGCTCAAACCCCATTATTTCATTACCTTATCTTTAAAATATAGATTAAAGTCTAGCTCTGCTGTGAGAAGAAGCAGGGAAAAATACCTTTCTACTCAACAGGACTGACCTATGTAAGAGTTCAGTTTCATCTACTTACTTCAGTGGAAAAACTTGAGCCTTTACTACTTCATCTCTTGTCAATCCTGCAGAACCAGCACAGCTGCTATTCCAGTTTTGGCATCATTCATGCAACTACTCCATTACATATGTGTAAAACCACTAAATATGAGGTGGATGTGCAGCCTGACTAGACACCTTAATTCGTTGAGTAGCCCTAATGTCATTAGTCATGCAGAAGTAATAAAGGACTCCATTTTCATCCCAATTTACAACTCAGCTCTGTGCCCAGTTTGATGTTGCATAGCCATCAGTTCAGTAAGCATTTAACTTGTCAAATGAATGTTCCTGCCATAGCACTCAAGGTACAAGCACACAGAAAACCCTGCCATGTCACTGCTACACATCCGCTGTACAGAAGAAATGTCACAGTGGACAAACACTTGGAAAAACTGATGCAGAAAAAGAGGGAGCATATTGAGAAAGTGGGTCCAGGCACTTTGGGGTAAAAGATCTACCAGAGAAGATTCTTGAAAGAGCTCATTGAAAAATGTTACTTTTTATTTTTTAAACAGAAATTGTAAAATAAAATTAACCTTTTTTAAAGAAGTTTCCTACATTTTAAATGTGGACACTAAAACAGAACACTCTTTTAATTGCCTCTCTTTATTTTATCTTTTTATTCTTCCCTTATCCAGTGACAAAATGGAAAAATGTGAAGAAATGGGGGAAACAGAGAAAAAGGAAGGAAAGTAAAAATTAAAAAAAAAGATTTTTTGGAGAGGGTGACAGCCTTCAACAACAACAATCTGGAAAACATTTCCCAAATAAACAATTTTTTTCTGTTTACAACAGCTCCTGGTCTGACCACTGTGATTGGATGCTAGTGACTGCTAGCAGTCAAGTTCATTGGCTTTCCTCAGGTCCACATTGATACAGTCCTTCCACCCCTGCCATAGTCTACCTTCACTCAGTTCCCCAAGAGGCAGCTCCCTTGAAAACCTGCTATCAGACATGAAGGGCCATTGTAATTCTGAATGCCAGAATTAGCCTTCTGCATTGGAAAGAGTGTGCACTTTATGAGACAGGAGAAAGATGTATAAGTAGAAAGGCCAATGTCAATCTTGTTACCCTCTTGCTGTGCACACTGAGTTTCACTGTCATTATTACCTCTTAGCAGCTGCAGAAGTGTACCTCTCCTTTGCAACAGCTTATAAGAAAAATATTGATTTAACATTTTTCTCCAAGGGCTTTTTATCTGTACTCTGGCTTCTGGCAGCTTTGCTTATAGTCAAGTGTTAGACAAACTTTCTTTGGAGCACAGAGACATATCTGCATTTATCTTTGCACCAATAATAACAAGACCTATTAAGGTATTTGTATGTGTGTGCATGTATGTTGTTAGAAATAAGTAGCTTAGAAAGAGGGAGAGTTTCCAGACATCTTATCTCTTACAGAAACCCATTTTATAATCTACAACTTGGCACCCCATCAGTCACAGACAGAGACACAGAGCATAAAGCTAATCTAATGAATTGGTGGGGATCACTGTAACCTCGATCTGGGTCCTCCTTGGTGGGAGTTAAGATGGGGAATCTTCAGAGCTCTCTGAAGTAGGGCTGTGCAAAATGGCACCATTTCATTTCGCCTTCAGTTTCGCCGGTTCAAAGGAACAGCGTTCCGTTTCGAATTTCATTTCAATTTGAAACAGCTGTTCCATTCCATTCCATTCCGTTCCATTGAAACTGAAAGGCTGTTTCGATGCTGTTTCGACATTTTGCTGGGGGTGTGAAGTCAACCCAGCTAGGCTGACTTCCCACCCCCAGTGCTAGATCGCACAGGGGCGGGAAGTCAGCCCAGCTGAGTTGATTTCCCATCCCCACTGTTAGATTGGGAAGGGGGGAGCAGAAAGTCTGCCCAGTTGGGCTCACTTCTCCCTCCCCCACTGAGCTGCAATCTGGCAGCGGCATGGAGAGTCAGCCCAGCTGGGCTCACTCTGCCCCCCACACTGCAATCTGCTGCAGGGCAGAGAGTCAGCCCAGCTGGGCTCACTTCCCATCCCCCTGTGCTGCGATTCGATCACAGCACAGCTGGGCTAACTCTCCACCCTGCAGCTGATCACAGCATGGGGGCAGGGGGGGGGGATGGAGTGAGCCCAGTTGGGCTGACTCTGCTCTGCACCCGATCAGAGCACAGAGGGTGGAGTGAGCCCATCTGGGCTGACTCTCTGCCCTGCACCCGATTGCAGTGTGGGGGGGGGAAGTGAGCCCAGCTGAGCTGACTCACCAACCCCCCCCCACCGGATTGCAGCGCTGGGGTGGGGTACTAAGCCCAGGTTCAGTTCCCTTCCCCTGCACTATTATTGGCTTCTGGCTGCAGGAAATGGGGAGAGCCAGGGCTGCACTCCCGTCCGCTGCTGGAAGCACAGCCCTGGTTCTCCCCTGTCTCTCGCTGCTGGCTTCAAAACTCAAAACATTTCAAAACTTTTGAAACGTTTTGACTAGTCTCATTTTGTTTCAAGGCTGTTTCGAAGCCCTTCATTTCGATTCAATCTCACAGTTTTGAGCTCAAAATTAGTTGAAACAGTGTTGAATCAAAACAACCAGCAAAATTTTGCACAGCCCTACTCTGAAGGACAAGTGGATAGGCAGCAAAAGAGTTGAATCATGTCTCTGTACATATCCCTGTTTATTCCAAGGAAAAGTATTTTTCAGCTAATTATCGATTTGGGGGTGGGGGGGGGGGGTTCTCCCACAATGGTATGTTGGATCCCCCACAGGAAAAGAAATCCAGGCTGCTAAAATACAGCATAAGGAGAAAAGAAGATAAAACAGCTTAATAACGTAACAATGTGAAGACACTGGTAATGAAAAACATCGGAGGTCACCTATTCCAGGGCAAGATTTGGTCCTAATATGGAGAGCAGAGAGAAGAGAATTCATCATTGCACACCATCACATAAGGGAAATGTTCTTTCCTCTTTCAAAGGAAAATTCCAGACTTGTGTCAAGTACAACCTACCATGACATTCAAGGAAGGGGCAGAGGAGCAGGGCACTCTGCTTTTTTGTTGGTGGGTTGTTGGGTTTTTTGCTCTGTGAGACCTTTTTATCTCTTTAACTGAGGAGGAGACAAACAAGCATTTGGTTATGTCTCCCAGGAAACTTTCCCTCACTTCAGAGCCCAGTCCAGATTCTGTCACATTAAATGTAGTGTAAAATTCTGCTCCTTGTTCCTTGGACGTGCATATTGGGATGAAGAGAAGGAGGGAAAGAGATAAACATTGCAGAGTATTTTTTACCGTCTTGGGTAGCAAGGATCAAAAAGGCTCAGAAGCAGCATTCTGAGCAATAATACTCTTTACTGCTCCAACATATGGTACTCCTCTGTGTCTTCAGATGTGCAGCAATTCAATATGCCTGGTTGTGTTAATGAATGGTATAGTTTGGACCCACAAGAGCACTGCTCAGTGCATCATCCATGCACCTTCTGACTGTATCACACTGCACTTTGGGGGAAACTCAAGACTTAAAAAAAAAATCCAAGTCTGAGGTCATTATGAATAAAACCTGGACCAGATTACTTACTCTGGGTACTTTCTAGAAACATCTGGTTTCAAGCAGGAGAGAGCTCTATGCACTTGAGAATTGAGCTATCAGTTTTCAGGGCGGTCTGGTAAAATTCTGCAGTGATTCAACCTATCAGTGAATTATGTCTTACGTTTAGAGACAAAAGAGTGTTTAAAAATGAGTAAATTAGATTTAAAAAATGTGATCTTACCAAATCAGAGACACAGCATCCTTCAGATTATTCATATCATTACAAAATAGCAGGAGAGCTATACAAAATGATTTTTTAAATTTATTTATAAGAAGTCAACTTGGGCTAATAACTTTTGAAAAAAAAGTCTGAATTTTACCCAGCCTAATACAATTGTATTCTTACCTCTTCCAACAGCAGTATCTTGTACAAGCTCCAATTTTACCAAGTAACTGCAAATCTTTTTCTGAGTCAGCTTCCCAGCCAAGGAGAAATCAGAATATCCTCAGCTTCTACATCACTAAGTGCAACTTGTCTGATTCATAGACCTGCATGTCCTGGAAAAGAAGCAGTCAAACTGCATGCAGAGCAGTACTTCTTTCAGGGGTCTCAGCCTAATAAAACTCAATTGCTAGAAAGTAACTTTACCTCAAGAGCTAGCTCTAATCAGAGATGAAGGCAGGGAGCTTGTTGCTTGCATAGCTCTTTCTCTAAGGATTGCTGCCTCTATAAAGAACCTTACATAACTAAAATTAACACAGCATGTCTTCTCAAGACTGCATGCTTGCTTATACACTACAGAAAAAAAATCTTGGACAACTGTGTATAACATCACCACCTGGTGACTTATGCCAGTGTGATAGCAAGTCCATAATCCATGTATACATAACAAGAAAAGTCTACCTTCCGATCCATTAGTTTGCCCTCAGAATGCTCACTTTTGCCTGCCTAGCTTATGGTGGTTAAGGGATGGTTGGGAGCCTTTTATTCCCATATTTCCCAGGGAACTCAAGAAGCATGCTTCAAAGTTTCAAGTTACTCACCTATGGAAACACAAAACAAAGGGGGAAAATGGGGAAGAATTATTGAGGACACATGTATAAAATGTCAACCCCATATTCACTTCCAATCAGACAGCCACATAATATAATATAGTATGTTGTAGATATGTTTATGAGAGGGTGAAATAATATGAGTTTTGCTTTCCACCAAATTGAGCTTCAATCTTAGGAAGTGTACATACTCAGAGTTTAAAAGTTTTTCTAGATCCCTTTTTGAATATCAAATATCAAGTTTAGAAGGTAGTCATTATAAACCATTTCCGCTCTCACTCTGCCTGATAATAATCAATCTGATCTTTGTTATTAATTCCTTACTGGTGGTAGAGGACTGAGTTAGACAAATAATTTTAAAAAAGTAACAAATGCCAACAGCTAGAAACAGAAAGCATCACTACAAATAAAAAATTTGCATAAGTAAATACTTTTGTATTAAATTAACTATTTTGTATTTGAAATTTTCCTATTTTTCAAAAATCAAAATGTTGGAAATTTTGATCAACCCCAATGCCAGTTTAAAAAGGATACAATTTTGGCACAAAATGATTCCTCATTTTTTTTTCCTTTCCAAAACAGTGAAATGTTGCCAAAATTCTTGCACACAAAAGTTTAACCTTTTGCGCACAAAAAAAAAAAAATCTTAATATTTCTCTTGTTGCAATATTTTCTAGTTTGGTCATGGCAGCTCACAGATTTTGGACTTGCCTTTCATTCTTGTTTAGAGACAACAGAATTATATTAGCTGGACTAGGTACCCAGCCATTCAGAGCACCCTAAGACTACTTCTGCTCTCAGTCATGGATGCCGCTCCCAGAGCACTCTTGAATTATTTTTATTATTCAGTCCAGCTTTGAGAATCTACATCTTTCAAAATAACAACATCATGTGGTTATCGTCCTAGTTCATCCCCCACTTAGCACGACAGACATGGGTATTGTTTATGGAGCCAAAAATTATTGACAAGATTACCGCCCTTTTAAAATGAGGATCACATACATGAAGATGTTTTCTGGGAAAAGATTTTTAGGGTTAGGAAAAAAAGGGAGCACATTTAACTCAGTTATTCAGAGTGGTTATATAGCTGAAGTAAAAGTGGAAGAAAACTACACATTTTTCTTTAAAGTAAAGGTTCATTTAGCAGCTAACGTTATCTTTTCTGTCCATCCGGACTATGACAGCCCAATTAGAGATGATGTTAAATAAGACCCTTCACCAGTGTCATGTTGAAATATTACCTTCTTCCTGGAAATATGTGCGACTCACTAGTTCAGTAATTACAATAAATAAACTGAATTTCCCGTCTGTGTCATTCTAATTGGAGTCCACTTAAATTGTGGCCTTTGGATACTTCATCCAACATGACATAGAAATTAAAATAAGGGGTTCTAAACCATTTTGATCTCATGAGGCATTAGGCCAGAATGACCCTCTACCCTCTTATTGGCTAATCAGAGAGAAAAGAGATGGGAAAGTTATTTAAATGAGACAAAACTGCCTATTCTCTATAGCAAATACAGTATTTTAATTATGATTCTTGATTTAAAAATGTATTAAGACTACTTTGCTTTATAGATACTCTGGTGCTCAAGGAGCTCATTTAAATGATGGCTGGGTGCTTTTATTGCATATTGTATTTTTTTAATTGTTCTGTAGAAGCTAGAGCACTTTACCTTGGAGAAAACCAATAGATGATTATTATTTCTGATTTCATAATTACTCTGATCCCTGTGGTGTATTTTAGCTCTGTGACTGCCCCAACTCTGTGGCTGCCCATGCCTTTTTATGTAAATCTCTAAGGATTGAGTTGTTTAGTGCATACAACCTTTTCATAATTTGAGGACAGATGGTTATAATGGAAACACACAAAGTGCTCTTTCCCAGACACTTTGCCAATCAACAGGAAAGAACATAGTAAACTAATGAAAGAAAGCATATGCTTACTCTCAGTATGGAAGGGTATAATACAAGTGATAAGACATAGCAATCATGGAAAAGTAGGGCTGGGTAACCTCAAGAGGTTATTTAGTCTATCCCCAGCTCAGGGCAGGCTCATCCCTGTCTTAACTGTCCTAGACAATCATCTGTCTAACATGCTTTTAAAAATTTCCAAGCATGGATATTCTACAACTTTTCTAAGTAGCCTGTCCCAAGGCTTAACTATGCTCATAGTGAAAAAAATCCTTCCTAATATCCAACCTAAATCTCCCTTTTTTCATTTTGAGATAATTTCTCTTTGTTCTGTCCTGTGGTCACAGAGAACAGTCTGTCACCATCCTCCATATAAACATGTTTCAGGTGTTTGAAGACTGCTGCCAAATCCCCCTCAGTCTTCTCCAGATTTAATAACCCTAAACATGACTTGATGGTCTTGAATCAACAAACATGAATTTTAAGGCTGAATTGTCCATTGTGAATCACAGAAAAATAGGTCTGGAAAGGATCTTAAGATATTATCTAGTCCAACCCCCTGTTCAAAGAAGGATCTCCTCTGTCAGAACTATTCCAGGTCAAGTCTAAATTGCCACATAACATAGGCCATAGAACCTCATCCAAGAACTTCTGCATGAAATCTGTAACTTCTGTTTAGGCTAGAACTTAACAAAGGGTACAAAGCAGAACTAGACAAAGCTCTGTTAGCAAGTGTGCATACTACATTACATGATGCAGCTGGAGATGGCCTGATCTTGTGTCTCCTGTGAGCTGAGTATGAAAAACATGCAAAGTTGGACCCAAGCTATTTAAGATAAGCAGACTTATGCTTGTCCCAGAACCTTCATAAATAAATGACTGCAGTCACAAGTGTGGGAAAGAGTGCCATTAGGCTGACAGAATATATTGTAAACATAATGTAAAATTATACAAGTATTGGCATTAGTATATTCAACAGAAAATAACTTTAGATTTACACATGCAGATTTAACACATTCACACATATATCAAAAAAGGAGCTATTCCCTTGTTCTGATCATTCCATTGCCTCTGATACTGCCTCAGACGTTTACAATGTACAGGTCGCTGACTTCATATCTGCTACTGCCCTATGCCACTCCACACACTTGGCAATGGAGCATACTTTGAGGCTTTGCCATGTCGCATCAGGAAAATGCATTTCAGTCTTCAATAGAAAGAAATAATGGTGCAGAAGAACAGAAAATATCAGTGACACTGGTAGATTAAAGGAATATAGTTAAAATTATGTCCTTTCACTGCATACCAAAAACTGATTCTAACTTATATTGTCCAGAGCATTTTCCACCCTAAAAATGTAGTTAAAAAGGGTTAATTAAAATTTCACTTAGATGTGGATAGTGGTGAGATCACAGACTTTAATCCAGTCCTTGCTAACACATTCAATATGCAGTTCTGTTGGCTTATTATAGAACTGCTAAGTTTTCTGTGTTAAATATTCTGTCTTCACTTTTCTAAATATGCTGCCTGGCTGGGAAAATCCCACACCTCCAGGAATCTTGCTACCTCCTTATTACTGCTTATTGTTATAAATCAGTAGTCTTAAAGAATTATTTTGGTTAAGTGATGTGAAAAAATGGTTGTCAATGTCAGGCTATAAATTCTGCCATTGCTTTCTTTCTGTACGAAACAAATTAAGTGATCAGGTCCTGCTTAGGCTGCTGTAAACTAAACCTATACTATAGTAGGGCTTGATCCTTATATCTCACAAACCTAAAACTCAAATGGAGATGCTATGTCGTTTCCTCAGTGGTAGGTTTGTGTGTGTAAGGGACTAGATACAGTTCCCTGTCATTCAGAAGTTACAAGACAAATCCTTTGTCAGGATAACAAGCTTTAATTCCAAGATACACAAGAAAACCCAAGTCAAATGAAAACCCATCTTTAAGGCCTGGAAGCATCTCACTTTCTTCACAACAATAATCTAATCATTTTAGGTATTCTGTTTTAAAACATCAATGGCCATGGAATTCTTTTGTCCAAAATATTACAGTTGGACCATTTCATTACATGAATGTTTACATATTGTGTAGCATATATGAAATACTTTTAAATTTTATTTATAGAAGGTTTTATTAATATTCTCATGTTCATGCATCCTTCTATGATAAAGCCTTTACCCATACAGACACATGATTTTTCAAATCCCACAGTATGTTAGACAGAAACCTACCCAAACCAGCCATAACCATGTAAAACTGTACTACAGGGAACTGGCTGTGCGCTGAAAGAAGAGACTTTTTATTAATTTCACTAGGATTGGGATCAGGCCCGATATCCACAGCTTTGCAACAGAAGGTAAAACAAAAATGCCTCTCAAATGTGAATAATCAATGGTAAGCAAGACGTGGAAAAGCCCCATGAAATTCTATGATCTGAAAGGAAAACTGACTCAGAACTTTGGGTGCTGGCTGCTGCCAGGACTGGGAATAGTGACTGGGATGTTCCAATGCTCCTGTTGGGACTTAAACCTGGAGGTTTCCAGTTAGAGGAGCTTTTTCTGGGCAGTCCAGAGAATGGAACGAGTTGCCACATGTTTGTTCAGCTCCAAGTAGGTAAATGAATGTACACGCAATGATTGGTGCTGTGCACTTTATACCAGGGGTGTCAAACATAAGGACTGTGGCCTGGATCCAGTCAACGGGACCCTGTTATCTGGCCCTTGGTGCTGGCCCTAGGTCTAAACTGACCTGGATGGGCAATATGGACAGGGTCTGATATGTGGGATGTTCAGTGCATACAGGGTGCCCATACACTATGTGCAGCAAGGGTCCCAGACTGGCTGCGTGTCAGGGTTTTTGCTCCTCAGGGTCAGACCAATCATCATATTCGGGGTCAGGAAGGAATTCTACCCCATGGCCAGATTGGTACAGAATGGGGGAGGGGAGAGGGATGGCGGGGGGTGGGGGGTGCCTTCCTCTGTAGTGGGGCACATGGGCCTCTTCCTTGGATCTCTCAAGCATTTTTTTAACAACCTTATAGCAGTGGGATACTGGCTGCCATAGTCTTCCTGGTTTACCAGTAGCAAGTTAGGGTGTTATTTCCTGTGGTTTTGTCAGGGTTGATTGTATCATTTTGCTAATGGATTAGACAATGGATTTGTGTAGGTTGATTTGGATAGGGGTGATCCTGTCTCAGGCAGAGGATCAGACTAAATGACCTCTGGAGGTCCCTTCCAGCCCTACTTCTCTATGATTCAATTACATAAGAAATTTAAAACCAACAGCAACCTGCCCACCCTTTCCATTGTATTAGTAAACATACAAAATGCTTAAGGCAGTGGTCTTTAATCTTTTTAGACTTAAGGTGCTCCTTGATAAACTCTTTTTTTGATGACAGAAAAATAATCAAGCACTTCTGTTGCAAAGAACTCACAAATACTACAGCAAGTCTTTTTGACACTATGGATTTCTATTTAAAAACTCTTAGATTTATCTTGTGAATCATGTTTGTCCATCTAACAGTGGTAACATGGTGTGTCACCATGTGGCACTCTTAAAAGGATCACCAATATAAGGTATGTTGAAACTAGTAATATTGCTTACCTATTAGCCCAAAGAAAAAAAAATCCTATTTCAGAGAGATCAAGTTAAAGAAATACCATCCATTCATGAAGTAGGACTTGTAATAAAGAAGTTTTGCCAGTAGCATTTATTATCTTGGACTAGGACTGACTATTGAGATACTACACTTATCAAAATAGGAGAAGAACATTTGAAAAAAAATAAAAAAGGTTGGAGATGTTCACGATTTCTTCTCCAAGATCAAATAACTATTTTGAAAATCACTGTCAAGGTCCAATGAAAAGATGTATAGAGAGCGATTCTGAGAATAAAAAAGAAGACGGACAGATTTTTATATTTGAAAAGAAGTAAAGCACTAACTTCAGGCAACTAAAACAAGCAATATGTTGTAAGAAAAAAAGTATGTTGTTTCTACCAGATACTTGAAAAATTATGCAGACCATGCTGATAGGACTGAGAACTTGTTACTGGTGACCAACTTTTTGTTAAACATGAAGTTGTTACATGCACATTTAATCTGTCTGAAGGTTTCATATTAGAGATCATTGGAGCACAGCAATCCCATAGAAACATTCATGATTCAAAATTTTATTTTGTTTTTAACTGGAATAAAACCAAAATCTTTCAATCATTCTTGTAAAAGTGGTGCTATAGCAAAAAGACAATTTTCAGACTGAAACCTGAGGTTTTTTGTTTGGAAGTAGGACCTAAATCAGGCAGAGCAGAGCCTTCAACACATGGTCTCTCACATCCCATTTCATTCTTCTAGCCATCAGTCTGTTGGGTTTGTGAGTGAGGGCCTCTCAACTTTGTTGAAATAATACATTTAAATGAAACAGCATATTTCAATTGCATTAAATTTCACTGAAATAATCCTCCAGGCAGAACTACTAGTATCTCTCACTTCAGTGTCTGACAACTCAACCATACAACCACATACAATCATTTATATATGTACATTTGAGAACATTTTCTGTGTAGATTATTTCATTGTTGCACCATAGTAATTTCCCTTTGTTTCACTGAGTGATCCATGAGCAACAGCTTGAGAGAAAATACAGCGGACAAATAATAGTACCATTGGGTGTGGAATCCACAACACTGCACGTGATTTTTAATTTTTATTACATAAATGGAAACTGGTAGAAATTAAGGTCAAGCTTTAACAAAATCAAGATTTTTTTGAATCTACTGATCTTGTACATCATACATCCAGGTTATAAATTTAGATCTGTAATCTTGAAGGCTGTTTGAAACCAGAATTTCAGTTGGCTCTATCTCATTTAGAAATCTGAACATGTGTTTTGAATTTAGGCATTTTTATCTTCATTTGTCTTAAAAAAAGAAGAAAGTGAATAAAGAAGAATGTTTTGGGGCTGTAAATAATCATTTAAAAATATAAATAACTTGATTTTTCCTTTATCAGAAAATTTACAGAAAGCCATTCTTCATCTCTGGTACAGAAACAGGGAAATTATCCCACCAAGCCACAAGGTGGAGATCTATGACTCCAGCTGCCTGGTATAAGTCAATACTATAAGTCTGTTTTTCGAAGTGCTGTGATAGTCATTTGAAAAAATACAGTAAAAATTGCTATCTGCCCCTCCCAATTCATATGGTACCAACACATTGTTTTCCTGAAAGCTACCCGGTAATAACAAGCTAGTCAGAATGCAATGCACATACCAACTTGAAAAATAATATCCTATAAGATGCTTTGCTGAAATGAGAGATGGGCCCTGTGACGGCGAGATGCCGGGTTGCCGTGTTGAAACTACAGATGATAGCCACAGTTCAACTGAACCTGCTCTGGAACAGGCCGACTGCCTGTTAGATTTACCTGCAGGTATGCTGCAGTCAGCAGCAGAGTGGTGTATGGCACTGAAGAGTTGATTTGTAAGATCATGCTCCTTCCAGTTCCAAGGGTGCATGGCAGATGTCAGGGAGCCGTGCTACGCTGGAAATATAAAAAAAGAAGCAGCCACGCATGGCCACGAAGGAAGAACCAGGAGATCAAGCCTGGTACAGGAAGGCAAAGCCAGGAGACATGACCTGGTGCTAGGAGGCACTGACAGGAGACAGGACTCGGTGCCAGGAGGCAACACCAGGAGACAGGACCCAGTGCCAGGAGGCAACACCAGGAGGTAGAGCCAGGTATAGACAGAAAAGCCAGGAGATCAAGCCCAGTACAGGGAGGGTAGAAGCACCTCCTGAAATATCACTAGGAAGGTGAGAGATGAGGGGATTGATCCTGTTCAATTCTAATTCAGCCTAATTTCCCTTCTGTATGTTGGAATCTCCCAGTATTAAAAGATCTTTTGGGCATCTTCATGAGACACTTATTGCACTTGCCTAATTAGCTCCACAGTAGAACATCTCTCTCTACACATGCAGAGCTAATAGGCCAGAGTAAACTAATTCACTCCACCATAGGTTAGTACTGTCCAATACAAGTACTATCCTACAGCAGAGTTATTTACTCCAGTGCAACTGCAATGCACATGTAGATGGTGACCGGGACTGGCTGAGGCATGAGCATGCTTCAGTGCAGGGGCTGCCTGCTGGCATCCTCATGCCCCAGCCAGACCCTCCATAGCACACTGAGCCAGGTCAGAGCAGCCCCAGACGCGCAGGCCGACCCTCCTTCCCCACCCCCTCTATCCCCCCAGGCCCTTTGCTCTCCAGGGATGATCTGTCCCAGCAAAACATGTGCATGTGGCGGTCTTGGGTGCACATGTAAACACTGCACCCAGGAGCAGTAAACACCACTGCAAACTGCGCTGGAGTTTATTGTGTTGCATTATTATTCACATGTAGATATTCCCTTTGAGATCTTTATCGCGGTTCTCCTTCATCCCTTCCTTGACAAGTTAGTCTTCCAGAAAGATTACTATCTAGCTGAATCCTAGATATACCAAGAATCATTTTTAAATCCCATTTCTGCAGCATGTATTTAACATGTTGGATTATTTATGAATTTGCAGGGGGGTTCCCCACTGATTTTTAAAGAACAGTTTGGTCTGGTTACCACAGACATTGCAGAAAGTGTCATATGGCTGCCTGAAGAAACAAAGTAGTGGACATAGCTCAGTTTCAAACCGGCACAGCACAGTTCTTTTTGATAAATCTTTCCAAACAAAAACCTAACCAGGGGCCCACTAATTCCATCACTAGCCAATATGTTTAAAAAAATTACTAACCATATTGAAATACATAAAGTTCACATATTCATGGGTAGAACCTAATAATGGTCAAGGTTATTTCCTGCTGCTTGTGAAAGTTCAGGAGGGTAATACTGATGTTGGTTTGATCTTTTTACATGAAACATAAAATATGCTGTTTTCTCAAAACTGAAAGATTTCAAGGGGACATACTGAGTTCAATTATGTTTTCAATTGAAAGATGAGTTCAATTATGTTTTCAATTGAAAGATATATAAAATCAAGGATGGATTCTCTTAAGATGCTCAGATAAAGAAAATGAACCTTTGGATCCAAAAAAATGACTGTTTGAGTAATTCTATTTCACAAAAACATTGAGAGGTTTTGATCTTTTTCCAATGTGAAATTTATAAGCTGCAAAAGCTGTCACAAAACAAAATTGTTGCTCTCCAGCCAGCCGTAGTTAACACAGTAAAAATAGTCAAAATTATGTAGTGCCTTCTGTCCATGTGGAACCTGAAGCAGTTTGAAAACATTATCGATCATATAGGGTATTTTTACATGTGCTCCGGGAGATGTGGGAGTGGGGTCTTTAATTAGTGAGCCACGCTAATTAAAATCGCTCAAGTGTCTGCTGTGCTAAAAAATGGCAGCGGGGTGCTTTGAATTTGGATTTCCAGTGTGTTGGAGCCGGCTCCCTGCATATGTATAGGAGCATAAAGTACATACAAGAATCACCCACCCCGAGGAGGAGCAGCTACACATTACCTGCACTGGCTCTTGAAACCCCTACCCCTCAGCTGTGGATGGGTGATAGTAGACACCTTACATTTCTGCCACCTGGTTGATCTTGCAAGACACCGGGTACTGGTTTACACCAACAGGCCACATTCCCATGAGCAGGGCCTCCCAGGGCTCTAGTAGTGGTGATCTGGACGTGTGGAACCTGGCCAGCAGCCAGAGCGGGGCTCTGGCCAGTCAGGCTCTGGTTTTGGGCTGCGCACAGTGCTACCACATGCACTGCCCTGCTATTTTTCTATGTGCTTTTTTTTTTGATACCAGGATTTCCCAGTGACTAAGTTTGGCTCCACGCTGTAAATATGCAGTGCAGAAAACCAAATTACCTTCACAGTGTCTGTTTTGTACCACCTCATAAGCCTTTGAGGCACTGCGAAATACATGTGCACGCTCATGTGGATACAGTCACAGAGACCACTGTATAGTAAAAATTAATGCAGGACACTTAACTGGATCCAGACATACACATGCTGTTTGTGCTGCCACAAACCTTTGTGGCACCAGAAACTGCACGCATTGCATGTTAAACCCTGTGCGGTGCTGCTAATTTGCACTGCCAGAGCAAAATTTGCTACTGGGATTTCCCTGACTCTTCCAGACTGTAACAGGGGAGTCTTCTTGGGGCCAATCTACCAACGCCCTGCCTGCATGTTCTGGGCCAACCACCTGCCTTGTCGTCCGCCATGCCTTGATGATATTTAATTAAGATGTTAATTAGGTGGGAGGCTGCCCATTTCTTTCCCCGATGCCAGGGGGCGCTATCTGTGGCTCCATTCCTCCCCTACACTGCAGCCCAAGTCTTGCAGATGGCATCCACAGATGTTGATCTCACCGGCCCCACACTGGGCCCCAGAATTCTCCAATCAGGACCCTTCTAAGATCCCTCCATTCAGGTGGCCTACCCCGCCCTCATTCAGGGCTGCCTAGCTCCCTGAAACTATTTCCCCTCTTGGGCATGGTTCCCCTGGGACCTTTGGCCACACAGACCCTGGCCTCGCCTCCAAGGACAGTCAGAACCCCAGGCCCTCCTCTGGATGTCCCTCACAGTGGGTCCCTGGCCCTTTTGACCCTTCTGGTCCTGGCCCCAGCATTAACCAGTCGAGGGTACTCTAAGTCAGGCCTCTGAGCCTCTAGCCCCACCTTCTCTCATGGGTCTGCCTTCCGGCCTCTACTAGGGGGTAACCCACCCGGTTGTGGGAGCTGGGGTTGTTAAGGCACCCTAACCCACCTTTCGCCGGGGTGGTAACTGGCTTGGCATTTCCTGGGGGCTCTCGTGCCACTGGGAGCCCCACCAGGTCACCCACTCCCAGCAGGGTGCAGTTTTAGGTCATTCCCAGGACCAGGAGCCTCCTAGCTATTCCCTATAGCTCCTGCCCTACCTCCAGGATGATACATGAAGCCTTGCAGCTAGGTGATGTTGCTGCCTGGCCTGTCAGCAGCAAACTGCTCTGTTTATATAGGCGACCAGGGATCTAAATTGGCCGCTGCAATCAAGTACCTGCTGGCTGCTTGGCTGGGCCCTTAAAGTGGTAGGCACAAACAGTGCTCTGCCACACAGACAAACAGGGAAGAGTTTTTTTCCTGTGATATATCCATACTAGCTGGGGATACCTGCTTTTTCACATACACATACACACATACTTGATCCCCTACCCTAAGTCCACTTAGTCAGTGGTTGTGGACTTTCCCATGCAGCCCTAATACATATTCCTTTACCTATGTAGTTCATGCCCCTGCTCTAGGATTGAATGTGACAAGGACTCTGGCAACACATAGCCAAGTACCCTTGCAGTTTTCTGGGCCCTTCAATGTAAGAATTACATGTAAGAATTAAGTCAGTGGGTGTTTAAGGCCCTAAACAGGCCCAGGCCCTTGCTTGATCACTCAAGCTTGTATAAGTCACACTTCGCCCCTCCATCTTCAGCATATATTGATACATTTCTACCATATTTGTATTTTATGTGTAGCAAACCCCCCAGTTTTCCTCTTTCAATACACACACACACACACACACACACACACACACATATATATGATAGATATGCATTCCCTTCCCTTTCCCAATTATTTCTGACTTTTCTTTCTCTCCCTCTCTATTCCCTATAGACAAGCATAAGCAAGCTCAGACTTAGGATAAACTTTAACATTTTTATTTTGGTAGCAAGGTTTTGGTTTTGGATATCCACTGTCTTATATTGTATTATTATTAGGTTTGTATTGATTTTTACTGTTGTATATTGTATTATTATCATTTTCATATTGATTTTTATTGTTTCATATGGATATTGTATGGTTTAGGCCTATGTTTGTAAGTGAACCAAAGTAATGTCAAGTTTCCATTTTGAATGTCAAGTTTCCATCTTGTGTCCTCTGCCTGGGCATCCCCTGTGTTGCAACTGTATGAGTCACGTACCCCTCCCATGTAAATTGGTTTCCGGATGAATGAGAGTGATTGGGAATGATTGAAATACAATGGTAGCAGGCCTCTACTGAATGGCCGGTAATGACTGGGCCATCACCTCACATTGATTCATCCAGGAACCACAGACCTCACCCAGGAACAGAGACAAGAACCCAGCATTTGAAAGACAAAAGACCCTGCAGAACCAGCAACTCTACCATTGTACCCCACCATTACAGACACCTGAAACTGCACATCCCTGCATGGAGCACACATGCTCAGTACACCAGGGGCTGACCCTTGCCTGGGCATGCCTCGTGTCACTAAGGTGACACAAGGTCTGCCCCTATAAAAAGGGGCAGCGAAGACAGACCCAGTGGGACGCCCTCTCCATCTGGACCAGCACCATGCCACACCACCTATCTATCCAGAGGCCCTGCTGGTGACCCCCCTCTGGACAACACCTACTGGACAAGGACTCCTTTCCAGCCTGGATAGGTAGCTATCACCCCCCACCCCCTCTTCAACCTAGGACTTGGACTCTGCTTCTCTTCCCTACCTGGATTCCAGCCCTTCCACTGAGTCTCTTTCTCCTGCTGCCATTGTGTGTGTGTGTGTGTGTGTGTGTGTGAACCAATAACTTCATGGGGCTGTGTAGTGTGTTGTCTGTTTAATAAAACTGTTATTTGGACCCCTAAGTTGGTTTTTGCTTTACTATGGTTTGGCCCTGCTCCAATCTCTGCTCCTCGCCCCTCTAACTTCTGTCTCATTTCTCCCTCTCCTGCTTCTGGCTCACTGCCACCTCCAACACCTGTCCTGAGCTCCTCTCAACCTCCCTGTTTCTTTGCCACTATCTTATCCCCACTGCCTTTTCCTTTTCCCCTGAGCAACCAGGGTTCTGCCTCCATTTCTTTCCTGGCTCTCCTCCTTGCCACCACTTATCTGCCCCCACAATATCTCAGCTGTCTGCCTCAGTTTCCAGCCCCGGTCTACCTTAAGTAAACCCAAGCCTTAGTTCTTCAGCCAGCTTCTCTGTAGTCTACTGGTTCTACTCCTGGTTCTGGCAACTTTCACTCCCTACACTTTAATTCTCTCTCTCTCACCTGAACCATATCCCAAGTACCCCAAGCATACACATACACACTGTACCATCCAAGTTAGGAACTTACCTCTGTATATGTGTAGGTGGGTTGTATGTGTGTGAACTGGTGAGCGTGTGTATGTATATATATATATATATGGCATTGTGTGCATGATATACGAATTAGTGATCTGTGTCTAACTTTTGGGGTGTATAGTGTATGTGCTTGAATTGGTGATAGATGTGTATGTGCCTGAGCTGGTAGTGTGTGTGTGTATGCACCTAATTGATTTGTGTGTTTGTATATGTGCAATTGTGTCACACCATCCTGTCTAACAGCGCCATATTGAGATCCTGAGAGTTGGCCTGACCCCACAGGGTAACATATGTACAGAAAGGCTTGATTTTGGGCACCTTGAAGATCCCCAAAGTGAATTTAAAAATAATCTGTGGTCCTTTTTTCATTTTATGTACAGCTCTTACTGTGACCTGTGCAGCAAATCATGACCACTCAGGGAACATGCCCGCCCCTTTCCCCCAACAGAGAATGTTGAAACAAAGCCCAACTCCTTGTTTTAACCTCTATGCAACTAATAATAAACCACCTCCAAATTGAAACTGTCACTATTTTGTCAGTAGAGACCTTGAGCTCCAAGTGCAACAAGGAGAAAAGAATGTCATACTTAAAGAGAGTTCCCATCAAATAAATCCAGATCACGAGTCATTTGCACATGAATGAACAGTGCTGCAAACCATTTTTATGGTTTGCCACCTATGAGATATGTACATACACAAATACACCTTTTGTATACATGCTCTGTAAAAGCTGGATACATCATCATCATCATCTCTATAAATAAGGAATAAAGTTTTTTTTATTTCCCATACTGATTCTCTTATATAGACATAGGCTGACATAGAGGTTTGCTGTTTGTTCCTACAGGCAGGGTTTGATGGAGAAGGTATACAGCTATTAGGCAGGGGTGGGAGCCAATAGCTGCAGTTAAGTATTCATCCCAATAATCTATCTTCTAGGAACAAAGATGTGACAATGAAGCTTTTTATTAATGGTCATGAGCCTTATGAAGAAGCCTTTACAGACTGCTTGGAGTTTAATGCCAAAATCCAGTCAGGTCTATAAGACAATACTGTGTGTGTGTTCAATCACAATAATAGACTTTGTCACTGATGGAGGAGCAGCCTATTTAATGTACATGCAGGATATTATTGCATGAGATGCTCTGAAGATAAAAAATCATCTGAACTGATTACTTCTACACAACATATCAGGATGCTTTCTAGGGTCAGTAATAGATAGGGATATAATCTTTCATAGGGCTCTGATTGAAACAATCTTCAGCCATTTATCTGGCATGAATACCATCACTGTAAAGCAGTGGGAAATACTAAAACAACAGAGATATAACAGTGATCAAACAGCAGAATTACTACAGCATGGTGACCTTGGGGGAACCCTGTTTTGCAATCAACCATTAATTTTGTTCTTAGGAAGGAGGACAGCCCTAACAAATTGCTTAGATTCCTGCAATGGTTTTGCAGAGATTAGAAACCCCATGGGATGTGGGGTACAGGGATAGGGAAGAAGGAGGAAGAAAGAGGAATGTGCAGGAGAGCGTTAGAAAGACTTGTGATAGCAGAGGGGTAGGTCATAGTGGGGGAGAATTACAGGAGTAAAGTGTAGAAAAAGGGGAAGTCATATATGTTTAGAAGATGACAGAAGCTCAGAACTGTTTGGAAGAGAGGAGAAATTATACAGTAGGATTTAAAATTATGTATAGTAAAGAAAAATACGAGAGTCCAAGCTGAAGATACGACTCATATAGTAATGTTTATTTAGTCTTATAAAGTGACTAGAGCTAGGCCTGCTGAATATGGATCACCTCCAAAGGAAAGCCCAGTTGATGCTGGTGATTCAATAGGAGGTGTTCTTCTCTCTTATAGACAGTGATTAATCAAGCCTCACCATCGTTTTGTGGGCTGGGGAGAATGTTGTTGCTGGAGGAATTAAGTTAACTTGGCTCTCTAACTATGTTTGCTCATTAAATAATCCATCCCCCACCCCACCCTTTTTGCTTTGAGAGGAGCAACTCTATCTATAGTTCATTGAGAAACTGTTTCTCTTTCTAATAGAACAATCATCATTTTCAGAAAAAAAAAATGATGCGATAACTACCTTTGTAAGAGCTACAGTGTCCTCTCTTCATGCTCCCATTCCACTCTGCGGGCTAGTTCTTTCTGATGGTTTCCCATGACTGGTTACATGTCCCATGACACAACATAATCTATGTTTTTGTTGAGTGACTTGTTGCTACTGCACATTAGGGTCGGAAATGATCTGCGTGCCACTGGAACTGTGCAGTCCCAGTGGCACATGGATTGTTTCTGACCCTACTGTGCAGTAGCGGTGGCATCACGGTTAGCACCCACTGATGCTACTTCACCATAGTGATGAGCTATGTTGTCATAGCTCATCACTATGGCAATGTAACATCTCATGTAAATGCACCCAACCAAGGCAAGCTTTAACAGAATTTTTTATCAGGCCTAACTATAACCCAAATGCGCGTAATTATCCTGTTGGCTATAGTATTATTCTTTACTACACAACAGTTTTGGACAACAGGTATTTCCACTCGCTGTTAAATGCTGACCTCATGAAGGAACACCTTGAGAGGGTGGATACCTTCAAGTCAGCTGGCCCTGATGGTTTACACCCCAGGGTACTCAGGGAGCTGGCGAGCATCATAACTCAGCCCCTGGCACAGATCTTTGAGAACTCCTGGTGCTCTGGTGAAGTGCCCAAAGATTGGAAGAAGGCCAATGTGGTGCCTATCTTCAAGAAAGGGAGGAAAGTGGATCTGGCAAACTACAGGCCCATCAGCCTGACCTCTATCCTGGGGAAGGTCTTAGAAAAGATTATCAAAGAGGCCATTCTTAATAGACTGGCCGATGGCAACATCCTGAGGGACAGCCAGCACAGGTTTGTTGTGGGTAGGTCTTGCTTGACCAATCTTATTTCCTTTTATGACCAGGTGACCTATCACCTGGACAAGGGAGAGGAGATTGATGTTGTATATCTTGACTTTAAAAAAGCCTTGATTCCATGATCAACTCTTGGCAAAACTGGCCAACTGCAGCCTTGGGTCCACCACAATCCGCTGGCTGGGGAATTGGCTCCATGGTCAGAACCAGAGGGTGATGGTTGACAGAAGTCAATCATCATGGTGTCATGTAATACAGCTTACTGTGCAGTTATTTAGTACTTGTTCATACAAGTACTAAATGACAGCATAGTAACGACAGTGCAGTCAGCGTCTCATATAGATGCGGCCAGTATCTCTGAATTTCTACTACTGTGTAATATCTCAGGATAGGCTGGTGATCCAGGCGGACCAGAAACAGATGTTTTTCAACACTTAGAAAGGTAAGGTGCCCTATCTGGGGAGGAAAAATCCACAACAAACTTCCAGGCTTTGTGGTGCTACGTTAGCTAGCACCACATCTGAAAGGGACCTAGGGGTCATAATTGACCATAAAATGAGTATGAGCCACCAATGTGATGCTACACTTAGCAGAGCAAACAACATGCTGACATGCATCAACCGATGCATCTCAAGCTAAACTAAGGAAGTTATTCTCCCACTCTACTCAGCATTGGTGAGGCCACAGCTAGAGTACTGTGTCCAGTTCTGGGCACCATACTTCAAGAAGCATGTGGACAAGCTTGAGAGAGTCCAGAAAAGAGCCACTCATATAATTACAGGCCTGAAGAGCAAGCCATACAAGAAAAGGCTGACAGATATGGGACTGTTCAGCCTAGAAAAGAGAAGACTTTGCGGGGATTTGGTGGCAGTTTACAAATATATGAAAAGAAAGCATCAGGGTCTAAGCGAACTATTCACCAGTGGGCCCCAGGGGAATACCAGGAGCAATGGTTATAAACTCCTAGAAGGAGGTTTCAGACCGGATATAAGGAAAAACTTCTTTACAGTTTTTGTGACCAGACTCTAGAATAGACTCCCAACGGGGGTGCTGCAGGCACCTACCCTGGGCATCTTCAAAAGGAGACTGGATGCACACCTTGCTGGCGTTATTTGACCCCAGCAGTCTTTCCTGTCCAGAGCAGGGGGGCTGGACCCAATGATCTCACGAGGTCCTTTCCAGCCCTAAATTTCTGTGAATCTGTGAATCCAATTCAAACTCAGATGCTCTACCCTTGATCTGGCTACTGCTGTGATTTAAGACTTGAACTGATGGCTGTTCTGTGTATGTGAGAAAAGCACTTTAGACCATAGTTAAACAGTGTTTTATGCAAAACCCATCTATTGAACCATGCCAGTTCAGGCTGCTTTTCAGGTTTTCTATCTTGTTTTGGTGACTTTGAAAAGGTGCTGGCCCTGGGTTCTACCTCCCCCTAGCCGCAGATCAGGGAGGAACCAGGCAGGGTCATTTTGCCCCAAGTGGCACAATTTGCCCCACACCAAAGTGCATGTCTGGGCATATGTGCTGAGGCAAAAAGCCCCAGCTCAAATTTGCACCGCTTCTATTTGAGCTGTTGCAAGAGCACACGCTTGCATGTGTGGACGTGCCCCATGAGAATGTCTTGTCTATATCAAACAGCACAGCTTGGGGGGCAGATGGGGGCTGGGGCTGGGTGGGGCAGGCATCGGGGGGGCTTGGGAGCAAGGTGGGGGATGGGGCCAGACGGAACAGCGATTCAGGGGGTTGAGGGAGCAGGCGGCGCCAGCAGGGGACCCCCACGGTCTCCTCCCTCCTCCTCCAGCCACCTCCCTACTTACCAGCAGGGCCTGGGCCCAGCTCTGGGGTGAGGGCCATCCATAGAGACACTCTGGCTGGCTACCAGAGCGTCTCTGTGGAGAACCAAGCCTCCGGTTGACTTAGAGCATGGTCCAGGACCGTGCCCTACACTGTTCCCCCCCCCCCCCCCCCCGCAGTTTGTTTTGACCCTTGGATATCCAGGGGTCTAATTTTGCCCCTGCACTGCATTCCTGCACGTGCTCCTTACAGCACCACAAAGGGTTTTTAGATGCTGCCAGACACATGTGCACACTCGTGTGGATGCGCCCATGTAGTCTAAGGCACATATATTTTAGTAAACTTTAACTTACAAGATTTTAGCAATCATAAACAACTCCTGCAGGATGTAAGCGTTGTTTATGATTGCTGCAGTATTACCCAGATTATTACCCAATATTACCCAGCTCCTATGAGGATCACCTTTCACAGATGGAAAGCTAAATTTCAATTTTCAAATAACAAACAACAATTAATTTTAAAAAGTACTGATTACAATGAAAAGTTAAGATTGAGGGAAATTCTTATCAATATTGGAGCAAGAAAAAAAATGTAATAAAAAAAGTGGTTGGACCATTAAAATTATAAATAATATCTTAAAGCCATCATTTTAAAATATGGAAATGCTGAGCCCAAATTCCCTTAAGTCTAGTAGATCAATGTTTTTTGACTAGGTATGTAGTGTTTTAAGAAAAAGGATAACTCTACTTCTGCTGGCAAGAAGTACTTTGTTCCTATTGCCAAATTTAAAAAAAATATTTCCGCTTCATAATGGAAACAGCAAAGGATGAGACTTGAGTTTTGCTTTGGGTACAAAATGTTTTCCAGAACTTTAACTGTAACTAAAGATCATTATAGCATTTACCCCTGCCTTTTAACAAACAATTGCTTTCCTTTTATCACACTAAATAAATTAGTTTATTAATAAAGTATATGATTCAAAATTAGCTATCAGCCTCCCTTCCTTTTAATCAATTTACAGTTTGCTTTTCAATGAGATGAATTTTTTACCCAGTCTGTTTCACAGTTCAGAATCTTATAGGTGAATGAATTGCCACAGAAATAAAAGAAAAGACAAAAATAAAAGAAAATACTGGAACTGTAGAGGTCCTTTACAGTTACAAAAAACTGACCATGTGAAATACCATGGGCCCACCCAACTTTTGATCTCAAACAGTCAGACTCCCTATTACAAGTTTCTTCAAAGCAGAGTCATGTTAGCACCCAAGATTATGCTAGTGGCATGCAGTTCAAAACAATGACACCAGCCAAATATATTATGAATGCAATTCTTTTTAACATTGATGGAGAGAGTCAGCTTTAGATCAGTCCAATAGGGCTGATCTCTGCTGACATGACTAGGTCCAAATCATCTTACAGATGGTTTTAGAAACTACATAATAGCCTATGTATTCACTTGAAATAAAGTATTGTTTTATGCTTTGCTTCAGTCCTGCTACAAAGATAGGACATAATATTTCAGAATGAGTTTTGTCCCTCTACAAGTCTGTGCTGCTGGCAGGTTCATACAGAAAGTGCTGTAGAAATGTTAACGTGGAAAATCTTAGTTTGATCATTTGGTTTCCTTTATGTTTATCGCTGTCCTAGCACACTGTGAAAAGAACACAAGAATCTGCCTTCCTGCCAGTAGCTGAACAAATCTCTTTTGCCCTCAGTAGATAAGGCAGGCTGGCTTTAAGCACGCTGACTCTTTGTACAGCTATAAACCACTGCAAGAACTGTATTTTAATTCTTATGCTAATTTGCTGGGTTAAATGACACACAAAGAGAGTTAATGGAAGTGTCAGTGCACATTTTTATTTCTGCATGTGTGATGATTTCCTATTTCAGTTCAGCAAAAATAGTGTCAATTAACTTTACTTAAACTTGCATGTTTCAAAAGACTCCACATCTGGTTCTGTTTTAAGCATGTATACACAAAATCTATCCGTGATCTTTTTCATGATATGCTAATAAATTTCTATTTTAATTTCAAAGCTACTTTTTCTCTAGGAAGAAGCCAAACTCAAGAACATTTTGATCCAGGATTTGAACGAATGCCTAAACTTTTCAGATGCATAGCAGAAGAAGTTTGACCTTTGGGTCTGGAGCACTGACTTGGAGGATCTCTGAATTGACTTTTTTTTGGAGGGATTCCCCATTTTTGGTTAGTCTGAGTGAATTGGAACAGTTCCCTTAGTTTAGATCTTGGATAGAAAATGGAAGTTCAAAGATGTACAAAAATTAAAAAAAAAAACAAAAAACCCAGCAACACTGTAAATGTTATAAAGATTTTGTTAGAGTTTTGCAGACAACTTAAAACAGGAATTTGATTCCATTTATTTTGCAAATACTTCCTGGTTCTGACCAGGGTGACAGAAACAGGGTGACAGAAACTTCTGGAAGGTCGATTTAGACTGAACATAAGAGAAAACTTCTTTACAGTCTGTGTGTCCAGGGTCTGGAACAGACTCCCCCCAGAGGTGGTGCAAGCACCTACTTTGGACTCATTCGAAAGGCATTTAGATGCTTATCTTGCTGGGATCATTTGACCCCAACAGACTTCCTGCCTATGGTGGGGAGCTGGACTCGATGAGCTCGTGAGGTCCCTTCCAGCCCCTAATGTCTATGAAATCTATGAATCCAGAGAAGGCAGCAAGGACGGTGCATGGGGCACTGGAAGCCTGGGCGTGCTCGGGGAACCTCGGGCTTGGTGGGCTTCCAGTACCCTGTGCACTGTTCCCACTGCCTTCTCTGGCTGCCAGCACACCCAGTCACCCTTCTGCTGCCTTCCTGGGGCAGCCAGCCCATTCCCAGGCAGTCCCAGGTGGCAGGAAGATGCTGGGGATGGTGCATGGAGTGCTGGAAGCCTGCCAAGTCCAAGCTTCTCTGCGCACACACAGACTTCCAGCATCCAGTGCATCATTGTATCTGGCGGGTGCTGCCTGTGAGCTGGGTCTGCACCCACGCAGCTAGCACCCTGCCCCGTCCCACGCAGCTAGTACCCCGCCTGTGTGGCCCTGGTGGGCACTGCCACTGCAGAGGGAACCTCCAGGCCCTCCCGCAGCTCAGGGTCTATGCAACTCGGCAGCAGCTGCATGGGCAGGCGCCACTGAAGAGAAAAAAAAACACGAGTGGCAAAGGGCCTGATCATTTTTTTTTCTCCTGGAGCCTGCCTGTGTCTCCTGTGGCCAGGGAGTGAGCTGCCAATGGGTCACACAGCCCCTGAGCTACAGGGAACCATGGGAACCTCCACAGTGGCAGCACCCCCATGCAGCACCTATCCACTGGCACCCTGCCTGGGAGGTACCGGGGGGGGGCACTGCTGCTGTGGAGGGAAGCACCAGGGTCCCCTATAGCTCAAGGCCCACTGGCAGCTCACTCCCCTCCCTGCCCCCGGCCACAGGAGAGGTGAGTAGACTATGGGAAAAAAAGAAAAAGAATCAGGCCCTTCACTGCTTTTTTTTTTCTCCTTCAGTGGAGCCTGCCTGCTCCATGGCACGGCCCCCCAGCACTTCATTCTAGCTCTGACTTGCCTGCATATCTGTTGGACATGCCTCAGGATCTATAATAATACCACACTTATTCTGTCTGTCTGGAGCACTCTGATTGGTTGTTTCATTAAGCATTGTGATTGGTTACTGAGACAACCAATCAGAGTGCTTTGGACAGACAGACTAAGCCTATTATTATTATAGATACTATTGAATGATGTGACTGCTCTTTATTGTGATATTAGTTCAAATATCACCTAGAGAAGGTACTACTGGCCTTGCCCACTGGGCAAAGTGGCATTTAACCTGATATTCGGTAGGTATAAAACTGAACTGCAGTCTCTAAATAGAATCATAGAATCATAGAAAATTAGGGTTGGAAGGGACCTCAGAAAATAATCTAATCCAACCCCCTGCTCAAAGCAGGAACAGCTAGATCATCCCAGCCAAAGTCTTTGTACAGCCAGACCTTGAAAACCTCCAAGGATGGAGATTCCAGAACCTCTCTGGGTAACCTGTTCCAGTCTTTTACTATCCTCCTAGTGAGAAAGTACTTTCTAATATCCAACCTAAACTTCTCTTGCTGCAACTTGAGACATTGCTCCTTGTTCTGTCATCTGCCACCACTGAGAACAGTCTTGCTCTGTCCTCTTTGGAACCACCCCATCAGGTAGTTGAAGGCTACTATTAAATCTCCCCTCACTCTTCTTTTCTCCAGACTAAATAAGCCCTGTTCCCTCAGCTTCTCCTCAGAAGTCATGTGTCCCAGCCCCCTAACCATTTTGTTGCCCTCTGTTGGACTCTGTACAATTTGTGCACATCCTTTCTGTAGCAGGGGGCCCAAAAATGGACACAGTACTCCAGATGTGGCCCCACCAGTGCTGAATAGAGGGAAGAATCACTTCCCTTGATCTGATGGCAATGCTCTTACTAATGCAGCCCAGTATACTATAAATATTCTTGACAAGAGCACACTGTTGACTCATATTCAGCTTATCGTCCACTGTAACTCCCAGGTTCTTTTCTGCAGAGCTGCTGATTAGCCAGTCAGTCACCTGCCTGTACCAGTGCATGGGACTGTTCCACCCTAAATGAAGAACTTTTCACTTGTCCTTATTGAACCTCATGAGATTTCTTTTGGTCCAATCCTCCAATTTGTCGAGGTCTCACTGAATCCTAGCCCAGTGTATCTACTACTCCCCCCAGCTTGCTGGCATCCACAAACTTGCTGAGGGTGCACTCCATCCCATTTTCCAAGTTGTCAATGAAAATACTAAAGCAAACCAGCCCCAGGACTTATCCCTAGGGCACTCTACTTGATACTGGCTGCCAACTAGACGTCCAGCTATTAATTACTATACAATTAAATACAGTAGCTAAATAACAAAGATTAAAGGAAGCAATTCTGGAAAATATCACCTTTATTCTTGAACTGAATAAATGTTAAGCCTTAAAAAACTGGTTTACTGTTTTTTTGTTTTTTTCAAAGAAAAGGCCTTTGGACCAGGAAAACCACTGAATCCATTGTAGCAGTCCCCTGGGATTCTATTTAGAAGAGGCCTGTTATCTTATAGCTGTACTAAGATTGATAACATACATAGGCAGTGGAAGGCCGGGGCTAATACGGCCCAGCCCTCCCAAACATGGGGCAGCAGGAAAAGCCACAGAGCAGCCCAGCCATGGACTCCAGGCGGCTGCAGCAGGTGGGGGAGGTGTGCGCACGCAGCCAGGATTGTAAACCAACATGTGGATCCCTGGCTGCCCAGCATGGTAGGCAAGTATCATCATAGAATCATAGAATCATAGAAAATTAGGGTTGGAAGGGACCTCAGGAGGTCATCTAGTCCAACCCCCTGCTCAAAGCAGGACCACCCCCAACTAGGTCATCCTAGCCAAGGATTTGTCTACTCAGGTCTTAAAAACCTCTAAGGATGGAGATTCCACAACCTCTCTGGGTAGTCCATTCAGTGCTTTACTACCCTCCTTGTGAGAAAGTTTTCCTAATATCTAACCTAAACTTCCCCTGCTGCAACTTGAGACCATTGCTTCTTGTTCTGTCATTTGTCACCACTGAGAACAGTCCGACTTCATGCTCTTTATAAAAGAGGATGCTTATAGAATCATAGCATCATAGGGCTGGAAGGGACCCCGAAGGATCATCGAGTCCAGCCCCCTGCATGAGCAGGAAAGACATCCAGACCTTTTGCTTCCAGATCTTTTGTCTGAATGTGAACCTCCCCGCCACTAAAAATGGGAAACGTTCCAAATATGTCACATTAAGGTAGTAAAGTCACTTTCCATTGTGGACATGTCCAAGACATGTCCAAGATGGACATTCCATTTCCATCAGTCTATTCTGTTAGGGGAAAGGTGCTGGGGGGCCTGCAGATCAAGGCCCCTGCACTGAGGAAGGGAGAGGGGTAGAGGCAGGGGCAGGGGCTGCAGTAAATGGGGCCCCGGCTGGAATGGGTGGTGGGATGCTCAGAGCCTGGGCAGCTTATCCAGGCACCTGGCAGGGCTCCCGCCGCTGCACACACCCTGATGGAGGTCCAGAGGGCACATGCCCCCCCAGTCTGTGTGCAGGGTGGAGGCAGCTGCACTGCATGCTGGGCTTTGTGCACCGCTGCAGCTGCCTTGGGAGCGGTATGACACCATGTGCAACCTGTCACCAGGTAGACAAAGGACACAGGGCAGCCCAGCAGTGGGACTCACGTGGCATTGCACTGTTCCTGGGGCAACTGTAGCTGGGCACAAAACCCAGTGCTCAGTGGCAGCTGCCTGCGCCCCACACACAGATTGGGGGAGCTTTCTGGGCCTTCACTGGGGAGCACACAGGAGTGGGGACCCCTCCACCCCACACCCCTGGATGTGCTACCCGGGCTCCAATTGTTCTACCACCCAGCCCGGCCAAGCCCCATTCACCCCTGCCTGTGCCCCATTTCCCCCTTCACCAGAGGGGCCTTGATGCGCCTGCCTGCCATGGCCCTTTCTTCTCCCCCACAGACTTACCTCTCTTCTCCTATTTGGCAATGTGGGACTGACTTTGGACATAGCTGCCCTCAGGACTCAGGGATCTCTGCATCAGCATTTCAGAGGGTTGGTGAATATTTTGCTTCCAGGACAGTGGAGTCCCCTGTGGCCTGGATGGGGGACAACTACCTCTTCAGGCTCAGATCTCAAGCATATGAACTAAGCTGTGGTGATCAATGCTGTCATCTGATGTACCCAAATGACCCTGCCCCAAGTATCAGTTTATCTGGAAAGATACATATTTTCACAATGTACACTCATATGAATTTATCTGATTCACCAGGGAGACTTTTTTTTCTGTAAACAGAATTTGTTCATAGCACTTCATGTGGTAAAACAAGCACTACTAGTCATTTAATATTATATACACATATGCAGAGTGAGATATATTTCAAACATCTTGGAGAAGCAAAACTGCTGTATCTTATATGATTTAGAAATATAGTATGGGCTTAGAACTGATAAACTTGCTTATGCTTTAATTAGGATTGGATTATGTAGCATTCCCAACCCTTCAGTTATCAAACACAGTAACCCAAGCCAGCAGGACCATAACAACGTTGGAAGATGGGTCCTCATTATCAAATCTTGATGGAAATTTCTGCGTTTTCTGCTCCTGACT
The DNA here is from genome assembly GCF_030867095.1 of Alligator mississippiensis. Taxonomy (NCBI): domain Eukaryota; kingdom Metazoa; phylum Chordata; order Crocodylia; family Alligatoridae; genus Alligator; species Alligator mississippiensis. Next base: position 51,034,313 of record NC_081830.1, on the reverse strand, counting down.
GCACAGTTTATACCGGTTCTTCCCAATGTACACCTGAAGTATCCCTCATCTTTTCCTTTATTCCTCCACACTTCTTCTCTGTGCCTCCCATGCTCCTCTTGAAGTACAAGGAAAATCCCATATGCTCAGAAGAATATAAAGACTGTAGCTGTGCTGTGGACTGAATAGGCGCAGCTAAAATGAGCTGCTTTATCAACTGGGTAGGGAAGATGGGACTACAGGTGATTTTGAAACAAACCAACAGGCCAGTGGCAGAGTTCAGGACCATATTGAAATAGACTCTTTCCTTTCAATGATCCGGACCAATCCTCTTCCACCTATTCAGCATCTAAATGCAATCCTATTACATACTGCTTAAGTCTCTGAAAACAGTTCATGGGAAAGGTGAACGGTTATCCTGCTTTCTGATTTTTGTGACTTAGTTTTAAGGCTACAACAATGATAAGTAACAAGAGTGGGCACATCCATGTTTCTAAGGGACTGGAGAATAGGGTAATAGGATCACACCTAAGTGCCAAGAAGATGGAATAGCCCTTAGAATCTAAGAAACTATCAAATGCATATAATAAAATCTTTGCAATGAGAAAAGAAACAGTAAAATGAAAACTTTCATCCAAACATTAGCAGATACCTCACAGAAATACTATCATTCATATGCAGGATGGGGAAAATGCACTTTATTATTAGCAACCTCTGAAAACAGTTGCATAAGCTTTCTTCTGATTAGTAATGGTGTGCTATGCAACAGGATGATTTACAGCTTTTACATTTCCTTTTAGTTGGACTCTTCACTACATATACGTCAAGAAACACTGGAGAAAGCTTCTGAACTGTCTTTAAGTTTAAAGTATTAGCATAATGTACTGACTCACACAACTCTTGCAAACATAAATATTTTGTTAATAAGATTCAACATTCAACTGGGTACAAATTGTTGTAAACTTAGACTGTGAAGAGTAGTTTTCAGCTCTGCATTCCATTCATAGAACAACCTTTTTGCCCCCCAAGAGATTTTCTTCATATCAAAAGCAAATATTTTCTTTGTAAAATAGTTTAAGTGAAAAATTATTTAAAAAAATTAAACAGGATAAACCCAGCAATAATGCCCACTGAAGGAATGCTCTTCTCCAGTCTCTCATCCCCTGAGATCATACCTACCCTGTCTCTGTGCCATGCCCAGGACCACGACTGAGAGGCACAAGATACCAATTCACTCCCACTCCACACATGACAAATCCTGGGCATAAAGCAGTGCAAACATTAAAAGGCAGCATGCCTGTCACACAGTTGAGATTGCCACAAGGATGTACGTTCAGTGCTATTTTAAGCTGGCTATGATGCCTCATCACCAGGATTTGGCAAATAATGAGAAGGAACAATATACTTCTCAGAGGTATTCCTGAGGTTATCATGGAGGTAGTGGAAGGAAGATGCTAGAGATCCTATCCATTGCTTCAGCAGACCAGAAGCAGGTATAAGCTATGCTAAATGAGCAACTGAGAATACTACAACAGAATCCTTGAGCGACACAAAGCCATCCAGGGGTTGGCATGGCCATAACGCTCAGCACTGGCAGTCACCATTAGTGTAATGTACCCAACTAAAGACCATTACAAATCAGCACTGTTAACATAAACTTTAGTTTTCAAGAGGTACTGGATGCTTAATTGTCCAGAGGTCAGGTGAGATGGAAGGCACTTGAATGAAAGCTATTTTGACCTTCTTTTACATGGAAATGCAAAAATCAGTTCATGCCTTCTGTAAACAGTGAAGCTGGAACACCCTGACACACACAGATTAGTAATGGTGATCATATTTTATGTCTAGAAATTACTCTGCCAATAAGTTCTGTATAAGACCTAGGTCTGAAACTCCCTAAAAATGGGAGGGTGATGCTGGAGCATTCAGATTCAGAGCTTTGGTCCAGGTCTGGATCTACTTAGACATTTTTTTGTAGAAGGAGATTTTTCAAAAGAAATGTAGCTCTTTAGATTCCTCCTCCTCAGAGCTCAGCGTCAACAACCTGGCACTGAGTCCTATATTTCATCCACATAATTTTACCTTTGATATTCTGGGATGGTTTTGTATCATATTTCTTAGCACTTACCAGAGCTGCAGCTACATTTTGTCAGCTATGTTATTTGCTCTGCTGAGAACTGAAACTGCACACTAGTATTATCAGGAGAAAATACTACTGAGTCCATTAGAACAAGGAAGAAAACATTTTGCCATTTCTAAGTTCCTAATCTTTGTTCAAAGGGTAAATTCAGCATTTCAGTTTGTTCAAAAAAACTCATCAGTGGGCATGTCTACACATTTATTAATGTGCCATAGTTACTGAGCATTAAATTTAGTACTTGGATAATCAAGTACTAAATTAATGCACAGTAACCAGCATTACTGAGCAGTAACACTGGAGCAGACCTTTTTAGATAAAGATTTTCATTATTAATTTGTTTGGTTTGCTAGAAGACATTGAGTCAAACTTAGATATTATTGGCAACTGGGAGAAGGGGAGAGGCAGAGGTGGCACAGAGCGCTGGCAACTGCTACAGCTCCAACTCCAACCCTGACCTCAGCTCAGAGCCAAAGTCAGAGCCACAGCAGCCACCTGCCATCTCCCCCATAACTTGCAGTCAGACCCAACATGAGGGGCATCCCCGCCACCCCAGCAATTTCAAACGGGAGAAGCAAAGAAATGTTTATTTTGGATTTGAGTAAATAGGTTAGTTCAAAACACATATTTAGCAAAAACCAAACCTCCCCCCCGCCCCCCAAACCCAAACCCCTAAACAATATTTTTTTTCCGTACTTAGTTATTCAGTATCCACATAAATGCTTTCCCCTAGAGCCCTCCAATTTTCTCATGAGATAGGAAAATACTGATTGCTGGTCACAATTTGTGATCTGGGTAACAGCAGAAGCCGGTGTTAAACCATTTTAAAGCAGCTTAACTGACCCAGGTTCAATGCATTCATTAAAGCTTTATATAAAATCAGCGGTGTCCAAAACATGAGCTAAAGTTTCAGCATGAGCTCAATTAAATTGGATAAAACCAAAATGCAAATTTGCTGAAAGTTATTACAGAAAAGGGATTATGCTGATTGACTGTTCCACGCAAGTTCTGTTCCTTTCCTACATGGGGTTCCAGTGCTGACCTACAATAGGAATACCTGCAGTGTTTACTGCCTGGAAAAAATGATAAGAAACAACCTGGTTTGGGTTCTTTAGATACCAAGGATGTTTTCAAGATTGTTATTTTTAAAAACTGAACAGAACTAAATGGACTTATTAACTGCATTTACATCAAGCACATTCCCATAAATCATGCTGTCCTAACAATGCACTGGATAGTTGTTTAAGAAATCTGTCATGATTTTAAGTCCAGCAGAGATTAATGCAGGGTTTCCAGTTACCTTATGTGCCAAGCCACAATATGGTAGTGAGACACATCCTATAAACTCTACAACCTCAGTTAGGATGTGCTATTTCCTAATGACTCAACTTCTACATTGGAAGGGCTAGTCTTGGGTGGTACTGAACTGCCTCCACTAACGGACACTGTGGGAAAGCTGAAGAGATCACCCCAAAACACTCCTTTATACAGAGATTAGAGAAGAATTTCTTCCCAGTGCCTGGAGGATAAGTAAATTCATTCATACTCATGATTGTTTCCACTAATATTGCGTTTCCACTAAAACAAAGCAAACAAAAGGAAAACTCATCAGGATTCATATGGTTAGTGAACATATCTGGATGCAAAGAAGCAGGTACAACATGCTGGATCATTATAGAAAAGATAGGTATTCATAGATTTGAAAAAAAATCCACAACTTCAGCATCCTTTCAGACAATGCCCAGTTTTCTATGCTTCTGTTTCAGGGGCATAGTTTTATCCTATGCTCACCCTTGAAAAGTTGTATAACTTATTTGGCAGCATGAATCATTGTGTGATTTCTCCCTAGATGTGGGCTGAAACAACCACATTAAACCCAGATTTTCAAGCAGTCTGCATCCACGCCATAAACTGGCAGAAGGGCTCAAAATTCAGCTGCTTTTACTGTGAGTTTGGATGGTCAGATTCGTAGAAGAGCTCCAAACCACATATGGCTAGCTCCTTAGAAAATCAAGCACTTATTTTGGTACAAGAAATGGATTCACTCTCTTTAAAAATCTGACACCACATAATACTCTGAATAAATGTAAACATAGACAAAGTCAACATTAGCCTAATATGCCCCACAACACAGAATTTTTTAATGTAGGTATCTTGCATAAAAAGAGAGGAGAAAGGAAAGATGAAAGTTAGAGGTGAGTATGAACCAAATTCCCAGATCCAAACATGCCAGAACTTTGGAGAAACTTTGATAAGAATTTCATGGATCAGATTCATTTTGAATTAAAACAAACATAATTAAATTCCACTACTCTGCTTATTTATTATTTCCACACTATGCAGCCATGCTAAACAGAATTGTAAAACCAACAGAGATTTCACTGCTCCTACAAGCTGTGGTATGTTTTTAATATCACATCTTATCCTGCTTGGAACCATAAAAGGCCAAATGCAAAAAATGTTCCATCTCACTGCTTTAGTCTATATTAATTCAAGAGATTTTAGCCTGCTCGTATATATAGAGTCAACTCCTGATCCCACTGAAATTAATTGGAGCTTTTCATCCTGCTTCTGTGCCAACTTAAATGGCAACAGGGTCAGACCCTATAGGAACATACCTATATTGAATTCACTACATTACATTACTGGCTTTTTGTAATTGTGTCCAGAGGTATGTCTTTACATACTACATAAAGGAAATGGTCTTGACCCCAAAAAAATCTCCAAGTTTGAGAGGCGATGAAAAGTTCTCCACAACTATGAAAGACTCATTTAACAACTCTGAATGTACCAATTTAGCCTATTAGTTGGACTGTAGTCTACAACCCCTGAATCCCTATGTCTGTATGTCCATACATGAGGTGATCTATAGAACCATGGAATAATTCATCTAAACTCCACACTGCCCTTAATTCAGCTCCTCCCCTTCCCTACATATTAATCCCCTGCAGAATGGATCTCCATGGCAGGCTAGAAGACCCTTCAATGGAGCATGACCTGATTATTCCATAGAAACACGTGGAGTTACTTTCCTTTAGTCTAGCAAAAAGGAGTGAAAGAAGTAGGACTTGGCCCATGGAGAACAACATTTGTGATTTAGTGATTATTTTTTTCACCTAGTTTTTATTAGGAGAAATAATCACAGGTGGGTCACATCTAGCACTTGTGTGACAATTTCATTGGCATGTATTGATTTTCATTCTGTATTGATTTTCATGTACTGATTTTCATTCTGCTTATATCAGTTTAACTCGGCGTATGGACCAGCAAGTGGCAAGTTAGGAGGAGGCAGGGACTCACCAAGTACCAACTATTCTGTAGTAAGTGTCCATGGGCCTATACTTACTCCAGGGAAAGTGCAAACTAAACCGTGATAGCTTAGCCCTCCATGAAACAGAGCTAACCTGTTGCAATTTAGCTTTCACTTACTACAGGATAAAGTGAGCACATGGACAGTCACCTCAGAGTAGCTAACGTGTGGTAAATCCCTATTCCCTTTTTGCTAATGTGTGGTAAATCCCTGCTCCTTTTTTACCCTGTTCTGTTGTTGGTCCAGACCCTCATAGTGGAACCACTCCTAATCGATCTCACTAACAGTGGTATCAGACTCTTGCCCAAAGAAATAAAAGGATTACCAAGCTTTAGCAATATTCTTGTTAGGTACCTGAAATGGACTGGGAAAGTTCAGAAGAAATTTTGCTCTTGGAGCTGTTTTTAAATGTTTAAGAGCATTAAACTTTTGACACATTGAAAAGGAGTAGGCAAGGGTAGAAATACCTACAATTAAACCTAACATATATCTGCTGCTATTCTTTGGTGAAAAAAATTGTGCAGACAGCCACAGTTGTGCAGAGACAGACCATATTTGTTCAATTTACCTACAGTTTGAGCAGATTAAGCAACTGGAAATCCAGGTTGAGACAGGGGCTTCACACAGACTGGGAAACATTGCTCCCAAGTCTTTCATGGCATCTTCAGGTGAACTTGCCAGAGCCAAGAAGCCTTTAAACTTGGAAACCGGGACTCCTAGGGCTTCCAGACTCTGGAAACCCCAGTGTAAGGCACTCCAATGACCACTAGATTCAAGATATATAGGCATACATGAATGAGAGCAACAATCTTTAATCATGGAGCTATAAGCATCTAATGCAGACCCTGTCTAACTCAACTGACTACCAGTTACCTAAGAGATCAGCTCCCTTTGTCTGTCTCACTAAGTAACTAGCTACCTGCTCCCTACAGGACCACCTCCCAATTCCCAACTGCCTCAGACTCAGTTAGGGAATATCTATAAATTATTACTTTTATCACTACACTCTCTACCAGACTCTTAGCTCACAAGCAGGCAGCCAGGTGGTCCACTAAAAAGCCAGGCAGTTAAAGTCCACGACAGGCTTTCAAATATCTGGGCAGGTAAACCAGTAAGAAGCCAAACAGGTTTCCAGTGACCCCCTGCTGGGGTTCTGTCATATTTTTGTTGCTGTCAAACTGACTCCACCAAGTGTTTCAATTTTGATAAATCAACATACTCCCCAGCAGAATGTTTTCTATTGAGCAGAGTGTGGTCTGCTAATCATTTTAAAACTACTTAAGCTACAATGCAAGTCCACTGACATGTGCATGATATTAATGGGAGTAGATTACTGCTCTTCCACCTGCTATCTCTTACTGGAATCTTTAAAGACTCTTCTGTACAACTCCTGAGGTTTCCTGAATTTCACACTCTTAATTTTGATGAGCTGGAACACTTTCAACATGACCAAGAACCTGCAACTTTGTCTACAAATTTTTGGCCTTTACTATTTGAACCAGAAAGCAAATTTTTTCTTTATTATTTATTTTCTCAGTTGATCCCCTGTCTGTGTGTGTGTAATGTTTTATTTGAAAGAACTTTTAAAAGAAATTGTATGAAGTGAAGCACATAAAAAAAGTTTCACTATTTGAAACAAGGCTTCTGAATTCACTAATCAAGCAGAAAAAAAGTCAGTGGCATCAAGGAGAATGTGGTATAACTAGAAATAATAGCTTCTGACAAACACTACACCAGTAGTGCTCAACCTCCAGCCCACAGGTTGAATCTGGCCCATAGGGCTCTCCATGAGTGCACAATTTGGTAGCTGGGGAATGTTGGCCCCATTTATTGACACAGTTCTAGGACTGATCCCACCCAAGTGCTCTTGGATTTGTTCTGGCTTCCTATTGGTCTCTTGGTGAGCTTTAAAGTGTTGATATGACTAAAATATGTGTAAATGGCTTGGGATTAGACTGTTTGCTGTCCTTTTCGCCTACCTGTCATACTGCCATACCTCTGAAGAGCTCAATATAATCCTTCTGCCAGGTACCAGATGGCAGCAACAAAGGCCAAGTTGCTTAGGAGTCACCTTAGGAGTTTTACACGAATTGATTATCTTGGCTCAAGCCCCCACCCAGAAACCTGAAAATATAATTTCTTCCTGGGTGTTCTAATGTGGACAAATTCCCCACTCACAAGCAATATCAAACTATAACCAGGTTTATTAATGGGAGAAATTGAGGTGGGTTGACAAACAGAATTAAGAACCCCTTAATAATCAGTAGCTCACTTCAACCCATTTCCAAAAATTTAGCATAGTCAATAGGTTCAGAATTCTTGCTTAGCTCTACGCAGAGCGAACAGTGTGGTTAGTAGAGCTAGTGTAGGTCTTAGCCTAAGGTTTTCCTTGCCTCAGCACTGATGGGGTGCTGCTCCACCACTGCTGTTGACACCCCTCACTGCTACTTGGGAGTGTTGCTCCTTGTCACACCTCGCCAACTCTGTTGCTGCTCCTAACCACTAGAAGAGTGTCGTTCCTCTTTTGGTTGCAGATGCAGTCCATCTCTTTTAGATGCAATTTCAGCTCTTTCAGGATCTGGCAGGTACTGGCTTCTACCTGGTAGTACCCTAAGGATGTGTGGACCAAAAGAGCTAAACCCACTAAAGGGATTTGTACATCACCAGCACTTACCTCTTTATGGTTGGATGGTGATATGCAATAACATCCCCCTAGGAGAGCTCCAGTCTAGAACCTCTCCTCTCTCCTCCTGTGATTCCTGTGCTGGGGGGTCCCTTCACCTTAGACTTCGTCACACATCATGGTGAGCACTGACCTCTCAATTATATTTTTTCAACTTTCTTTTACAATAGCAGCCCCCTTATGAACTTTACAGTTTTAGAAGGCAGGCCCAGTAGGCACAAACCTGACTCCCCTGTCCTTTAAGCACACAAAGGATGTTCATCAGGAACTGGGAGAATATCTGTTCACCAGAGTGCCCCATGGAAAAACAAGGACCAATGGTCATAAACTCCTACAAGACCATTTCAGGCTGGACATAAGAAAAAATTTCTTTACTGTCCGAGTCCCCAGGACCTGAAATAGACTCCCTCCAGATGTGGTGCAGGCACCTACTCTGGACTCATTCAAGAAATGCTTGGATGCTTATCTTGCTTGGGTCCTTTGACCTTAGCTGACTTCCTGCCCCTGGGGTAGGGGGCTGGACCTGATGATCTTTGAGGTCCCTTCCAACCCTAACGTCTATGAAATCTTTCACATTATAATTGTTACAACATGTTACTACAGCCAAAACAAACACAAAGGAGTTTTTCAGTCCCTTGCACTTGCATATCAGTGGTGGCATGCAAATAATCACCACAGAGAGGCCGTCACACCAGTACAATAGCAATAGGGTCACATCAGTAAACTGGATGCTCTTGTTATAAAGGAAGTAGTGTGATCTGGTCAAAGGCTCCAGTTCTCTTAAGTTTGTCTTACCTTGATCCAAAAACAGACATTTTGGAGAAGACAAGATACATGCTCCCTGGAAGATGAAGACTATCTGAGTTCAAGTAGAAATGACTATTGTAAAATATTGCTGCGATACTAATTGATGAGAGCAGAATGGGTTAAATTAGCTTCATCATCATTGTTAGCCAACAGAAAATTAGCCAAACCCCTGTAAGCCACTTTACTGTGCAGTAGTGTAGTTTACTGAACAGCAAGTGTGCATGTCTACATGTGTACACACTTACTGCATAGTAAATGACACTACTTGTGAGTGTATTTGCTACCTGTAAATGCAAGTAGCAAATTTAAGTGTGAGTAGTAACTGTGTAACTACACCATAATGCAAATTTGCTCCGGGTCACCCCTGCCACTAGGGAGCCAGCCTGAGGCTAGCCGCAGGGTTCTGGGGCTGGGAGCCTCTCCTGCCCCAAGGCTGGGCCAGCTCTATGCCTGCCCAAGCCTCAGGCCCTTCAAAGCCTGCAGTATTTAGACGCCTGGGGCACAAGCAGGCAGCCTGAGGCCAGTCCAGGCCCCTATGTCCCCCTGCACAGGCTGCAGGCTACCCTGTCTATACCCCAGCAGGGCTGCCTGATAGTGTAGTACAGCATGGTTGCCAGGCCCATGGCATCCAGGTGTGCAGGTGCAGCCAGCCATGTCACTGCTGGCCACCAGCAGCACCAGCTCCCACCTGGGGTGGAGGACCTGCCTGGGCGCCCACACACTGCATTGCACCGCCTGACAAGTCCACCAAGAACCACATGCCATTGCTGCCAGCTGGGATCAACTGGAGCCACTGGCCACACCAGCCCCAAACATGTGGAAAGCTCCACACTGGAGGAAGGATCTCCCTCACTCCATCCCTGGCCTTTTCCCTTCCCTCCCACTTCCCACCCCATCTGGTTGCACTCCCCTGGCCCCACGTTTCCACCTCCACAGCATGCATGCAGGTGGGAGACAGTGCAAAACTTTATTGAGCAGCCCATGTCTCCATGGCTGGGTGGGCATGGGCCTCTCACAGACCAAGGAATGTATCAATGCTGGTGACAATGTCATCCTCAATGGTGGGGAGGGAATACACAGGGACATGTAACACAGTCACAGCTAGCCCTCCACGTAGCAACAGAGGTTGCGGAGTAGCCTGGGATTACCCCTTGTACGGTCAAAGCTCAGGGTCTCTTGCCAGGTGCACAGGTATGCCCAGGACACCATGGCAATCAGCAACAGCAGTGCACAATGGGTTGGGTAACCCTCAGTCTGTGCAAACAGCTCCTCATGCAATGTCCAGGACATGTACAATAGAAGCACACTTGGGGCACAGTGCCAGCGTGGGGAGGGCTGGTCTTGGGGTGCCTCCCTAGAGAGGCCCCCTGCAGGGAGGGCAAGGTTGTGGGCAGCTCCTCATCCCAGTCATCCAGGAGCCTCATACCCCACAAGCCTGGGTGCTGTGGGCTGGGCAGCAGCACAGGAAAGCAGCTGGCCTGCAGGAGGAGAGGGGGGAGCAGTAGGTTCTGGAGCCATAGCAGCAGGCGGTGCCAGAAGCCAGGCTTGTTCTGGCCTGGGAACAGGACAGGGGAGGCAGGCTGCCTGCAGCCAGCACCCAGTGGCTCACTAGCCCCTGGGGAGCAAGTGGAGATGGGGGGGATCAGCTGGCAGCCACCTGGTCCTGGACCTGCCCAGCTGACTTACCATGGTCCGTGGTCCACCCGCACATGCCTGAGCCCTGATCTGAGGCTGGGCACCACACGGCCCCCAGTACAGAGCATCTTATCTCAGAAATGTTGCAAACTCTCACAAACAGCTTCTTTTTAATGGTTCTGCAGGCCATGAAACTGCACGTGGGGGAGAGACTTCAGTTGGCAGCTGGAATGTGGGCTCCAGGTCACCACCACCCATAGCTGGGGACCTGTGGATGCACTGGCTCTGCCAGAGGAGGGCCCAGGATAGGATCCTTCTCCTGGACTAGCTGGTGATGGCATCAGAGGATGATCTGGCGGATGCACAGGTCTGTTGTGTAGAGGACATGGTCCACCAGGACAGGAGGCAGGCAGAGGACATTGCCTGTTAGAACGCGTGGGACCGGGTGGACCATGAAGTCTGGGCATAGCTCCTCTCTGGAGCACAAGCAGGTGGAGGCTCTGTGGGAGCAGAGCACAGTCATATGCAGGACAATGAAGGTCACAGAGGATGACCACTGGGTGCTGGACACCATCCTGGCCCTGATGGTCACCTTTGTGCCACCCACTGCCTCTGCCCTGATGCTAGCCTCACCTTCGCCTTGGCAGCCACCCACCACCCAGCAGCAGGCCTCCCATGGGCCTGGGAGGAGATCCAGTGCCACCTCCACCAGCCAAGAGCTCCTGCCCCAGCCCCAGACCCAGTTCCGGGTCTCCTGCCACCCAGCCCCTGCACCTGGGCCCAGGCCCACCACTTGCCCCATATCCACGTAGGCATGGAGCCAGAGCTACCTGCAGCAGGGCCAAAACTGCACTCCAGCCCTTCTGGCCCCAAACACTGACTGCCAGGTGGGGAGCCACCTGTGATGGGGTATTAGCAGCTGCTGTCACCCCTGGGTATGCCCCCCACCCATCAGGCTTGCCACAGCATGTGCATCTGCAGAAGAATGGTCAGGGGCTGGGGTGCTGGCAAACTGTTCCCAGGCTTTTTCCCCTAGGTACCCCCATCCCATGGCCACCCATGCTGGGAGGGAATGCACAGAACTACAGCACTTCATTTGTAAATAGTTTGCATGGAGAAGAGGGTGCTTTATTGCTGATGGATGGGGTGAGTCGTCAGGGGGGCTCTGGTGTTGGGCAGGGAGAGGGCAAGGGGTGGTCTGCTTCTTTGGGAGGGAGGCAGGGAGGAAAGAGGGATCTGTTTGTTGGGGAAGCAGGGAAGGGGGCTTGTTTGATGTGAGGGGAATAAAAACTGTTGTTCTGAAATGTGCCTGTAGTGGCCATGGTACTGGGGGTGGGCGGGGGGGGGGGGATGTGGGTAGCTGTCCAGGGGGACAATAGCCAAGAGTGCAGGAGAAGGTGTCTAGCCAGTGCTTTGTGCACCCAATGCCCTGGCCTCCACTCAGAGGTGTGTGGCTAGCCCAGGTCCTTGGCAAGGCGGGGGACCATCACTGTCACTGCCACTGCAACTGGTGGTCCTGCTGCCAGGTGTCCTCTGCCTGCCATGCCTCCTCTGTCCAGACCTCGTGTAACAGCTCCCTTGGGGCCTCACAAATGTTATATAGCATGAAGGCTGAGAAGATAACCTGGGTCATGTTGTCCTCAGTGAGCTCAGTGGGGATGTTGTCCTCAGTGGGCAGTGAGGGTGTGCCAGTGTCCCTTGAGATGGCTGAAGGTACAGTCCACCAGGGGTGTGGGTTGTGGTGGGCCAGTAGGGGGCGCTCCTGTGTTGAGCCACCCACCTCCCTGTGCCCAACCACCTTCCAGGCTCCGAGTGCCTCCTTTGGGGTGCCTCACGTCTGGCCCACCCCTTCTCTGGAGCACACCCGCTAGCCTGGGGTTTCCGCTGCCACCATCCAAGGCTCTGGACTCAATTCTGGCTCTGCGCACCTTGAAGAACACAGGCCTGATCGTCCACTGGGTACTAGACCCAATACAGGCACTTGGGGCACTTCCCCAAGTCAGGGGCTGATTAGGGAAGCCTCTCTTAGTCCACAGACCTAAGGGGCCTCCTCGGCATAATTTAGACCCACCTCTCAATAAGTCTCCCACACCGGTCACAAAGGAGAACTTTATTGATTCAGGGGGTAGAGCGGAAACAGGGTAAAAGGTAGAGCAGTATCATGGAAATATCAGAGGAATATCAGAGGAATCCCATAGAGCAAACCAGGGTGGCTGATGGTAGCCTTTTAAAGACACATCTGAGTTACTGTAAGCTAAATATCTAGTCTGATCTCAAGCAGCTTACTCACTCGCATCATCCAAAGGTGGTTGGAGTTTTCCTCTGGAGGCAGGCCACTCTTGGAGCATGCGGTTATGAGGAGAGAGCCAGTTTCAGATGGTGAAGCTCCTCTCCCAGTTTCAGATTCACTTGGATGACCGGATGGCTAATGGCTGCCTTCTTCCTGGACTGGGCCTTTTTATAACCTCTCTGACCTCAGCAGCTCGGTCCAATCGAAGCTGCCAATACTGGCCACAAGCCAACCAATCTACAAAAGCATCCCTGGCTACCTGGGCCCGTGCACAGGGCCGGGCTTTTCTCCCCTGCCCAGGTGACCAGAGCATTCAGGCACCAGGCTTTTGTCATGCAGACAAGGGAGGGAGATCCTCGCCCTGAGGGATTCAACACCAGCCTCTCAGGCTGGCAGAGACAGGTCTCTGGAGAGGGGCACTGACGGTGGCATTTCTGCCACATGGGTCTCACCCAGGCATTGGTTAAAGTGGGCCTGGTGGGAGTCCAGCTAGCCGGTGTAGGGCCACATGAGCCAGGGCAGAAGTGGGTAGGTCCCTGATAAGGAGGGGCAGGACCACCACAACACCCAGCTGCAGGCCTGGCATCCCCCGCTAGGCCCCAGGTCTGGCAGGGCAGAGTTGTAAAATGTGTGGGTGTTGTGGGTACTGACCACCCAGCCAGTGCACATGTTTGTTAAGGTGCTACCATGGTCAATGATGGCCTGGAGCACAACAGAGTGAAACCTCCTCTGGCTGGATTAGGGGCGGTTGCCATGGGACAGGCAGGTGACAGGGATGTGGGTCCCATCTAGGGCATAGAACCCCACCCCCTGGGGGTCATGCACTGTGTGCCCCACCATGTCCTGGAGGGCACCGCTGTAACAGCCAGAACAAGAGGGATTAATAAGCAATAAATATGTGCTTCTTGGAGGCATTTGGTATTTTGCCTAAACAGGTAATATTAGTTAATATAAAGCTTGTAAGTCTGTAAACTGCAAATGTAACTTGTCTGTCATAAGTTTAACCAAAATGATAAATTAACTGTTCATGAAACTAACTGGGCTCCCCAGGCAAAGCTGTAGCTGTGAGATTAGCTGGCCTAACAGTTTTTTGCTCAGGGTTCAGCCTTAGCAATAAAAACTGGATCTAACTGGTTGGCACACCCAACGCATTCCAGGAAAGCATATCCCAAGAAAGCATATTCAAATTAAGCCTAAAAGGGGCTGGAACTTAGGCAAAGCAATGTCAATTTCAAACCTAAAGGTGCTGCATCATAATTCGCTTATTGGATAAACCCGAGTCTGGGTAGTAACCTTTTATGATAATTTTAACACCTTTCAATCCCATAGGGTAACAGCTATAGGGCAATGTTATGAGTGGCCCTGAGGCCAACAGATTAACATAAGACTAGGTATAAAAAGCACATGCATCAGGTAACCAGCAAGAAGGAGGGAACAGAATGGTTATTTCTGTTCCATGCCCAGACCCCAGACTCCCAGTGTGAGTGAGGATCGGATCCTGATCAAGGGATCTTCCCCAGTAATCCCTCTGACAGCGGCGAACGGGGATGCCTGACTTCGCTGGAATCACTTGGCATGCACCTGGCATTGAGGGACTATCGATAAGTTGCCAACCCATGTCTGTCTACCTGTTGTTTTGAACAGCCCAGTGGCTAATACCCTTGCAGTGCCCAGTTGGCCTGCGACAGATTGATCTATCTATCTGTTGTTATTATTTACTATTAGCTCTTTAATACTGCATTATCTGCTTATCACATTTATCTTTCTGTTAACTGTTGTGTGTGTGTAAACTATAATAAATTTGCCTTTATTTCACTCCCAACTTTGCCTCCTCGATCCAAAACTGAATCAAACAGCCCAGTTGGCCTGTGATAAAATTGATACACTCACAGTGCCCAGCTGGCCTGTGACGCACCACACACCTCCAGGATGGCCTCCCCAGCAGTGGTCTTGCCTGTCCCAAAGAGATGGCTCACATAGTGGAGGCTGGGGGACATGGCCAGCTCGAGCAGGGCGAGGGCCAGCCAGGTGTCAACAGGGAAGGGTGGCCTTATGGTGGTCTCCTGCCACTCCAGGTGTGGGTGGAGCTGCTCTAGGAGGTTTAGGAAGGTGGTCTGGGTCATCCAGAATGCCTCTAGCCACTGCTCATTGCACATAATCTAGCACACCTGGGACATCCACCAGTCCTGGCTGGGCCAGTGGGCCCAGAGGTACCAGGGCTTCAGGCCCAGGAGGGCGAGGGTGGCCCCGGTGGTGGCATTCAGCAGCCCATTATCAGTGTCCCTGCTGGGCTCTGGCCAGCTGGATGGGGTCCAGGTAGCAGCTGCGTGGAGGCAGCAGCCCTGGGATGGGATGGTGTGGCTGCAGGCAGTTACTGCATGTGGGGGAGCTGGTAAGGCCCAGATGGCCATGAGCCAGCTGGCAGTTGGTGTGGTGGGCCAGCACAGTGGCCATCAGGAGCCCAGGGTGCTGATTGTTGCTGCCAGGGGCAGGGGCTGGAGCAGCTATGGCATGGGGAGGCAGAGGCGGTAATGAGAGAGCTGCCACGTGCTGCCCCTGTGCTGTGCATGCTGCTCCGGGCCAGGGAAGTGGATGGCTAGGGAGCTGAGAGCAAAGCTGGCATTTCAAGATGGCTGCCAGCTGCTGGCAGCTTCAGCAGCTCGAGCTCCCCCTGCCAGTGGCAGGGGCCCATTGCAGGGCCACAGAAAATGACAAATCTGCTCCTATGTCCCTGTGTGTGTAGATGCTTGCCCGGGAGTATTTACTCAGGAGTAGTTTACTCACAAGTAAACCGATCTCGGGTCAAACGCATGTGTAGACACGTCCACTGATATTTATCTAAAAAAGTTTTATTAGTGCTACTGACTCATTATGTAGAGCTGAAGTATATGAAGAGGTACTAATAATCTTATCATATTCCTTTAAAATGTCCACATACCGTAGAAGGCAACATGAAAGGGTCTTAATAATGACAGGACATAAGACTTTTAGAAACTAGGAGGACAAACTGGATCAGAGAAGTAAGGGATACTCCTGAGAGAGTCCAGAGAATCTAATGAGATTTAGATGTAGCAGGAACCAGACAGTAAAATCCACATGGGTACAAATCCTAGGTCATAAAAAGAAAAATACCGCAGGAGGGTTACATGCTACTTACTGGTCTCCACTACACAAAAAGGAAACAGAGTAATAAGGCTGAAAGATCAAAGAGATAACAGGGTCTAATAAAATGATAGTGCAGGATTTCCTCTACTCACTATGGAATGTGTCTTATGCCAGAAAGTTTGACCGTAAAGGATTGCTTCTTGGAACAACTTGTTCTAGAGCCCTCAAGGGAAAAGCTGTTCTGAACTTAGTCCCAAAATCACCCAGGAGTTGGCTCAAGAAGTAGCTATAGTAGAGTTACTAAGGAACAATTACCACAATATAATCAAATGCAGTATCCTTGGTGGGGAGGGGGGTCATTACTTCATATGTAGTATACACACACACTGTAGTAGAGTGACATTAAGCTTTGGAAAGTGGGATTTTAAAAGAAAATGCTTAATCTAATTAGACACCCCTGCAGACAAGTGTGTGGAAATTAAGATTTGGCACTTAGCACAGAGCTGCTCTTGAAGTATTTGACTGAAGACAGTATCCTTCACAAAATTAAAATCCAATCCTGATAACAAAGAAGTAAAATGTAAGATGTAAACAATGACAGCTAAGATAAAGAGACAGAGGTTTCAATGCATCATGGCCCCTTTTCGCCCCACAGGAAGTGAAGAGGTAGAGAGTTGGATACAGGTGCTTAATAGGAAACTCCTCTGTCACAGGAGGATTCCCTGCCCCTCAGTCAGACTCTGCATCCTGTCCCCCTATGCCACATTGACTTAGCATATCAGGGGCACAAGAGTGTGGTTCTTCATTATACCACTTGTCCTTTGACACAGCTTAGAGCACCCAAGAGCGGCTCTGAAATACAGGAAGTTCTCATTGGGTCCTTTCTTTAGCCTAACCCCCAAACCACAATTTGGAACAAATACAGTAGCTACCAAGTATGAATCATTTTCAAAGTATATCAGCAACAGAAAGTCTGTGAGAGAATTAGTGAGCCAGAGACAAGTTCTGGCTGGAAACAGAGTTATTCCATAGTTGAACAGGGTTTCACATACTCTGAAATGTCTCATGTTGAGTACCCTTATTAGAGACAAGAAATCAATAATTTCTTGTAATGCTGTTGTAATGCCTTTCTACTCCTTACTTACAGCTACCCATCTGCATGAACACTTTAGGCACAGAGAACCTCCTTCCACTTCTCATTTTCATGAAAGAGGCAGTAGGAAAAAGATCAAGTTTCCTTGGGACTCAGCAGAGGTCCTCATTCCAGGGAGGACAGGGACAGATGTGTGGCCATGGCTAGCTCTCACTAGGCCTCACAGAATTAAGTGGCAACTTTAGTGGCAGTGAGTGCTGTTCATTGCTAAACAACACTGAGAAAGGGATACTCTTCCCCCAGCCAGGACTCTCCTGGTTCATTTGTGTGTCCTGAACAAGGTACTGTTGCCTGACTGGCACATTTTTGGTTCCCCAGAGTCTGCCTTCAGCTAGAAAAAGCCCACTTTGAGCAAAATCTGGCTGTATGCTCAGCAATGTAAATCCATAATAGCTCAACTGACATCTAAGGAGTTAATCCAGTAACATTGTTGTAGCTGGGACCAGAATTTGTTCCCAAAGGTACTTCAAATGCTCTGGAATATCACTGTCTGTGGTGTCTACTTCTCTTCTACACTACTACGCTCAGTTTTCCCAGTCATGCATTCCCACCTCCCTTCCTTTCACATAGCCTTTCAACACAGCCATTCTTTTGGTTTCTATCAAAAGTTGCTCAGCTGATACCTGAACATCAGCTGAACCAAGCGGTCTAAGAATCTGGTGGATTAATATTTTTAACAAATGGCCTGATTGTGAAGCTTCTGGTGGCTAATCTTGGGAAAACAACCAACAATGTACTGATTTTGACCTGCTGATGCTGACATTGTGATGGAAAGTTCTGGGGCTGGTTTAGGGGCGTGGTGTTGATTCCGTTGCGAAGCTGTGGTTTGCTTTGTTTCTTGCTTTGCTTCTTGATAACTTGCCAGCATCCTCTAAGAGAGATTCTCCCTCAGCACTTTCTGCAGCTCTCAGCCGGTATAGCCCGAGTCCTCCTCCCCACTCTCACAGTGACTCAGCCTCTGCTCTTATTTTCCCTTCACTGAACTTTGTGATGATTTTTTCAGCTGCACTGCTGTGTGGCCAAAGGAAATATGTACACAATGTGCCAGAAAGGAATGTCAGGCAACAACAAAATATTTGCTTTTGGTTTTGTTGCACTTTGTGGTCTCAGAGAAACACAAATGTGACACCTGGGTTTAAAAAAAACATACATTAGCCATCTAAGCAGTGCTAATAGGATGCCTGCTCTGAGTACACCACGTATTAGTCCTACCAAGGGCACAAGAAAAAGAAGCTCAGAACACCCACTTTTTTCCATAAAGTCACCTTTTCTGTATCTACAACATGTAGGCCATTCGACATCCCTTACTGTTGACAGTGAAAGGTTAGTCATGGAATATATTGTGGGGCTGGTCCTATGGAAATGCAAACAGCATTAGCATGTGAGTGCTTTTCACCATGGAGTCCAGTGTAGCTGAAGTTGTTGGGCTGGAAGTAACAGGAATAAAAATTAACTTTCTTCTTTCATTATTAATATAGGACATTTGGATAAGTTGGATAAGTAAAAAGACATGGGAACCTTAGGAGAAAAATCAGAATGAGTAGACAAAAGCCCTATAGGAAAAAAAGAAAATGGGAGATTTGCAGTCATTTTTGCCAATCTCTCACACCACCTATAAAGTCCTGTAAGACCACAGAGACCAGTCAGTCCACAGACTCCTTCTGGGCATTACCCAGCTTTGACCACAACAGCGCACTATTAATGTTGTGGTAACTGCAACACGGTCAAAACAAAATGCAAAGAAAGCATAATAGTATTATTAATTATAATACCACCAATAAAGATGAAAAAATACAATAGTGAAACATAGTGCTTAGGAGATACACTAGTGATACATAGTGCTTTGGGGCAACAACATGATTTTATTGCTATATAACAGAGCCTGCATTTTTACTTGTAGAAATCATAGAAAGGGTTGGAAGGGACCTCAGGAGGTCATCTAGTCCAACCCCCTACTCAAAGCAGGACCATCCCCAGCTAGATCATGCCAGCCAAAGCTTTGTCTAGTCAGGTTTTCAAAACCTCCAAGGTTGGAGCTTCTACCACCCCTCTGGGTAGCCTGTTCCAGTGTTTTACTACCCTCCTAGTGAGACAGTTCTTCCTAATATCTAACCTAAACTTCCATTGCTGCAACTTGAGACCATTTTCCTTGTTCTGTCATCTGCCACCACTGAGAACAGTCTAGCTCCATCCTCTTTTGAACCCCCATCAGGTAGTTGAAGGTTCCTATTAAGTCTCCTCTTCTCTAGACAAAATAAGCCCAGTTCCCTCAGTCTTTCCTCATAAGTCATGTCCCCCAGCCCCAGAACATTTTTGTCACCATCTGCTGCACTCTCTCCAGTTTGTCCAAAGAGCTCAGCAGGCAAACCCCTAAACCAGGCCACAAGACACACCTGCTGTAGTTCCAACACTCATTAAGATAATGCAAACACATAACAATGGAAAACACTTGTGTTGTTCCACAAGCCCACATAATCTATGTGAGCCTGACCTTGACATACCACTGCATTGTAACTTATGCATGAATTTAAGCCGGTGTGGAAGGAGTTTATGATGCAACCACATCAAAATAATAGCTATATATATATATATATATATACTTGCATGAGCTGACTACACAGTCAAGGATTGAACAGTCAGGACCTACAGATCCCTGACTGAAGTCCTTATTGATAGTTACAGAATCTAGCTAAATTTTTTCTAAGCTTCAAAACTGGGGAAATAAAACTCAGGAAAGTGTTAATGATTTTATTCTCATCTTTCTTTGATCAACTATCATCTTTCACACTTAATTCCCTTTAAGTACATGTCAATAGCACCCAATTTGTTTTTAGGCAAAGAACCAGTTTTAAAGGTTTCTTTCAGAGCTGTAGTACTACTGTTCTGTAGAAACTACTCTTTGCCTGGATGTAATAGCCATTATTTTTCAGAATCATTAATCAGTACCAGTCATTCCCATTTGATAATCAGGGATCCTGGTTTTCTCTGATAAAAAAAAAATCCCCAATTTTCAGATATAAAAAATAACCCTAAACCCACATTTTTTCCATGATTAAAATGAAACACTACTAATATATATATATATATATATATACATATATATATATATATATATATATATATCCATAAAGCCACTACTAATATATCTATATTGATATATAGATATAGATATATAACTGTATAGATATATATATTGGCATTTCATTTTAATCATGGAAAAATGTAGATTTTGGGTTACTTTTTAAAATCCAACAATTGGGGATTGTTTTTAAATCAGAGAAAACCAGGATCTCTGTTGATAATACACAATGTACTATCTTTGTTATAAGTTTAGCTGTAGTGTGAAGCTTGATCATAGTTCTGATGCCTAACTTAATGGCCCTCTATTGTAAAAACTCCTTTATAGAACAGCATCCTTTCTAAATTTTCAAAATATTTCTTAGGGGGTCTATTTTGTTGCCACATCCTTTCCTTAGGATATTGCTTATATGACAGTGTAATCACAATGACACAGGAATCTCAAATTCTAGGCCCAGTAGGATAGTGTGTGAAATATGCAGCTCTCCAGGAAATAATGATTCAAATGACAATAAAATTCCACTTGGGAACTTTATCTGGAGGTGGCCTGGGAGTAAAAACAATGGACATATGTATTTATCCACTGAAAACTTTACTTATTTGTAACTTTACTTACTGAATATCCCTGGGTTTTTCCCAGAAAAAAATAATTTCCATCTAATTTTTGGGTAACTGTTGTGCAGTCTTATTGTTGTAGTTTAGCCATTAAAATTTCAAGTTTTCTATAGTACAAGAGCAACACATTTACCTGCAGTAACTCAGGATCTGGAAAGGAAGGAGTAGGAATTGCTTGTATCCATCCTTTTTGTTAGTGAACCTGTTTAGATTCCAATAAATATGGAGTTTACTGCTGCCAGCCAGTGTACAAATCACAGGTGAGTAATTTAGTATATTGTAATTAAACAGGAGGAAAAATTGCCCTTTTTCCTGATCCAAGTAAATTACTAGTAATGAATACATCGTATATATTATTATTAGATGTTAATGAGCCAGCCTCTTAGATATATACATACTGAAAAATTTCCAATGAAACAGTTTTCTGCAACAAAATGTTGATTCAAGAAAATGAAAATATTTTCAGGAATATATTGATTTTGTTGAAACACTTCATTTTGAAAAGCTCACAGGACATTGTTTGGATTTCTACATTATGTAAAGTTATACACCCTGATAATATAAAAAAGAAACCAAGTGTTCTAATAAACATGAACATTCCAGGTTTTGCCCAGCTCTAGTGTTAATGAGAGTTATATTATGCAATACAGTTATAATGTGAAGAGGGGCAAATATAGAGGAGAAAAGACTATGGTTAGGAGCAGATGTTGCATTTGCCTCTGGACAAGTTGTACCTGCATTTATCCTGGAACATAAATATCCCAGGATTGGAGTTTGCAGAGATTGCCACGTTAATCAGAGTTAAGTGAGGGACTGAATGCACTGCCACTCTTCTGTGATTGATTCACTGATGCAATCCTGGGATAACTGTTCAGACATACTTTGAGATGTCCTGGGATAAACTGCTAGTACTTCTTATCCTTTGAACCTTTTTAGGATTTATCCTGAGACAGTGGACATGGATGTCTGAACAATTGCACTTTGTCCCAGGATAAAATGGTTTCTTCCAGGATAAAAGTGTTGTAGCCAGTTAGATCATGAGGGAGAACAGACCATACAAACTGAATTAAATGGAAGTGGTTCTGGACAGCACAGAAGGAAACAAATCAGCAGTTAATTGCTCATAGCACTGAATGTTGGAACTTCCTCCGCATAACACCTTATGTGCATATGAATTCATTTTGTTCCCCTATTTGTCCTTTGAGTATATTTGGGACTGTAATTACTCGGGGGCCTTCATTCAGCTCATCATCATGTATTCACATAATTTATTTTATCCAGGTTAAGCTAAGGAACAGTAGTACAAGAAATGAGGAGCAATAGGGAAATCAGACAACCTGTAGAGTGGAGATGTAGAAAGAGGGATGCATTGGCCATAGTGAGTTAAATTACTTACATTTTGTATGTAGACAATTAAAATGATGAACATTTCTCTCAAAACACCCTATTTTGAAAGAAAGCTTGATCTCAAGGTAATGGATAATCTTCCAGGTGAACTTGCTTCTCATCAAAAATAAAATTAAAAAAAAAGATAATATTGTGTCTGTTATATTTGTTTGTTGAATAATTAAAAGATAGCACACAATGTATAGCTCACCATTTAAGGTGAATAAACTATCAGGTAAGTTATCAGGCAGGCAAAAAATACATTCTGATGGACTGATTTTGCTGTTACACTAGCACAAATATGCAGCAACCACTCTGACTTCAGAGAGGCTTTAAACTCAGATTCATGTAACAGACCAGCAAGTCCACATGACCTTCATTGACATCAGTAAGAAAGCAGTTGCCCTGAAAGAGATTTACTTCAGTATAACTATCAGCAGAATCTGACCCTTTATCTCCCATCTGGGTGTATCTTTAATCTAGGTGCAGTTTAACTACAGGCATTTCTGAAGGAGTTTTAGGACTGACTGGCAGAGATAAACTACAACAGTGCTGTACAAATAATACCTATCTCAGTTTATCTAGCTGTGGCCAGTAATCGCTTCCAAGAGAGACAGTATCTAAATGTAAATCTATATTATTTTTAAATGACAAGTTGCAGAGGCCATGGCCACAGTCCTGCTCTTTCAGCAGCAAGGAAAGGAGTTATACAACTGCTTGCACATAAATAAAATATTTTTACTACTTTTATTTGTTTCCTGCCAGTTTCCGCTACTTTAAAGGGAATATGGGGCAAATAGGGATATATTCACCTATTTAATAAAGCAAAGAGGGTAACTGCATTCGAATGAATGCCTGGCCTTCTCTACTGCCCTGGCAAAGACTACTGGTCCCTTCTTGTAGCTCATCAATTTCCATCTTGCAAGGTTACAAAACGACTCTTACAAAATGACAATGTCACAATGCTGCATTTTGAAGCCAAGATGACTTACCACTAAGCCATCAGCTTCTAGCTTCTTGTGAATATGTAAAGCAGACTGGAATCATTGGGAGCATAAGTCTGGAAGGATCAGGCACTCAAAGCAGGCACAGTGTTAGTCACAATTTCAGACACAGGCACTATCTAATAAAATTAGATGATTAGCAGAGGGTCATGGAATAACTGTTCTACTCATTTAAGAAAATAGCTTTTGTTCTGTTCTTGGGAATGGCAGCCAGTGAGGGGACACATCAAGTCCTTGATCTGAAGAATAAAAGACATTTGATTTTTGAAATAATGTCATATTTGATATAACAATCTAAAGTACTTATTTGCCCTTCCCTGTCAACATTATTGCAGGATCTAAACACCGCACAATCCTTGTGTGTTCATCCTCAGAACAACCCTGTGAGTAATAATACAGTGCTATTAACCCATCTTAAGATGTGGAACCAAGGCCTCGAAAGACTAAATTTGCTTAAGTTCACTCACAAACCATATGGTGCAACAAGGAAATTATTGCATGTCCCCAAGTCCTATACTAGCATCCTAGACCTTCCTTCCTCTGCCATTGGACTCAAAAGCAACTGAACCAGAAATCCAACAAGCTGGACCATTTTGATCTTTTGAGTCCTTATTACTCAGTGACATTCTAGGTGTGTTCTAGGCTTGGCTAGGGATGTTTCTGCCTCAGGCATGGAGTACCCCCTCTAGCCCTACTTTTCTATTATTCTATTTCATAAGACAATAGGAAAATTGCTTGATTCCATCTCTGCCTCCAGGATTCTTACTATACTTTAAACAGAGTTCAAATTAATTTAATTTCAAAAGGGGCTACAACATAGCCATGGATCTATACATCTTGAATGAGACTTTAGTTACTCTAAAAGAATGTTCTTAGGAGGTAGCAGATTATAGCATGGCAAGGAACCTGCCATCAGCACTGCATCCTGGTAGTCTGATAAATCAGTGTTGTTCCAGAAATCGATAGTGCTTGTCAGAGGGGGTGTAGATAGGAAGCTGATAAGGATACTATCCATGAGATAAAGTTTGCCTAGCAGGGCACAACCCACGAGGGAGGTCAAACAATGTTTTTGCCACACTGGCATTTACTTGGTGTGGAGTTACATATTGCCACAAAGAGTGAACAGAGTGCACAGTTTACTGGGCTGCATTTGAACCTATCCCACTTACATGCTTGTATCAAGTTTTGAACACTGAACTATGCTGATCTAAATGGTAAGATAAAGTTAGGGTGACCACCTGTCCTATTTTTCCTGGGACAGTTCTGGATTTTGGAGGCCAGTCCTGGATGAGGGATGCAGATTAAAATGAGCATTTTGGGTGCAATGTGTAGTCCAGCAGGGAAGGGAAGCGAGGTGCCTCCATCTCTCTCTGCAGCTTGCTGTTGACTTGGAAGGGAGGGTGGGAGCCTAAATAGGAAAGAGGACAGTTTCCTAGATGTCCCATATTTCCAACCAGGAGAGATGGTCACTCTAGATAAAGTGTTATTCTGAAGGCTGCAGCAGAAGCTTGGCCTCCATGACAAACTTGACAAATGCTGCTCAAATGCTCTTTTTGTTATGTGCCTGGAACCAAAGAAACAATTCTGTCCTGATTGAGCATTAGGCTATGTATATCTATTTATATCTAGTACAAAACAACAGATACTTTTCTAACATGGGTAGTTAAAATAAGACCTAATAATTAATTTATGGTGAGCACTTGACGATTGCTTGCAATCTGCCCCTAGACTAGCTATGTTCTCCAGTGAAGGGGGAAGACTACAGAAATGACAATGAGAAACTCACCATGAAAGTTCAAGTTGCTGCAAATATGGGAGCCTAGGGGGTTCTTACTGTACTACCAAATCTATAATTTAATGTTCAGACTGACCTCACAGTATCATGCACAGGGGACGCAATGTGGTCTAGAGGTTATAGAAGAGGGCTGGGAACCATGAATAATCTCCTGGGACCCTATTTGAAATGAGACATTTACTTCTGCAAGACTTAAAAGAGGTCACTTGATCTGATTTCTTTGTGCCTCTAACAATTTAGATGTAAAAATGGATAAAAAACAGGCCACTGCTGTAAAGCCATGATACTGCATTTAGAAGTTATCTAGTTTGAACACATAAGTGATTCTGAACAAGATTTGTGTGGAATAGGCTGGGTTTCATGCACAAGGAGTAAAATCAAGAGCACAGATGAACCTCTACCATTTTGCTCATAATGGAATGAACGTATAGGAAGCAATCAAAGACTACTATCAAACTTTGCAGAATTGCATTTTAGAGTGTAGATCCACCAAGAGAAAATTCTTCCTGTTGGCTTCTCCCATTTCCTTAACTTGTCAGACCAGAAAAGCATAATATGGGAACACTCTCTTATGGTGAATTATTAAATGGGAATGGCAGCATATGGAAGTTGTTTCAAAGTTTTTTCTTCACTCAGCTGTGAAGCAGCAGCAACAGCACCACAACTGAGTGAGTCAAGCTGTTTGTTTAAACTAACAGGTTCCCAAAGTTCTTTTTAGTCCATGCACACAAACAGTTGACCCAAGCTGTACACCTTGTCCATGGGAGGTCTAGGATTCAGTCAATGGTACAAAGTTAGACTCACCTGGCCAAGGGTTTTTTTAGAATCCGCTAATGTGAGAGATCCATCCAATTTGCATTCCTGGAGTGGAAACGGACATTGCCTTTGTGCCATCATAAAGATGCTTATGGCACAAAAAGGACAAGCAAACAGACATCTATGCCCCTTGTTGTGCCAAAAATGACCAAAATCTGTGTCCAGGACATAGGTGCTACCACTTTGTGCCATTTTATTGTGGCAGATGCCTGTGAAGTTTATAGCAGCAGAGCATGGTCAGCCTGGAGCTGCTGGCTCTCTCCATGTACCCTGGGCCGGCACTCCAGGGGCTTGAAATTGCTGCATAGGCCTCGAGCCCTGGGAACGTGTGACCAGCTTTCCCCTCTTACAGATACGTGCCTCAGAGAATTTCTGAGACATGTCTCTTTAAGTGGAGAACACGATGCCTGTTGTCCTGCAGGATCAGGCCCCTGCTCAATGCAGGACAACAGGTGATGTGTGTTTTACCCAACAAAGTGGATCTGCTGTGGTGGGACATATCCTGCCTGCCTGGGACATCCTGCCACTGATACTTCATTTGGCGACATCTATTTATATCCTTCTAAACAACTCAACTCCAGCCCACATAGGAAAAGAAAATATTATACAGAATCCAGTTTTCCCCTGAGCCTTGTGCTTCTTTACATACATGAAATGGGTATGAAATTCTTCTATTCTGTCTTAGTCTCATTTTACACAGGCATAAACTTGAACTTTCAAGTACTTGATTGATACAGTTGACATCAAGTTGTTATGGGTCCAGGCCCACCATGCTCAGAATTTGCTCAGAGACACTGATCTGCCTCAAACCCCATTAAAATATACAGAAAGATCGAACTACTGAAATACCATTGTAACATTTTGGAAAAAGGTTGGGGAAAATCAGTTGCAATGACACTCATGCTTGAAAAATTAAAGTCTGGATCCACATCTCATATACTCCAGAAAGCAAAAGTTGTTTGGATTAATATACCAGGGATATAGGGGACATTCTCTCTAGATTCAAATTCCAATCTATTCCTCACATTTTCAGATGTGCTAGAGCTGGCATTCTGGTTCAAGTCCATTGCTCCCCTGACAGGACTTAAGTTTGCAGTCTTGGATTACAAGTTTTGCAGGGTTGTTTTTTTTAACAATATTTTAGTCTTATTTCCTTTCCCCCTTTCCATAGCTCATATATTCCTGGAAAAATAAAATGTTACAAGTCACTGCAAGTCTCCTATGACTGTTGCTCAGTTGGCACTCAAGATATCATGAGCTTTCTACAAAAGAATTGGGCCCCAATCACACGTTCCCTATTACAGCCTTGAGAAGTTTTGCCTGAATAAAGAGCCCAAGATTGAGTCCATGGGACATATACAAGATACATTGCAGAGAACGTTTTCAAGAGCATCATCAAGTCTTTAACTCCAAAATCAACTTAATCTACATTGAACAAAGGAGAAGTTTTGGTTGCAGTAGCATTTGCCCTACTCAATTGAATTTCCAAAATACCATCATGATTATAATTTATTTTTAGAGTCCTTTAAAATTAACTTCTGACTATTTGTTTCAAAAATTGTGTCAAATGGATATGATGGGAAAAACTTTGCAACAAGCATTCTCCCTCTGCTCATAAATGGCTTATAAAATCCAGCAGTAACATTCTGGTAATCAGAGCTATTTACATAGGAAGAATGAGTAGGCATGGGAAAGCAGCCCTTAGATTACATCAAAGAACTACAGGCAAATTATCACATGGTACTAGGTTGTACTTATGGATGAAAGAAATGAGTAAGTTTATATTAATTCAAGTTATGAGAAGTACAGGCAGGAAGGAAAAGTAACACCATATTTATGTAATGTAAGAAAATCTTATCCTATTTCATTGTGTAGGAAAGTATTGTCCAATCATAGAATGGGAAAGAAAAATTTCAGGCTTCTGTTCCTAGTTCTTACGCTAGGCACTTTAGAGAAGCAACCATTTCTTTTCCTTCATTTTAAATTACTGAAAAAACAGGCACTATTATAATAGTTAGCATTAGTAGGAAATTTTAATCTCAAGATTTTACAGACACAAAGTCTAAGAACAAATGTCTGAGGGGTAGATAAATATTACTGTTTCATTTGTTAGAGTCCAGTTCTGTGATTAAGCTGATTCACCTGAGTAGGCCTATTAAATACAAGATGACTAAAGCAAGTACCAGCCTACATAAACCTGTTCTTAAAAATGGAAATTTGGAACAAAAGATCTCAACTTGGATATCCTGTGTTTGCAATTTAGGATTATTAATAATGACCCTTGGAAGAGGAGGAAACAGATTATGAAAAAAAAAATTCTATTTATACAAATTGGGATTTTTTCAAGGCAAGGCTCCAGTGTATAGTAACTTCATGCGTGGATGAAGCAAATGCTGTACCCTGAGAATTATCAGCCTAGTTAAATACCTCTGGGATAAACTGATTCCTCGTTCAATATTTTTTGTATAGTAAAACAAGCATTAACCTCCAGACAAGAATTCAGAACAGTTATTTGAATTTAAATTAGTTTCTTTTCCCATAGTTCTTCACACTAGAGATCATAATTCACATTGGCAAATGGCTGGGCTATTGATTTAGGTCTGTTACCTTTAACTTTATGAGTACAATCCAGCAGCCTATATTTTCTAGCAGATACCATATAGTGATTTCCTCATTCAACATATAGAAGATTCTGTGATTTTTTTTAGACAATTCTACGCAGTAGCAGTTTAAAAATGCTAATTTTAGTGGCAACTAATGTACACGTCCCTGACTGAACCGTATATAAATAAGCGGAGAATGTTAACTATGTAATAATGTGGCTGAAACTTCCATTTCATATACACTCTTACTTTAAAGGTTCTTTCAGAAGGTTTACACCTTCCCCATTTGATTTCAGAAAAGCTCATTGGTTTTAGTGGTGTAGGCTTGGGTCTCAAAACAATTATGCACAAATAACTTCACTTACACATAACTACCTGTAACAGGACCAGGTCCCAAGGGTGGCCATGACGTCCCTGGGGACCCCATGACTCCTGCCCCTGCTCTGGTTTTCTGGGCTCCTCCACACCTCTTTTGCCCTCTCACCTGCTCATTTTGCTGGTATTGTTATTGGGAGAAAGTGAGGCTACCCTGGGACCCATAGCAAGCTTTAGTCTACTAGCCATCTGTTGGTTCCTCCTTAACCCTGCTGATCACCATCCTGCCCTCCAGCTAGGTGGGCCCTCCTGGCCTGCTTGTGCCCCCAGGATACCTGTCACCTTAAGGGCTATTTATGGTCTCCAACCTCCCCTACAGCAATACCTATGCCTCGCAGATGTTACTGGTTAATACTTAGGTGGCACTGTTGGCACTGTATTTAACTCAGATACCTTGTTCTGGGTAGACCCAAACCCTTAGACCAACCATGACTTTTTCATTTGATAATAGGCAAATTTTATTGATGCACAGTGATAGCAGATAAGAATAATGCAGACAAGGCAAATAATTTTATATTTACCAGTCCTAGGGCTGTTACAGAGGGGAGGTATGCCTGTCCAGTATGCAAGCTTTACCCTGTGCTTTTTACCTGTGTGTCAGCAGCCTGGAGGTCAAGGTTGAGGTCAAGGTCTGAGGCCCACCCACCCCCAGTGGGGTGAGTGAGATGGGCTGCTGGTGTGCCCTCTGTCCTTGGTGGCCTTGGATTCCCCCACTGGAGAATCCCTTTGCTGCTCTGAAATTATTTCTTTTGTATTCTTTTTTTCCTCTGATGACTTTTCATTACCAGGCACCATTGATTGGTTTTCTTGTGGTCATTATACTGTCCATGTTTTGTTCTGTCAGCATATTACTTTGTTTTAACAAACCCATTACATGCACATGCTTTAATTTGGTTATTTACTGGTCTTTTATTTGGTCCATCCACCAAAACTGGAAATCCCAAGGGCTCTGCAGTTGGGCACTATGACCTGGCACCAAGGCTGCAGAGTCCCTTATTTTTGTTAGGGTACACTGTTCATGTTATGAAACTGTGGTATGCATCTTCAACTTCCCAGCCTGTGTGTCTGCTAGCTTCAGACACAGTGGGACTTGAAGGAAACTTGGTCACAAACAAGCTTTTAGAAATTTATTAAACCTTGCTGTTTCCCTGGATCATTGCTCTTATGCAATATCTACTTTATCTACAAGCCAGTTCCTAAAAGCAAATCTCTAAATACCATTTTCTAGCCACCACTTTGCTTTCCAGTCAATATCTGGCCACTTCAGGCCTCAGACCCTTGTTCAGGCCTTGGCCTTAGCCTTCTTGGCCTCTGCCCCTTTTCTCTCCCTGATTCCCTTAACCTAGACCCACTGTGTTGGACTTGGCTTCTGGATCCCTGGCCCCGTCTCTGTCCTCCTCACTTACTGGGCCCCTGGACTTGTCTCCACCCTCCTTCAGCTCTGGCCCTAGCCTTCTTGGCCTCAGGCTACCTCTCCTCTCCTTCTCACTCTCACTTAGGCTTTGGCCCTCTTGGCCTCTGCCTGCCTTCACCATGAGCCCATGCCTTGAGAAGGCCTAAATCTCCTTGTGCACCTCAGGCACCACTGCAACTTGCACTCTGCCCCTGGGCAGGTGCAAGCCCTCTTATGCCCTCTGGCACTATGTGACCGCTGACCTCCCCTACTAGTCACAATCTAGTTCACCAGTCAATCAAGCAAAAAAAAGAAGCACTCTGTCTATAACTAAAGCTCTTAGGTCACTGGCTGTATACAAAAACCCCTACCCATCCTGGGTCCTAGTCCCCCTGCCAGCTGTCACCAATTTATTTGTTGTTTCTAGCCATAGCAGGATTGCAGCCAGTCACCAAGCAACAACCATCTTGCTGCAGAACTCTTCCTTCTGAAACCTGCAGGGACAGACTGCCTACTTGGATCAAGCCCTGCCCCTTCCAGTGAGCTGGCCTTCCAGTCACCTGCAGGAGTTTACCATTAGGACCTAAAGGCTAGCTCCTGGGTAGCTTGCAATTGATGCTCTGACTGCCTTAGCAGTGCCCTGGCTGCCTGTAGCAGGAGTCTGCCCTATTGTCATATTGCAGAGCAATTAGCACTACAATAGGCACTCATAGCCTTTAGTTTTGCCCCTGGCTACCTATTCCCCTACAGCCAGCTCATCAGGTGCATTGTTTCTTCCACAGAGGAAACCTACCTGTTGCTGCTTTTCCCCCAAAGTAGCAGAAGCTTCTGGGTCCCCGTTACAGTGCCCAACAGCTATCAATAAGGTTACTCTGACACACAAATGTTATCAGGATTGTGTTCCAAAGAAGGATTTAATCTTTATGTCTGACATTCAAAGCAGACACTAAAAAGCTTCAGAAACTGCCTCATGTAAAATTTTTCGGGTGCTGAATGAAACGACTATCCAGAACCTCAGAATCTTCTAGTAATTTACGTCAGTGTGAAGCTTTAAAGTAGCAAGGTTAGACTGTCCCTGCTGAACAGTTTTTAACAACTCTAAAAATAACAAACCATAAAATAGATTTCTCAGCCAGAACAGAGGTTAGTGATGTCTTCCAATTGAGAAATCCCTTATTGTTCAAACACAAGCATAGTATTAGCCAGTGGAGGGTAATAATGTTTTATCCATCAATGGTTTCACTGACGTTTAGTCGTATTATAGCCACCTGAGCTCTTAGGTTGAGAAAAGAAAGTGATTCACTAAAGAAAAACTTCATTTGGAAGTTCATGCATTTCAGTGTCTTACTAGTTAAGATACAGCTGAGGAAGATCCTTATCTCTACCTTTAGTTTCTTTCTCAGTCACTGTATGCTCAAGCAGTGGATTTCTAACAGTCCCTAAATGGTAACATTGTAACTGATAGTACAATAAGCTTCTTCTCTGGACTCTCAGTTCAAAACTTCCTTTTTTGTCTCATCAACTTTTCCTCTTAATTCAATTTTCAGCTGAAAAGTTTCAGTTCTCTGCAATTCTTGATTTCTCTCCTCCTTCCACTATTAATTTAAGTACTTGCATCAGGCATTTTGGAATATGAGTCTCATGAAAGACCATATGTAAAATGAGATATACTGAATTATGTAGAAAGCCATTTGTGCTCTCCTTGACTTCAAGCACCTCTGCATATGAGTTAAGTCCAAGAACTTGACTCATTTAAAACTTTACCTTGTTTATAGCCCAGGTATTCAGCATAGAAAAGCAAAGCTGTCATTTTGAACAGGTGTAATTTACTCTGATTTCAAAGCAGAGGTAAATTGCAAACCATTTTGCAATGACCTTTACTTTCTTCACTAAAGATCTGCATTGATGCAGTTCTATGAAAGATTGGCCACAAAACAGTGGAAATTTATACCCAGGGATTGAAGTTAATGGGACTTTTGGCAAGAGCTGTAGTGGGACCAGGCTTTGGCTCAAATGTCAGTAGATTCTGTGATAATTTGAACCAATGATCCAGGAGTTCAGAACAAAATAATCCTCAGATCAAAGGCAACACCCACCACAATTAAAGGCCTTTTCAGAGCCTAGTTCTCAAATAAAAAATACATGCTTTTAGTAATTAAGTAAATATTAGCAACCAACAAATAAAGTGGAGAGATGGTAATTTACAATTGTTTTGTGCTGGGGTACATGAACACTATGCCATCCAAAATATCAGAGTATTCATTTTATTTTATTGTCTCTGAGATGTATCGCTTTAAAAAAAAACAAATTTCCTTAAAGTCTGCATCCTCCAAATCTTTTCACCAAGGATTGCATTCAATTTCTTAGCAGCTAAATTGGGAATACCAGTTATTTCATGGTAGCAGAACATAATGTGAATGCATTTCTGATTCATAGATTTTTCAGTCAGCAATTTTCATTTACATTCAGCAGTATTTCAGCTTTAGAAATCTGTGATTGTGTGTGCATGCACATACGTGCATTTCTGTGTGCACAAGCTTGAATGTTAGTGGTGAAGAAAGATACCACACTGAAATGTTAGAGGGCTAAAGTATCAGTACTTACTTTCAGGCCACTCCAGATCCATGGGATATCTAAAACGTTACCTAAAGCTGCAGGATGACGATTGTAGTTGGCAGCTTTGTTCCGCTGACCAAATGGAACTCTCTACAGTAAGGATAGTAGTTCAGTTTTGCAAGTTTTGCTTTCTTGAGAACAAAATTCTTGGATTAAATCCTTTCAGAACTAAGGCCCATATACAATCCTGCTTTTGCCTGCTCTAAACATAAGATGCCATTCTTTGACCTTTTTTCTCTAACCCAAATACAAATCTCCATTTATGTTAAACAAAATTCAACGTCCACCTCCCCAGAAAGATCCCAAACCAAGATAGCCCGCTGAATATAGTTCTCTGGAAGAGGATTAGAACCACTAATGTGACAAATGTCAGTCACATTGCTTAATGTACTACTGGAAAGTGCTCAGATACTCCATACATAAACATGAGAAAAGGGAAGGATATGCCACACCACCATGTATTACTGATACAATGTGGAAGAGAAAAAGAAAGTCAGAGACTAGCATTACTTGTAGGACTGTCCATTTCCTCTCTCTAATTTCAGTGCCGATTTCAGTACCCTCTCCAATTTCCTGTACAGTTGCAAGAGGAGACTAAGAGTTCAGGTCCCATGTTAATTCAACTGTTGGATTATATTTTGTTAAATCTCACAATTTGTTAAAGCAGTCCACTGTTGTTGACTGTGGTGGTCTGATTTTCTTGTATCCTGTTCACTGAGACCTTGGCTCAGACCATTCAAATCACTTTATAAAGATAACTTCACAGTGTGATGACAACAACTTTGAACACCTGAGCTATATTTGAACCAGCCTTAAACTTCCTAAGTCTTCAGTTGACCGTAAGCAAAATTAGAGGTAGAATTTGGCTAACTTATGGAATAGAACATCAATAAATCAAAGTCTCAGAAACAATGGGTTTCCCACTGAGTTTGAATTCAATTGAAATAATCAGTCATCTTGGTCTCAAAAGTTTGACCTAATCTTATCAAAGATGAGGAATTTCTCTATGAATACAAATGTTGAAAGAAAGAATAAAGTACAAATACATTTAGAAGAAATTCAGACAAATTGTTTACCACCTGAAGAGATCCACACACTGTACAGTCAATACCACTTGATCTTCTTGGATAAAGCCAGCTTTTAAGGAGGCAGAGTGTGAGTGACTCATTCATTAAAAAGTTGCAATATACATTCTGTTATTTCTCAAGAAATTCAAATAAAGTCTTTTTAAAAGTAGACTACTGAATGGGGGAAAAAGACCATCCAGAATGTGAACCTGCATCCGCTGCCTACAGACTCTCAGCATCTAATAGAAATGGCCTTGTAAGAGACAGTTTACTTTCTTAAAGTTACCAAGCAGAGCTGGGCAACATTTTTTGGCATTAGTACATTTTCAGTTCTAATTTGAAAAATAAATTTTAACTGGAGAAAAGGTGGGAGGGAACCTAGACTTGCCATTGCCAGGGCAGCATCATTTTATTCTGAAAGCTCAATGGTTAGAGTACTCGAGTACTCATCCAGAATGTGGAAGGCCAAGGCTCAAAACATTCCTCTGCCTGAGAGAATTTGAATACGCATCTCCCACCTGTCAGAAAAGTTTCTTAATCACCAGGCTGTGGAATATTCTTGAGGGGATCTTCCAATCCTTCCAGATGTAGCTGTTCCACTTTTAACCAAACTAATCCGTGAATGAAACAGAATGACCTTGTAAGGTTAAGATGCTGCCCTGGTGGGTGGGAGATGCATTTGTTTCCTCGAGGAAGAAGTCAGAGTTGAACCAGGATGCTCCAAAACATGGAACAATTGTCTGTTTCTTTTCTGGTAATTCTAAGAATGTACCCCAAAAGTGGCCAACCTGCAGCACACATGCCACAAGTGGTATGGGCAGCTCTTTGTGTAGCACGGAGCAGATGGGGGAGGGAGCAGACACTACAGTGGCAGATGGAGGAGGGAGCAGAAAGCAAAGTGTAGCAGGCTTGCTTTTGGAGCTTGGGTTGAGTCCCAGGCTTGAAATCTTTTTGTTTTGATTGGTGGAGCTCATCCCCCAATCAGGAGGCAACAAGAGTTCAGTCACGCCCCTTTCCTGAGGGGAGGGGGAGTAGAGTGCCCCTCCCCCCCCCATTGGACCTGATTGAATACTGCAACAGTCAGGTCTGGAAGACTTCGGGGCTGAGCCCTGGAGCATATAAAAGGAGCTGCATGTCCAGGATGAGGGGAGCACATCTGGGAGCAAGAAGAGAGAAGAGCAGGGGTTAGAGGAGCTGCGGAGAGCTGCTCAGCACGGTGAAGCAGTAGCCCAGATGTGCCCCTGAAGACTTCCATCAGCGGGGAACGGCAGATGGCTCCAGCAGCTAGGCTCTCAGTGTGCAGCATGGCACACGGTGTCCAGACCCTGGGAGCTGCATGAGGCGGCTCAGGTCTGCAACCTCTGGTATGCAGCCAGAGACACGGTGCATAGGACGGTGCACGGAGTAGGACCTTTGGAGTGCTTGGGCAGCTCAGGTCCTCAACCCCCAAAACGTGGCTGGGAGCTCGGTGCAGGAGGCGCTGCACGGAGGGTC
Source organism: Alligator mississippiensis (assembly GCF_030867095.1). NCBI lineage: Eukaryota > Metazoa > Chordata > Crocodylia > Alligatoridae > Alligator > Alligator mississippiensis. Next base: position 50,998,972 of record NC_081830.1, on the reverse strand, counting down.
TGGGAGTGGACCAAACAAGGCAGCCCAGGCCTCTGACCCATAGCAACAGGTTGAGTCCAGAGAGCCAGATGGTGTTCAGGCTACTGAGCCAGCCAACAGGGCCAAGCCAGAGGCCCCAGAAGCCCTGCATAGTGGAGCCCTGTTCCAGGGGACAGCGACACCTTCACCAAAGCCCACTGCAGGTGAGAGCACAGCCTGGCGCAGAGGACGAGGACCACCCTCCAGGCCTGGGAGTCATGAGTTGCAGGGAAAAAGAGGATTCCCACAGGGGAGGGGAGTCCCCCCTGGTTAGTTAAGGGCTCCTGAAAAGGGAGGTCCCATTGAGAGAGCCCTCCTAAAGTTACCAGCTTCTTTGTAGGGCTTGGGAAAAGCCCAAGGGCATTGGGGTTTCCCCTCAGGATTGAGTTTATCTTTGGAGTTTATTTGTTTCAGATCAGATACTTACCTGTGACTTACGTGTATCTGGAGCACTGGTATAAGGTTTTATGTCATTTATCCAGAGGGTACTGTTTATGTTACTGGTTTAGATATCTTATAAATATATATATACATTGTACATATGTTTATATCCATGTTCCTTTCCCTTGTGATAAGTTAATGTAAATAAATGTGTATATAGTTAAGTCGCCTGACTGTTCTGGCCTGGTTCTGTAGGGACAGAGGGAAATTGAGCAGCCTGCTGTTCCCACCGCACAGCACACCTGCCAGCTAACAATCCTTTTCAATTGGAGAAGGGGAGTATATACCCAAGTTACCTGGGCTACAAAAGCAACAAATTGGGCAGGAAGTACAAGGTAGGGAGCAGAAAATCAGGCCAGTAGATCGGGCTGAGGAAGAGGACTTGGTGGGTGAGAGACTTAAATTGTGGTACACCTGCCCAAAACATTGCCCCCACACCCCAAATTGTTCTAGCCCATCATTTCCTTAGCTTTTCTTACAAGGGTCTTTCTTTCCCAGGAAAAAGTCATTTTGAGTCGGATGGAACATTCCATTCAATGCAAACTGATTTTTTAAAATGATTTTCTTTAAAAAAACAAACAAAAGCAAACTGTTTAAAATTCAGTTTGGTGCAATTAGGATTCTTTATGACTGGTTCAGCTGCCAAACAAAACAAAATAAAACAATCATTTAGTTGCACAGCCTAAATTGTTCTACTGCTGAAGTCCAAAGGAAGTGTAGTTTCCTACATAGTGCAGAGATCTGGCGCAGAACTAGGAAGTCTGAAGGTGTGAATGGTTGCATATGGCCTTCCCATAACCCTTTGCAGCTGAAAACTGTACCATGTCATCAGAAAGTTATTTTTCCCTTAGATTTGCACCAAACTGAGACTGCAGCCCTGACCTCTTATATGGAATTAAACAGTTAAACTTTTAAAATTCCATGAGCATTAAGAATTGAGCACTCTGGCTTAGATCTCAGCTGCTGTAACAGTGCACGGCTCACTGAAGCCAATGGAGTTCTGCTTATTTAGACCTTGTGAGGACCTGGCCCTCAGTAACTGTAATATTTTTCCTTTCATTGGATCTCAAGTAACAAAGTTAGAGATGTTCAAAATCTAGATACAAAGTATGAAGGACTTTGAAGTTGGGCTTATAGTGTAGTGCTTTATTAAAAAAGGACAATCAGGAGTCCTATTGGGAGATTAATCTAGTTTCAGATGTGGGGTAGATAAACCCAAGACCTTGATTTTTCCCTAACTTCTAATTGTGTGCATCAGGTTTTGACATCTCTCTCCTGTGCCACAATACTTTATCCTTCCCTGGCATCAATTCCCCCATTTATTACTTTACAGTAATAGTGTGTCCCATTTTTCACAAGCAGAAATCCTTTCTCTGGCTGAGAGAGAAATTTATGACAAAGCAATCTTATCTCTTCTCCTCATTGTGTGGGAGTTGTAAGTAATTGCAGTGAAAACATTTTCCTGACCCAAGAGAAAGGTTTCACTATTTTGACATTGAAAAATTGCACTGCTTATTTTATTTCTCTTGTTCAGTGAAAACATTCAATGCAAAATCCAATCAAAGAAGAAAGATTCAGGGAAGATTAAAAAAGAGTCAAGAAACAAAATTTTAAATCATGCTGACATTTTAGTCCATTTCACGTGCTTTGAATAAGAACAAGGGCATCAGCTGTTAGTTTAATTCTACTTAAAAATTTATTCAAGCTTTAAATATAAGTGTAGTTTAACATCAATATTACATAAATAGAATGTCAAAGGTAGCCCATATTTTTTGTCACTTAGTATTTTAATTGTACCATTTTTGGCATTAATCTAGTCTTTCTCATTAGCCAGACAAATACTCCTTTGTGAATGAACTGCATGCAGAGACTTGGAAAATGTTCTTTGCCACAAAAAATCAGAACACCCCATATGGAGAGATGTTTAGCTTCCTCTTGCATACACCAAACCTTAGTAAATAAGCATAATGAGAACTGCATGGGCCAAGGGGGAATGGAATCCAGGCCCTTTTATTAAGGTCTACTTAGGACTCAGATTCATTTACAAATCTCTGATGATGATGACCCCAGAACAGCAACACTAGTAAAAAGTCACAAACTGCATGGCTGGAGTCTCAAGGAGTTTGAAAACAAAGAGCGCTTGTACACGTGATGAGGGTTTAGCCCTTAGGGTTCTAGTCTATGCCCCATTCTATGTTTCAATTAAAAACCGACCATTTCAATTTAGGGGTTTCCATCACTGTTATGGCAAGGGGCCCAATCTTTTTTTTTTTTTTTGGTGGAGCCTGCCCGTGGCTGAGGGGGTGAGCTGCCAGTGGGCTGAGGAGCCCTAGAGCTGCAGGGGGCCCTGGTCTTTCTTTCTGTGGTGGTGGCACTCCCTGGGGCCACTCAGGCAGGCTGCTAGCAGGCCAGGTGCTGCCCCAGCTCAGAGTGAGGATCTGGCTCTATCCAAGTCTTCCCTGACCCCGAGCTGGGGCATCACTGGGCCCACTAGCAGCCCACCTGGGCAGCCCCAGGGGATACTGCCACTGTGGAGGGAAGGACCAGGGCCTCCCACATGTCAGAGTCCACTCGACCCACTAGCAGCTCACCCCCTGGCCAGGGGGGAAGGGCATGTGGGACAGGCTCCTCCAAAATAAAAAAAAGGATTGGGCCCCTTACTGCTTCTGCCTTCAGTGGCACCTGGCTCACTCCGGGTGGAAGGGGGCAAGTGGCAGCAAGGCATAGCTCCTGCTCCCAGCACTGTTGTGCCCATATCCTGCACCCCCCCTCCCCCATGCTGGCTGGCAAGTGGTAGCAGAGCAGAGCCCCCACTCCCAGCACTGATGCAGGCATGGCAGTGCTGGGAGCGGGGGCTATGCCCTGCTACTGCTTGCCCCCTTTGGCCCAGAGCAGGCTGTGCCTGCATCTACTGTTAAATAACTGTGTTCCTCTCCAGAAGCTCCTGCATTTAGCTGGTGAATAAAATAATTAGTGTTTCAAGTTGTAAAAGCATTTTTCAATCCCATGGTCTGTTCACAAAAGGCATCATGTAAATACATTAGAGACAGTATTCCTGGGCTTGGATTTATAATGATCTTTTGTGTTTTTTAAGGTTTGTAAAAGGATTGATCACTTTTGATCAGTTATGGGAAAATTCTCTATTCATCAGCCACTCATTGAAAACACCAGATGTGTTTCATTGTGCTCAATGTTTGGTTTCATTATGCAATTGTCATCCTCATCACTATAATTCTGTGGTGATGTGTTAAAGTTCAATCTGGTTCTCCCTGGCAAATAAGAGAATTGTTCAATTAGTTTCATAATAATGCCAGTTTATTTAGCTTCCATTTCTTTCTAATAACAATCAGTTGCTTCAAGCTTTGCTGAAGAATGCAGCGGAGTTCCTCCATTCTAGAAAATCAACAAGTAAATTGGCTTTTGTATGCAGTGTCCTCTCCAGCTAGAACCTTTTTCTTGCCTAATATTAAGAAACAAGGAGCTTATTATGGTTTTGCAAAATGACTTTAACTATCTATTGAAGACCTTCCATTGTTGATTCATCAAGTGATACAAAATAGCATAATTATCCTACCAGAAATATGAACAGCAATAATGTATGAATGTAAACATTTTTAGAGTTCATGGGAATTTGGATCTTGATTTTAGTTCTCCTCTGAATAGACATGGCAGCCAGCTGCAAAATTCTGAACTCAATCTGAAATTCCTCAAGTTAAAAGTGTCCCAAAGCAAAGTCTTTAGTTACACACATTTCTAGCTCTAACTAAAATGAAAAGAAATCTGGCCCTTTTCAGTAAAGTTGTACTTGCATTACAAGTTAGATTTTCTCAAAGGAAATGCATGAAAAGGAGACTAAACAAACATAGCCCAACATACAATATGTATAATTTTCCAAGTTTTCATTTCTAAAGCTTTTTCTGATCCAACACACTTCTAAATTTATAGATACACTTGACCCACTAACAAAGTCATAAAAGCAAACTCAACTTCCACAACATTTAGGGTCACTGTTAATGCGTATTCCTCAAGAAACAATAGATGAGGTTTCTAATATTAGATAATAAACTTGCACTTTAAAATGATGTTGAGAAAGTTCTAAATATTCTTTTTGTTATACCAGAGATTAATGTTCAACTTCAGTGGACCCTACAGCCAAACACTACTTTTCAGGAACTTCATGGAGAAATGTCTCAAATCCTCTCTCACACGGCACCTAAAGAGGTTGATCATGCTGCACAGACTTGCTGCTAAGATATAATCCTTCTGCCATGTGGTTGAGAAACAGAAAAAGCCAGGTTCACAAAGTGAGGGTATGTTTCAGACTGCCATCCAGCTTGAGAAACATAGAAAAACTAAATTCACCTTCTTTGGTTGACTTTAGTAAGCAGACATTCCCCATTCACCAGCACTTTGAGATTATGTAAAAACATGAAAATATTTATTAAGAGAAAAGGAACATAGTCATAAAATTGGAAAAATGTAGCCACAGAAGAGCCACTAACACCATCACAGCCCATCCAGTAACTTTGGCATATTTGTTGGACTCTCTTTCCACCCAGCGAGGATATTCCATATAGATGGTAGTCCTCATCAGCCTTCATACCCAACGCTGGATCAGCAAGCAGCAGCAGCACAAGCATGTCTTTGTAGCCCAGTCTCTGTTCAAAAGAGCTGTCTGCCTGGAGGCCTCACCACCTAATTCCACATAGTTGTTCAGTTTTGTTGTGTGCTGGGTAGGTAAAGCTTCACTAGAGCCCACTTAGCTCTGCTGCTATCCTCTAGACCAGGGCTGTCCAATTTCTGAGTGGTTCTAGATTCAGAAAAATTACTCACAGGGGTGAAATCTCATGAGGAAAGGAAGATAAAAAAGAAAAAGAGAAAAAGCCATATGACGAGTACTAGTCGCATCACTAAGCACTTCTTGATCACACTCAAATTGGTGATGGTTATGGTATGAAATCCTGAATAAAATGGAAAAACAAACCCACAACATGACCAGTCCTCTTGGCACTCAGTCTTTCATGAGAGCAGTCTTCCACAGATCCACACTATGGGCACATGCCAATGAGCATGCACATGTAGGGGCATGCGTTTCCCATGGAACAAATAGCAATGGCATATATTTGTGCAACTCCTGTTTGTTCCCAGGCATGCCCTTGCACGTGTGCTCTGGCTCATAGCAAAGTAACCCAGATGGGATAGTGGAGGCTGAGGCCAGCACCTGTGCTGGTCCCAGCAGCCTACCTGGGGTACTGGTGGCCTCCTGGGATAGCAGCAGCACCAAACCAACTGCTCCGAGCCTGGCTGGCAGCCAGAGTGTGGTTCTGGCCAGCCAGGCTCTAGTTTCCAGTGGTGCATACTGCTGCCCCATGCACCGTGCCATTTTTTTAGTGGCAGTTTTTTTTTTACATCAGAATTTGCCAGTATCAAAAAAACCCAAACTGCTGTGCTGCAAATTAGCAGCATGGCTAATGGGTAAACGTGTGCTATGTGCAGTTTGTGGCACCTCAAATGGGTTTGTGGCACTGCAATCTGCACGTGTGCTCATTGGGACATGCCCTATGGGTCTGAAAACTGCACCAGCCAAGAGAAGGAGTGATGCATATGGACAGTCCCTTTCCTGGGAAACACCTTAATGCCAAGGCCTGGTACAGCTGAAAATTGTCTCCTTATGTACACCTCCTTTTCTACCCCACCCGTCTTTTCAACAAACATGACAATAGAGCATACATGCATGGACACAACACATTGTAAGAAAGAAGCAATAAGGCAGGCAGAAACCAAAAGGCCTCATATCTTTTGAGCTGTGATTTCCTGAGGAGACAGGCTGGGTACCCTGAGTTCTAATTATTTTACTAAACAAGAACAGGCAGATCTTCTAGTCTTAATATACAGACAGGTAAGAGTAGGATAAGATTTACTTAAGAATTTAGGTGCCTGTTTTAGGACTTAAGCAAAATTTATGCACCTAAGTCCAAAAAAGCAATTCACAAAATTGCTTAGGAAGCAGAGACCCAGCTAGGCTCCAAGGTTTTCAGGTGAAAACTGATCTAGGTGCTTGGATTCAGTAGTGTAACAAAGGCAGGGGTGGGGGAGGGGGGAGCAACTGGGGTCCTGGCCCTTCTGCTAACTTGAGGAGGTGGGGGAAGGGGTCAAAAATAACAGCAGCTGTGCTGCTGCCCTGGCTCCCACCAGGCTACTAGCAGGGTCCACAATGACATGGTCCCATGTGCAACTGCTGCCCAGGGTGCTCAGGCAACCAGTTATGCCTTGCTTGGATTCAGTTATTGCACATGCTCAGAGGCATCACCATCTTGTCTGAGCTGAGCATCTAGGCACCTATGCCCTAAGTCAGTTTGGGATTCACAAATAGACACTCCACCATGCCTAAATCTCCTGAAGCCCCCAGTCCATTAAGTGTGTTCAGAGTACACCACCACTGACTGGCAGGACTCCTGTGAGCACTAAACTTGCTACAGAAAAGGGTTTTAGGCCCTTCTCAGCCTGAAGGAGTTTAAACCCACATCTCCAAATACTCAGAAAAGCATGGTACCACCAGGCTATGGGCAATCTTTTTTTTGCAGTGTGCAACAGCAGGAGAGAAGGATGCCTCCCTACATATATATGTACACACATGCATGCACCCTCATTCCCACCCACACAAACATGCAGCTGGTAATGTGATACATTATGATCCATACTATAGAATACTTCCCAACATCTATAGCATTTCACACCTCCTGTGTGACTCCATCAACAGATATCAACTGCTCCTCAGGTTTATGCCAACCCTAATATCTAATTCTAATATTGTAATAATCTGATTTTTAGTTCATAATATTAATTAAGATTATTTTTTAAAAAGCTTATCTTCTCTTTTTTAAATGCTTGTGAAAGCAGATAGGCAATGCTGAAGATAAAGACTTCCATTTAACAATATATCAGTAAAGCTTGTACAGCAATAATGCAAGTTTCCTGAGCCTGCCATCTATGAAGATGTCATATACGTGCTCTGGAGAGATTATCTTTCATTCCCTTGCCAGTCTGGAAAAGATAGCCCAGTAAATGGACTAGTTAAAATATGCAGCAATTGGCTAAGATGCATTCCAGATCAAAATCATACAGTGTTCTTGTGAATGATAAATTAAAACTCCCCATTGGCTTCCAATCCTAAAGACAGCAAATCTAATTACTCATCCGTTTTTTATTTCACAGATGTTCTTCAAGCTTCCAACCAGAGTAGAGATTAATTTTAAATTATGAATTTAAGCATTATTCATATGATATTTAACTCTATAATTTTGGGGCATTTGGCAGGGAGCTGGAGAGAATTAGTGTTTTTAGGGATTTTTAGGACTAGCACAAGGAAAACAAGGCTAATTCCCTCAAAAGTCAGGGACAGAAATCAGAACATAGCTCACTTGTTCATCCTACAAAATACAGTAGGATCAGAGATGCCAAACAGGATGAGTGTTCCATTATGCTAAACATACTGAATACATATATAAAGATATGGTTGTTATAGGCTGCAAAACCCCTATGCTGACATGGACTTTACCTTCTGAAATAATCTTTTTATGCTAACATTTTTCATTCTTGGTTCTTGGAGCTGAATTTGTCTGGAAAGTTTGAGCAAACTCCCTTCAGATGTTTTTGAAAAGTGTGCTGGAATCTAATCTTTTCTATTATAAATAGGGGGAAATTACAACCATGCTGTTTCTGCATGGGTGTACAGCAGGAGTGGGCAATTATTTTGGCTGGAGGGCCACTTAATGAGTTTTGATGAGCTGTCAAGGGCTGCAAGGGTAGCACCGCCCCTTGAGAGGTGCACTGCCCCCTGGTCACCATCTTGGGATGAGAAGCCCCACCCCTAACCCCTGACCTTTGCCACCAAAAGTCCCTCCTCTTGCCCCCAGAAGTTTCTCCTTTTGGGAGTCCGGGGGAGGAGGGGTTGCCATCTTGGAACTGGGAAAAAAAAAACAAATCACATGTTAAAAATAAAACATCTGCTATAATATATTTTAATTTTATTTTAAAATATTTTTCCTGATGCACATGCGTCTGTATATTGTATACAGATGATTGCATAATAGCTCATAAATAAAGTCTTACTCTTGTATATTGTGTGGGGTGTGGTTGGGGGGTATGTGTGTGTGGTAGGATGTGCGTGGAAGGGCTGTGTGGGGTTTATGTGGGGTTGTGGCGGTTATGTGAGTGCATATGTGTGAGGTTTGTGGAGGGGTGTGGTGTATGTGGGGAGGGTGCGCAAGTGTGTGTGGGGAAGTGTGGTGAGTATGTGGCAGAGGATCTGGGGGTTATGGGTGTGTGTGGGGGGGAATGGTGTGGGCTGGTCTGGATATGTGCATGGGGGAGGGTCTGGCAGGGTGTGGGTATGGGAGAGGGTGTAGGGAGGGTGTGCAGGGTGTGACCCCTCCCACATGCCCCCCTCCTCCCCCATGGTGCACAGCTCCTACAGCAAATAGCAGGCCCTCAGGGTGCTCATGGTATGCGCAGATAGAGCTGCCCAGCAGCGCAAGGCTCCAACCATTTCTAGGAGCTGCACATGGTGGCAAGGAGTGGGCCAAGCTTGCCTCCCTGAATCTCTCTTGCAGCTCCTGGGACCCAGCCCACAGCTGTATGCCATGAGGGGAGAACCCTGCGTGAGGAAGTCAGTAACCTGGCCCCACTCCCTGCTGCCATATGCAGCTCTGGGGACTCTGCAGGGAATGGGGCCAAGCTGGCCTGGCTCCCTTCCATGGGGCTTCCCACCACTGCCAACAGAGTCCTGGGAGCTGTATGTGGTGGCAGGAAGCGGCAAAGGCTGCTGGCTCCAATGTGCTCCAACACATGGGGCTTCCCCCTGGTGAAGCACAAATCACAGGAGCTACACAAGCTGTGTGGAGCGCAGCATGATGGACTCTATACTTCTGCCTAGCTTCAGCTTCTCCCCAGTGCCCCCATCCCCCCATGCACTTCCCTACCCACTGCTCAGAGTGCTTCAGCAGGGACACGAGAATCTTGGGGAGCTGAACAGTTCCCCCAACAGTGGCAGCAGCTGTCCCATCTGGAAGCTATATGCCTTCCCCCACATGAGGGTGGGAGTGCAGCACACTGCTCCAGTGGGAGTGCACAGGGCTTGGGCCTCATGGAAGTGCAGCAGGGGCAGCCATGGGCCAGGTGAGATACAATTTATTGCTGGGCGCCTGCCTGCAGGCTCAATGAAATCACTTGGGGGGCCAGATCCAGCCCACAAGCCATATCTTGCCCACCCCAGTCTACAGCATGGTAGGTAACTGAAATATCCTGTACCACCCTGAGTGCATCTACACATGTGCTTTACTGCAGAGCAGACTAATTAGCTCTGCAGTCAAGCATCACAGGCTTCAACTTCCTTGAAGTATGGGCACCAGTCTTAATGTCCCACAACAGTCACCGTCATGTTGCAATAAGAACATATTGAAAAAAATATTGTGCACAGGTATTAGGGAGCAGTAGATTAATTAACACTGCCTTTGGGGACAGTACTATCTTATAGCAGACTAATTACATATGATGAAATGTGTTTGTAGACCCTGACAGTGGCTGGCTGGGGCACAAGGATGCTAAAATGTGGGGGCTGCCTGCTGGCTAGTTCCACACTGTAGCACCCTTGTGCCTCAGCCAGCCCCTCTACCGCTTACCACCACCTCCCAGAGCTGAGGGCTGAACCCCTGGACACACTGGCAGCCCAGGGCTGCTCCATCTCAGCTCAAATTCCTGCAGTCCTGGGTGCATGTGTAGATGCTACACCCAGGAACAGTTTTCTCCTGTGCAAACTGTGCAGGAGTTTATTACTCCAGCTTAATTGTACGTGTAGGTGCACCCCCTTTCATTTAATTCATGGCTTAATAATATTACATACCCATATAATAGGTGGAACAATAGGCATGTTCAATTTGAACAACTTCCTTGAAGCGTGGGCACCAGTCTTAATGTCCTACAACAGTCACCGTCATGTTGCAATAAGAACATATTGAAAAAAATGACCAATACAAAAGAAGCAGTTGTCGATGGTGCAGCAATTAGGGCTAAAGCTTTGTCTCTGTATGAGCATGTAGCCAGGAATGAAGGCAAGAGTAGTAACACCAAGCCTTTTGCTGCTAGCAGGGGTTGGCTGTACAGATTTGTTCAGCGGTATAATCTGCGAAATATGAAATTACATGGCTAAGCAGGATCTGCTGATGTGGACAGTGCTAGGAATTTCAAACCAGAGTTTTTAGAATTTATTAAAGATAAAGGATATGAACCCACCCACATTTTCAAATGTGATGAAACAGTACTTTTTTTACAAGAAAATGGGCAACAGGACTTATTTAACTAAAGAACAAAGTGTGGCCAGTGGTTTCAAGGCATTTAAAGATAGATTAATATTTTTGCTTAGTGCAAATGCCTCAGGGGACTTTAAGTGCAAACTTTTAGTGTACCAAGCCGAAAGTATGCGTGCGTTAAAGGGTAAAAACAAGAAATGTTTGCCTGTAGTGTGGTGTGGAGCCAGATGATCCTCCATCAGATGAATAATTTGTGAGTAAACATTTTAATAAGGCTATTAATTCCATTATTTTGTGTTTAAATATCCTTTTCTTATGAAATAATGTTATCAAATCTTGGTCCCAGGTCCCTATCCCCCTGTTTTCCATTGACTTAATGCCTCGAGTTACACAGTTTCAATGTACATGGTGTTTTTTAGGAACATATCCCCCGCGTAACTCGCGGTCCAACTGTAGTAATATCACAGCAGGGTTTGTATGCTGAATTACTGATTGATAGACTACTTTTGAATTTACTGCACTTTTCAGGGTTCCATCCCTGTTGCTCTATGGCATTGTGTTTCACATAGAGCAGCAATTAAGCAAAACAGGGAGTCCAGAGCGCCTGCTCCCATGGCAAGACAGGAGGGAGCTTGGGAAAGGGAAAATGTGAGGAACATTTGCAGAATGCTTCACAAATTCAGTCAGGTCTCCCCATCTCCCAAGGGAACCTCTTTCACAGAGGACAAAGCCACAAGAGGCCTAGGCCTTTGTATCACTTCACTAGAACCCCAGTGACCTACTCTCATACCAGAGGCTCTTGCCAGCCCCAGCAGTCCATCTGTTCTATTGGTTAACTTTTACTCTCAATTCATCAATGTCCATTTGTGCTCTTCACTCACAGTTAAGGTAAATCAGGTTGTAGCACACACCACTGAATGGCACAGGTTGACAGAAAAGCATTTAAAGGCAGGCCTATGCTGATTTCACAGTGCCTTATGGAACTAGGAGGGGAGATGAACAATTAAAGTGTAAATGCTACATCAGTGAGAAGCCAAAGATCTGTCCAGCAAAAATTCCCAAAGGAAATTTTCCAAGCCAACTTGAAGAACATGTTGAAACATTGCTAGTGCCACAAAGAGTACTCTATAGAAGTTTTAAGGCTAATTACTGTATTTAACTATAGTTACTTAAATACACCCTGCCTAACTCAGGAACCAGCGGCGGGAAGGAGAGGAGTCAGCACACGTGTGTCCCACACGCACGTGTGCCCCTTTTAGCAACTGACTGACCGGAGGCGGCGGCGGCGGCAGCAGCAGCAGCAGCAGAGGAATCGGCAGCGGGGGCAGCAGCAGCTGATCCCCCGAAGGTAAGTGGGGCGGAGGGACCCGGCGCAGCTGAGCTGGATCCGGAGGGGAAGCCCCCCGGGTCCCATATAGCTGAGCCGGTAGAGAACCGCGCTCCCGAGCCGCGCGGCGCGAACAGAGCGCGCAAACAGGGGCGCTCTGTAAGAGCACGCTGGCGTTTGCGCAGGCGTTCACGCCGGCAGGCAGGCAGGAAGGGCCAGGAGTGGAACTCCTGTAGGGGTAGGGCGTAGACACCGTGCAGGTCTACAAACAGCAGCTTATAGAATGGCGTCTATGAGGAGTGCTGCTAGGGCCTCTGCCCAGGGGGACAAGGCTACCCGGGGCAGGTCTGAGGCCTCCACCCAGACCGAGCCCATGGGGGAGCTGATGTCCCCCTACCTCCTGGCCTGTGGGGGATCCCCAGCAGGGCCGGGGGGGGGGCAGAGATTGGGGGCCCCCACACCTGTCTGGCAGGTGCCCGTCTTAGGGCTCTGGAGGCGTAGGTGAGGGAGCTCCGGGAGGAGGTTAGCAGGCTGAGGGGGATCAGGGAGGTGGAGGATGAAATTGACAGTTATTTCCTTTCCCTGCAGGCCCAGGCACCCAAGGAAGAAGCAGCCCGGGGAGTGCCCTCCACAGCAGAGTAGCAGACGGTCACAGCCAGGACCGGAGCAGCTCGCAGCAAACCGGTACCAGCTTCTCCAGTCCGACTGGTGAACAGGTACGAGGCCCTGGTGACCCTGCAGGAGATGGAAGGGGAGGAGGAAACCGTTGGGCAAGAAGAAACACCACGTTCTTCACACTCCGAACAGATCAAGAGATCCACGAGGACCCAGAGGAGGAGGCGACGAGTGCTCGTCATAGGCGACTCCATCCTGAGGGGTACGGAAGGGCCCATCTGTCGCCAGGACCCCTCGGCACGAGAGGTATGCTGCCTCCCTGGAGCAAAGATTCAGGATGTGACGGAGGTAATCCAAGCCAGGATCAAGCCCACCGATTACTACCCCATGGTCCTAGTCCATGTGGGTACTAATGATGCGGCCAGGAGAACCCCCGATCACCTGATGGCGGACTACAGTGCTCTGGGTGGCGTGCTGAAGGAGTTTGGTGCACAGGTGGTTTTCTCTTCCATCCTACCAGTGACCGGACGAGGAAGATGGCAGGAGAACTGCATCAGAGAGACCAACTGGCGACTTCGGCAGTGGTGTCTCGAGGCAGGCTTCGGATTCCTGGACAATGACCCGCACATCACAACGAGGGACATGCTCAGCTGGGATGGGCTTCACCTGTCCCCCCAAAGGTAAGCGTGTGTTTTCTACTAGGTTGGTGGATCTCCTTCGGCGGGCTTTAAACTAGGCTCGTCGGGGGGAGGGGAGTACGAGGGCAGGGGAAGCTGTGGACCACCAAACCATGTGGCACCCACAAGGACAGCCCAGCCTGAAGAAGGAGAACATTGGAAACCTGAAAGCCATGGGGAGACCAGCACTACAGAACAGGTAAGAAACAAGAAGGTAAGAAACAATGGGTCCCTTGGGACTCGGAGCGGGGGGGCAGCAAAGGCACCAGTCGCAGGGCTCAAGTGCCTATATACTAATGCTAGGAGCATGGGGAACAAGCACGATGAATTAGCGCTCCTGCTTGCACTAAACACCTATGACTTAGTGGGGCTAACAGAGACCTGGTGGGATTCATTCCATGACTGGGCGGTACATATTGAGGGCTATAGATTGTACAGAAAGGACAGGTCGGGGAAGAAAGGGGGGGGGGTTCCACTTTATGTCAGTGAGCAATATACATCAACCCTCATCAAGACAGAATCCAAGGTTGAGGAAGTAGAAGGATTGTGGGTTAGGCTACATGGGGGGCAAGGAGAAAGGGATTTGGTGGTAGGGGTCTGCTACAGACCCCCACACCAAGGGGAAGAAATAGATGCGGGGCTCCTGAGGCAACTCTCGGAGACCATAAAAGCTAAAGAGGCGGTAGTCATGGGGGACCTAAACTACCCGGACATCTGCTGGGAGACGCAGACAGCAAGGTCCCATCGCTCACGCAGGTTTCTAACCTGTGTACAGGACCTCCACCTGACACAGGAGGTGCATGGTCCCACTAGGGGGAATGCCATACTGGATCTGGTATTGGCAACAGGGGATGACATGATAGGGGACCTCCAGATCGGTAGCCATTTGGGAGACAGTGATCACCTAATAATAGAATTCAACATAAGACGTCGAGTGGGTAAGGTAACTAGTAGGGTGAAAGTGCTAGACTTTAGGAAGGCTGATCTCAATGCACTCAGGCGATTAGTCAAAGAAGCACTGCAGAGTAGGAGTTTTGAAGGGATGGGAGCCCAAGAAGGTGGCTGTGCCTAAAGGAAACGATCCTTCGGGCACAAAGCAAGACGATCCCCGAGCGAGGCAAAAGAGGGAAAGGGGCCAGGAGGCTTCCATGGATGACCAGAGAAATCCAGGGCAGCCTAAGGGCCAAAAGGGGAGCACATAAAAAGTGGAAACAAGGTGAGATCACTAAAGATGAATATACCTCCTCTGCTCGTGCTTGTAGGGAGGCAGTTAGGCGGGCCAAAGCTACCATGGAGCTGAGGATGGCAACCCAAGTAAAAGACAACAAGAAATTGTTTTTTAGATATATTGGGAGTAAAAGGAAGGCCCAGGGAGGAATAGGACCACTGCTAAATGGGCAGAAACAATTGGTGACAGACGGGGGGGACAAGGCTGAACTCCTCAACGAGTTCTTTGCCTCAGTGTTCCTAAGTGAGGGGCACGACAAGTCTCTCACTGGGGTTGTAGAGAGGCAGCAGCAAGGCGCCAGACTTCCATACGTAAATCCTGAGGTGGTGCAGAGTCATTTGGAAGAACTGGATGCCTTTAAATCGGCAGGCCCGGATGGGCTCCATCCGAGGGTGCTGAAGGCACTGGCTGACATCATTGCAGAGCCACTGGCGGGAATATTCGAACGCTCGTGGCGCATGGGCCAAGTCCCAGAGGACTGGAAAAGGGCTAACATGGTCCCCATTTTCAAAAAGGGGAGGAAGGAGGACCCGGGCAACTATAGGCCAGTCAGTCTCACCTCCATCCTCCACACATTTGTGAGAGCCCGGCAGGGCAAATTATGCTGAGAGGAAACCAGCATGGGTTTGTGGCGGGCAGATCATGCCTGACCAATCTAGTCTCTTTCTATGACCAGGTTACGAAACGCCTGGACACAGGAGGAGGGGTGGATGTCGTATACTTAGACTTCAGGAAGACCTTCGATACGGTATCCCACCCCATACTGGTGAACAAGCTAAGAGGCTGTGATGTGGATGACTACACAGTCCGGTGGGTGGTGAATTGGCTAGAGGGTCGCACCCAGAGAGTCGTGGTGGATGGGTCGGTCTCAACCTGGAAGGGTGTGGGCAGTGGGGTCCCGCAGGGCTCGGTCCTTGGACTGATACTCTTTAATGTCTTCATCAGCGACTTGGACGAGGGAATCAAATGTACTCTGTCCAAGTTTGCAGATGACACAAAGCTATGGGGAGAAGTGGACACGCCGGAGGGCAGGGAACAGCTGCAGGCAGACCTGGATAGGTTGCACAAGTGGGCAGAAAACAACAGGATGCAGTTCAACAAGGAGAAATGCAAAGTGCTGCACTTAGGGAGGAAAAATGTCCAGCACACCTACAGCCTAGGGAATGACCTGCTGGGTGGCACAGAGGTGGAAAGGGATCTTGGTGTCCTAGTGGACTCCAAGATGAACATGAGCCGGCAGTGTGACGAAGCCATCAGAAAAGCCAATGGCACTTTATCGTGCATCAGCAGATGCATGACGAATAGGTCCAAGGAGGTGATACTTCCCCTCTATCGGGCGCTGGTCAGACCGCAGTTGGAGTACTGCATGCAATTCTGGGTGCCACACTTCAAGAAGGATGCAGATAACCTGGAGAGGGTCCAGAGAAGGGCAACTCATATGGTCAAGGGCCTGCAGACCAAGCCCTACGAGGAGAGACTAGAGAAACTGGATCTTTTCAGCCTCCGCAAGAGAAGGTTGAGAGGCAACCTTGTGGCTGCCTATAAGTTCATCACGGGGGCACAGAAGGGAATTGGTGAGTATTTATTCACCAAGGCGCCCCGGGGGTTACAAGAAATAATGGCCACAAGCTAGCAGAGAGCAGATTTAGATTGGACATTAGGAAGAATTTCTTCACAGTTCGAGTGGCCAAGGTCTGGAATGGGCTCCCAAGGGAGGTGGTGCTCTCTCCTACCCTGGGGGTCTTCAAGAGGAGGTTAGATGAGTATCTAGCTGGGGTCATCTAGACCCAGCACTCTTTCCTGCTTATGCAGGGGGTCGGACTCGATGATCTATTGAGGTCCCTTCCGACCCTAACATCTATGAATCTATAACATGATGCAGGATGACCAGAGTGAGGATGAATATATGCCTACCATTGGCATGGATCTTGTAAGGGAGCATCTTGAGAGGCTGGACCCCGATAAATCAGCTGGTCCAGATAGGTTTGCACCCAAGAGTGCTAAAGAAACTGGAAGACATCATAGTGCAGCCACTGGCAAAGATATTTGAGAACTCATGGCACTCAGGCGAAGTACCTGAAGATTGGAAGAGGGCCTATCTTCCAGTGGATGTGGTGCCTATCTTCAAGAAAGGGAGGAAAGAAGACCCAGGAAACCACAGGAGAATCAGTTTGACCTCAATCCCTGGGAAGATTTTGGAAAAAATTATCAAAGAAACCATTCTTGACAGGCTAACAGAAGGCAACAATCTGAGGGATAGCCAGCATGGGTTTGTTGCGGGTAGGTCTTGCTTGACCAATCTTATTTCCTTCTATGGCCAGGTGATGCATCACCTGGCCAAAAGGGAAGAGGTTGATGTCATATCTGGACTTTAAAAAAGCCTTTGACCTGGTGTCCCTGATGTCCCCATGGAAAAATTGGGCAACTGCGGCCTCAACTACTCCGCAGTCCAATGGCTGGGGAATTGCCTCTGAGGTCAGAGAGTGGTAGTTGATGGAACCCAATCAACATGGCACTTGGTGACTAGCGGTGTTCCCCAAGGCTCTGTTCTTGGACCTGTACTCTTTAATGTCTTCATAAATTATCTGGACACTGGTGTCAAAAGCAGATTGGCCAAGTTCGCTGATGACACCAAACTTTGGGGAAGAGTGTCCACACTTGAGTATAGGCTGGTGATCCAGGTCAACATCGATAGGCTTGCAAGGTAGGCGAATGAAAACCTGATGGCATTCAATACAGAGAAATGCAAGGTGCTCCACCTTGGGAACAAAAAAACGCATCGCACTTATAGGCCCGGCAATGCTACACTCGCTAGCACCATGACCGAAAGAGACTTTGGGGGGTCATCATTGACCACAAGATGAACATGAGTCACCAATGCGATACCGCAGCTGGCAAAATGAACAAAACTCTGGCCTGCATCTACCGATGCATCTTAAGCAAGACCCAGGATGTCATTCTCCCACTGTACTCAGCCTTGATGAGGCCGCAGCTGGAGTATTGCATCCAATTCTGGGCTTCACAATTCAGGAAGGATGTGGAGAAGCTTGAAAGATTCCAGAGAGCCACACACAGTGGTTAGAGAGCAAGAGAACAGGTCCTATGAAGAGAGGCTGTGAGCTATTGGACTCTTCAGCCTGGAGAAGCGTAGGCTCAGGGGTGACATGCTGGCAGCCTATAAGTACATAAGAGGTATGCATCAGGATCTGGGGGAACACCTCTTCACCAGAGCACCCCAGGAAATCACAAGATACAACAGTCACAAACTCCTGCAAAACTATTTTAGGCTCATGTGGCAGGGCACTGTGTGTGCCTGCCACTTTAAGGGCCTGGAGCTGGCAGCTGCCAGGTGCCTGATTAGGGCAGCCATTTTGAATCAGGGGCTGCCCATATAAACAGGGCAGTTCTGCTGCTGGAGCCCAGGCAATAACATCAGCTGGCTGGAGGGCTGCTGATATCATCTGGAGGTAAGGGAGGAGCTGTAGGGGATGGTCAGGAGGCTTCTGGTCCTGGGTACAACCTAAAACTGCACCCTGCTGAGAGTGGGTGACCTGGTGGGGCTCTCAGTGGTGCGGGAACTCCCAGGAAATGCCAGGCCAGTTACCACCCCAGTGAAAGGCAGGTCAGTGCGCCTTAACCCCTAGCTTCCACAACCGGGTGGGTTACCCCCTTGTTTGGAGGGCCTGGAAGGTGGACCCCCAGAGAGTGAGAAAAGGTCATAGACACAGGCCAGTCCGGACTTCCCCTGACTGGTCCATGCTGGGGCCAGGACAGGAAGGGTCGAAGGGCCAGGGGCCCATCACGAGGAACACCCAAGAGCTGTGCACCTGGGGTTCTGACTGGCCTGGAGGTGGGCCAGGGCTAGTGAGCTGAAGGTCCCAGTGTGGGGACCACACCTGGAAGGGGAAATGGTTCAGGGAGCTATGTTGCCCGGTATGAAGGCGGGCGAGACGCCTGAGGAGAGGAATCCAGGTGGGGTTCAATTTGTAGGATTTGCAGCATGGGGGCCGGTGACTGTAGGAACATCTAGATGCCATCTGCGAGGCTTGGGCTGCAGTGTAGGGGAGGAATGGAGCTGCAGATAGCACCCCCTGGTATCGGGGCAGTAAAGGGGCAGCCTCCCATTTAATGACATCATTAATTAATTAATAACAACAAGGCATGCAGGGCGAGAATGTGGGCAGTTAGCCCAGGAACAGGTGGGCGGGCCACAACTGAGATCGGCCCTGAGAAGGCCCCCTGTTACAGCTGGACATAAGGAAAAACTTCTTTACTGTCCAAGCCCCCAAGGCCTGGAACAGACTCCCCCCAGATGTGGTGCAAGCACCTACTCTAGAAACTTTCAAGAAAGATTTGGACACTTATCTTGCTAGGATCCTTTGACCCTAGTTGATTTCCTGCCCCTTGGACAGTGGGATGGACCTGATGATCTTACGAGGTCCCCTCCAGGCCTAATGTCTATGAAATCCATGAATAATTTCTTGTTACTTAAATCTAGTATAATGATTAGAGGAATATGGCATCCCCATTTTGATTGAACTGTTCCATTTCATAAACAAGTTCTTTAAAAAATGTCTACCACCATTAAATCAGAAGACAAATGTCTATTATATGGATATTTCTCTAGCTCATTATCTAAAAGTAAGAAATAGTCTCAACCATGTAAGGCAATGACTACGTATTTTAGAGTCTAAGTAGATTTATGTTGCAATAGGACTCCACAATGATGTCTTAGACCACCAAAGCCAAATTTCATGAGGCTATATAAAGGAGATCTAACCTCACATTTCAAAGAAAAAAACACATATTTTTCTTGTGAAGAATTACTTCTCCCTCCCCATCTCAGATTTATCTCTAATTTAAGTAGTTTATCATACAAGCACATTCTAACTTAAAATAGGTTCTGTCTATTTGGAACACTCATCTGAAAGGTCTGATTTTCAACAAGAGAAGTGGTGAGATGGCAGCCAGAGAGATCTCTGTTTAGTAATAAAATATAAAAAAATAGAATGGCTCCAGTTGAGTGCATATGATTACTAATGATTTCTATTTGGTTTCATAATGAATAAAAATAACTGCAAAAAACTGTGTCCTGCTTATTTATAACTTGTTAACTAAGTCAGTTAGCTAGTCACTGATTACCACACATACCCCAAGTAGGTAGAAGTCTTACTTTTCATTAGGTATTCACTCCATTTTTGCATTAGGGAAGGAATCTTATCAGTTCATTACAAATAACTGCAAATATCAATTTGTCGTAAGTTACAAAGAAAGCGGCTAGGATGGCAATTTCTGGCCACAGGATCCTTTTAAGTACATACTTTTCTACCCAGACATCATAGTATTCAAACAGAAAAAAAGAGAACAGTTTCAATGTGGATACAGAACCATTCCAATCTGTTTCAGAAAGGGATCCGAGCCAGAGAAGTCTGAATATTGAAACTCATTAACCAAGGCTAAAAAATATTGATTTCCAGTCTTCAGAGTGAGCTGACCCCAAAAGGATCAATACAGATACAGCTGATTGCACTGGATAATCCTTCATGGTTGCAGGCACCTTCAGAATCCAAAATAGTGACATGAAAAAACACATAAGGCCAGACATGGTACAACAGGCTCATGTGTGATGCTGCTCCCCCAGAGTCACAGGTGTGCCCTGTGCCCCTGGTTACATCATACCTGACCCACTCACCTTCCACAACTTGATGTTCCAAGATGACCCTGTACTCACCTGGAGGTTATCCAGTGGTTCTCTGTGGGCCAGATGTGACTGTAGTGATGCATTTTCTGTGAGGCTCCTCCTTCCCTACACCCCACCCCTTTCCACTCAGGTGATATTTGCCATTTGTTGTGATGATGTAGGCATTTGCCACCCCAGGCTATGGCTAGGCTCCTTTGGGGTCCAATTCCCTGCTCATGTTAATGTAGGACTATGAAAGACTGTTAACTAAACAGATAGGATAAACACAAAATGGCTCAGCTTGGTGGCCAGGCAGGCCACTGGTGACTCATTGCTCCGAGCTTCTTCCCTCTTTTGGGGCATGAGCTACTTCAGGCCTTATGCCCCCTCGCTTCTTCTTATTGGGCCACTTGGCCCCTTCATGAATGTGCCCTCTCTGGGTGGACCCTTCCTGGGTTGGCACCGGGCCAGGTCTGGCTTCACCTCAGGGTGGCTACTCTCATGCCCCCATGAGGCCAATGGTCCCTCCCAGCCACCTGCTGGCAAATCTCTGATCTGCAGGCATCACCAGTGGACCCGTGCAGTTCAAGCACTGCTTCAGGCAGCCCTTCCCCAGTAACCCACCATTGGCAGCTCCTCGATACCTGTTGCAGGCTCCACTGAGAGAGAGTTCTCAGGCAGGGGTCTTTGGGTGAGTGCTTGGCCCCTGCTGTGCCACAGGTTGGGCCCAGCTCAGTGCTGCCTGCCATGGGGCTTGCCAGTGGTGTCTCTCCAGGACTTCCAGAGGGCACTGTACTCACTCCTGCTCCCCAAGTCTTCCCTGGGTGAGATGCAGATAGCTCACCAGCTGGTGCTTAGGGCATGGCCAGCTGTCTATTCCCCATAAGATGCATAGCCTGCGCTTCCTTGGCTTCCCTCACAATGGGGAGAGCACTCAGGGCTCTGCTAGGGGTGAGAATGGCCAGGCCTTTAACTGAGACTATGTGTCACACCCACACACACTTGTGGGTTACCTTCATGGCCCTCTACCTGTATGGCAGACTGTATGCCTTTGGTTGCTGTGTATTGTGTTTTCCTTCTGTATTTACCTCCCCCATCCTCCCCCACCCTTTTCTCTTCTGGTCTGTTGCTTTAAGGAGAAAACATGAGGTCTAACCATCCAGGTAAAATGTCCCCTGTTGTTTTGGCTATGTGCTCTGCACATGGAAAGCTGGGGCCTTTTATCTGGGTAAGATATGTAAAATCCTCTGCCCTGATTGGCTAGGGGGAGCAGAAGCTTCTCCGGGCAGGTTGGTTGAGAGAGACTGAATTGTGGTACTCCCTGACTGGACAAGGCTAAAATGATGGCATGCTAAGGGATATAAAGTTGCTTTGGAGGGGAAGAAGCTGCTATGAGCTGAGGTTTAGGGATTAATATAAGGGAGGAGGATATTGATTTCTTGGGTCAGCTGGCCAGGAATTAGTCCTGGCAGCTTTTAAACTGGGTTGAAATCTGGGAGTTTCTAATTCTGCTAGACTGGCAAGGTTTGGGGCTCTGCCAGCTTTGGGCCAGGGTTGAGGTGTGTGACCTTCTGCTCCCAATGTAGCTGTGTGACCCAGCCTACCTGCAGCCCAGGCAGAGGGTTGGCCTGGCTTTCCCTCTTTGTTTCTTTTGATGGTCCTTGGCTCCAGCCAAACTGTGTGGTTGAGGCCAGCTGTAGCCAGTAATCAACCTGGCCAGTAATCAGCCTATATAAACCAGCTTAGAAGTTTTTGGGTGTGTGTATACTGGCTGGAGCTGCAGATGACCCCTCACACAGCCTCTCCATGGGAGCAAAGATCGATGCTCTATCACTTCTCCAGGAGCAGCAAGGGAATCCTTGCACCACAACCAAACCACCAGTCACAAGCAATTTACCGATGTGTGGTGAACCACAATTGTAAGGCAGCTCCAATGTGGACCCTGGAACTAAGCCTTTGCGAGAGCTCCAAGTCCCAGACTTGCCTGGGCTGGGGTGAAGTCTCTCTGAAGGGATCCAACCTATGAGCTGTAGTTGTAGAGATAACGTTTATATTGTGTTTAAGGTTTTGTACTTTTATTGAGGGTTGGTTGTGTTTTAGTAATACATTTGTATTCATTGGTTTATACAGCTTGTGAGAATGGCAGTTTGTCTTTGTAGGATACCCCAGTTAAATTTAGTGTTCCCAGATTTCTGGGTGCAGGCTCAAGTCACTGGTATAACTCATTGGGTACCCCAGAATGTGACCCCAGCCTACATGCTGCCGACTCGTGCCTGGCAGATGGGTTACAAGTAATAGGGCAGACCATTGGACAATATCACTGGCAAGAATCTTACTACTGACTGGGAGGTCCAACAAGGACATACTGGTCAGATCCATTCAACATTAGCACTACTAGTGGGATCTCTTGAGTGCATATTAACAACCTTTATAGCAGCAAAACACTGGCCAACGTGGTATAGCTGCTTTACCTGTGGCAAGTTAGGATGATGTTATATATTGTACTGTCTCAGGGTTTGACTGTGTAGTTTTGCTAAGAGGTTAGACAGTGGATTTCTACAGGGTGGCTTAGTTGGGGTGATCCTGCCTTAGGCAGGGGCTTGGACTACATGACTTCTAGAGGTCCCTTCCAATCCTACTTATCTCTGATTATATAATCAGCAGTGGCTCTGTTTTGCAACCAATCAGAGAATCATGAATTATTTATCATGTTCATTGTGGTTTTATACCTAGCAACATTTATCTTAGCAACATTTTAGCAATATAAAACAATTATGTGTGACTGGTGTAAGTGGTAATAAAACATGCCTTATCAATACTCTTGTAATTTTCCATTTATCCCCATTCCAAGGGCCCTTCACTTTGGTGCTACAGAAGAGTATAACAGGTGTAGCCTGACAAGGGCCATTTGGTCCTGTGACAAGACACTGAACACAGACAGCTTCAGGCATAATGGGAGCTAAAGTATTCATGAAGAAATTCACAATAAAAATGTTTCTAAGTACTAAAACAAAAGCATTACTGAATTTAAAGTGGGTTTTTCCATCACACCAGCCATGCATATTCACTTTCCACTTCTTTTATCTGAGGCATTTATATGGTGCCCATCACCATTGTATCTGGGCACCTTAAAATCTGTAATGATATCTCTTTGCAACACCCTTGTTGCATCAAAGTACTTATTACCCCAATTTTACACCTGGCGACTGAGGCAAAGTAATTTGCCCACATTCACATAGGAAGCCTGTGACTGAGGCTAGAACTGCACTTGGGTATGCCAAAACCTAGCCTACTCTCCTAATCAGTGAACCATATGTAGGATGACCATATTATTTTGAAGAAAATCTGGGGTGGGGGCAACACCCTCCCCAAACCCTGCAGCTCTCAGGACCCCTAATGGTGGGGTGGGGCAGGACAGTGCAGAGACTTACAGCCAGGCTCCATCCCCTGCACAGAGACTGGACCCAGTGGGAGCAGCCCCTCCTGGACTCCAGCAGCCCACCTTGCATGGCCACACAACGCCTTACCCCTGCCACCAGCAGCTGCCCAGTGTCGCCGTATGCAGTCCAGGCCTCAGCAGCAGCTGCAACACAGCATAAGGCTGCCAGTAGCAGGCGGCCATCCTGGCTCACCACGCACAGGTGCCCAAGCCCTAGCTCTAGCCCCCACCCCCAGCCCAGCCCACCCCACCCCAGCTGATCCCTACCCTAGGCAGGAGCAGCAGTGCTCAGCCCAGCCCATCCCACAGCCTCCAGTTGCTGCTTAGGAAAAGCCAGGCTGAGCATGTGCAGGTGGAGTGGCGGCACAATCCAGATTTTCATTTCAATTTTAGCCCACCAACCGGGAAGCCAGGACAGCCCATGAAATCCAGGACTGTCTCAGACAGGCAGGAATGTAAGATCACCATAACCTTACTGCTTCTTAAAGAGATGGTGGGTTCAGTGTGGAATTTGAATATACTTGTTTCTGTACAACAGTGCAGATATTCATTCATACTATAGACCTGAAGAATATGTAAGGGTGAACAAGAAGTCAATGAGAATTATCCTGTGGATGTGAGGTAGTACCAACTAGCAAAAAGCTGGCAATACGAGACCTGGGTTGGGAGCCCACTTCTGTCACTGACCCACTCCATAGCCTTTGACGAATTGCATTACCTCCCTATGCTGCATTTTCTGGATAAGACACGGATAACAAAGATTATTCATCTTGGCACAGAATTTTGAGGTCCAAGGAAGGAAATACTATGTAATTTTTAATACTAGTTAATAATGAAATGAGACACAAGAAAAACAAAACTTCCTCAAGGCCTTAGAAATGCCTTGCAGTTTCAGAGAGTCTCTGGATCTTTTGAGAGCCTGATATTTCGATACTCTCCCCTAGAAAGTTCTGTGAACTGCCTACCTCTACCCTGACACACAGCTATAGAAGACAAACATGACTCTTCTTCCAGTAAAAGACATTCCAGTCTAACTAGCCCCATTCCAGGCTGCCAAAACTCAACCCAAACATCTTGATATCATCAACAGAATAACTCTATTTTAGTGTCTCAGTTTGCTTCAACTTCAATTTTATTATACTTGCTCCAAGGGAGAGAGAGGACATGGTTTTTCAGAGCATCATTTAGTATTTCTCATGAGTGCCAAGTCTCAGATCTTTAAAGGTATTTAGGCACCTAATTCCCATTAATTTCAGTGGGAGTTAAGCACATAAAAGCATTTAAGAAATTGATCCCAAATGGCTTCATCCACTGTTTGTTGATTTCAATAGGAGTCTTTCCACAGTTGTCTTTGGACAACGGCTCAAGGATCACAATAAAACAGAGAAGGGAAAATATGATTAGTATAAAGAATATCTAATTTAAGGAAGGCAACAGAACCTAGTAATCCTCAAAACAGAGCGCTTGCCAAATAAACAAGGCAGTAGTTTATATGCACCTATTAAGACAGTGCAGACTTTTTCCATCCTAAAAGATAGAGCTGCTATTTTGTTTTTGTTGCACAGATCTTTTACCACATCTCAGAATATGTCAAACAGATACAAGTTATAAAAATACTATATTAAAGGATGTAAACACACAAACACACAAAGCTTATCAAGACTTTGGCACTGTCCCATGTCACATATTTCATTCAAATTACATTGCACACAGGTTACTATGAAACAGTCAGCCTGCCAATGTATTATTCACTTGAACTGTGATAGCATCCATTTACAGTGTTGGAGTTAGGAGGAACATTTGTTAGAGGCTTCTAGCACCTGGAGGAACCTGAAAGATTGACCCTTTCTTCCACAGTCTCCCTAGACACATACATACCCTGCCAGATGACCACAATAATTCACACTTTCAAGTGATGCTGGGTTGCAAGCACAGAAGGCATTGTTGATATTACAGATGAGAGTACGCCCCAGCTTTTCAGTGATGCTCAGCACCCCGCAGCTACTTTTGCAACAGCCTCACCACTCCGAATTCCAAGATCCCTTGAAAACCTGACCAGTTATTCTGGTACCTAGGTGAAAACAGAGTTCTTAGACATCTGACCCTAAACACATTTGAAAATGCCAGCTATAACATTTTAAATCATCCTCATGCTGTGGAGAGGTACCTGGATCCACATGCTTCTGCAATGTGCAAAGCCAAAGAACTCACGGTAATCCTTGTTCTTAGTTTTTAAATCTACATGAAGTCAATTCAAAGATCTGACGACAATAAGACAGCTTGGTTACATTCCTCATAGCTTTTATCTTTGGGACCTGATATTATTTCTGCTGTGAAATATAGCACTTCAGAAAGATGTACGTCCCTTCTGAAATCCCATGACCTGTAAAGAATGTAATATTCTAGGTGCAGCATAAGCAAACATAATAGCAAAAACAAATTAAGAAGTGGACTTTCTGAGTCAACCTGACCATCTCCATCTGTTCTTAATGCAGCTACTCTTCCTTCCCAAAACACCTTTTTCCTTATCTTTTGCCTCTCAGGCTGCAGTTAAACTGAAATAATGCACCTTTTGGGAAGTAAAATTCCTATTAGTACCTTAACAGACTGCCTTCTTTCTCTGTAAGTGGGCATTAAATGGAACCTTAGCTATTGTTCTTGGCAATTTTCTGGGCAATTCTTTGCTACAACTTTATTTATAGTAGGCATTTCTTTTATACAGAGAGAGAGTCAATGTGTCTAAAAGTCAAGCCCTCTGTGTGCAAGCATTCATTGGTAAACCAGTGGCTGCTTGCAAATGAGTATGGGTGAATGAACCTTAGGAATGCACGTGTATCTAACTCTGTTTTCATTCAGACACGGGTTGCATTTTATCAAACTAAGTAATCCCAATTTCTCCAACCTTTCCTTATATGTCATGCTTTCTAGACCTCTGACCATTTTTGTTGCTTTTCTCTGGACTCTTTCCAATGTGTTCACCTCTTTTTTGAGGTATAATACCCAAAACTTCAGGGGACAGTACTTCAAGCCAGAGGACTGGAAAAGGGCCAATGTGGTCCCCATTTTCAAAAAAGGAAGGAAGGAGGACCCAGGAAACTACAGGCCTGTTAGTCTTACCTCAGTCCTGGGGAAGCTCTTTGAGAAAATTATCCAGGAGTACATCTGCGGGGGACCAGCAGGGGAGATCATGTTTAGGGGCAACCAACATGGGTTCATTCGAGGCAAGTCCTGTCAGACCAACCTGGTGGCCTTCTACGACCAGGTCACAAAATCCTTGGATGCAGGTGTTGCAGCGAACATAGTCTTTCTGGACTTTAGGAAGGCCTTTGACACTGTCTCTCGCCCCATTCTCATTAAAAAATTAGGCATCTGTCAATGCCTACATAGTCAGATGGGTCGCAAATTGACTGAAGGGCCGCACCCAGAGAGTAGTGATGGACAGGTCTTTTTTGACCTGGAGGGATGTGGGCATTGGGTCCCCCACGGCTTGGTCCTTGGGCCCACACTGTTCAATATCTTCATTAGCAACTTGGACAAGGCGGTGAAAAGCACCTTGTTCAAATTCGTGGATGACACTAAGATGTGGGGAGAGGTGGGCATGCTGAAGGAGAGGGACAGGCTACAACTAGATCTGGACACATTACAGGGGTGGGTGGTTGAGAACAGGATGGGTTTCAATACTGACAAGTTCAGGGTACTGCACGTAGGGAGGAAGAACCAGCAGCATACCTACAGACTGGGGAACTCCCTTCTTGTCAGCACAGAGGCAGAAAAGGATCTTGGAGTCACTATTGATTCCAAAATGAATGTGGGCCACCAATGTGGGGATGTGTTCAGGAAAGCTAACCGCACCTTGTCATGCATCCACAGATCCATCATGAGCAGGTCCAAGGAGGTGATCCTCCCCCTCTATATGACATTGGTCAGGCTGCAGTTGGAGTACTGTGTCCAGTTCTGGGCACTGCACTTCAGGAGGGATGTGGCCAGCATCAAGAGGGTCTAGAGAAGGGCCACTCACATGATCAGGGGTCAGTAGGGCAGGCCCTATGAGGAGAGGCTACAGGACCTGAACCTGTTCAGCCTCCACAAGAGAAGGCTGAGAGGGGATCTGGTGGCCATCTACAAACTGGCCAAGGGGGACCAAGAGGCACTACTTCACAGTTAGGGCGGCTAGGAACTGGAATCAACTTCCGAGGGAAGTGGTGCTCGCTCCTACCCTGGGGATCATCAAAAGGAGGCTAGATAGACACCTAGCTGGGGTCGTTTGACCCCAGTACTTTTTCCTGCCCATGGCAGGGTTGGGCTTGATGACCTGCTTAGGTCCCTTCTGACCCTACCAACTATGAAACTATGAAG
Source organism: Alligator mississippiensis (assembly GCF_030867095.1). NCBI lineage: Eukaryota > Metazoa > Chordata > Crocodylia > Alligatoridae > Alligator > Alligator mississippiensis. The sequence continues at coordinate 50,970,884 of NC_081830.1, read as the reverse complement.
TGAGGCCTCATCAGTGCTGCACAGAGGAGAAAAATCACTCTCTCAAAAATCTTAACTATTTGTCTAAGCAATCTCTTTCTTCCTTCCCACCTAGAAGTACACTTATTTAGTCTGTATTATTGGATGATTGTACAGAGTTTGGGTTAACAGTTTGAAAACACTATTTCATAAAAATCTTGTATAAATAGCAAAAAACAAAACATTGGATGTGTTTGTACAGCATCTGCTGCCCCTACCATGTTGGGGAAATGGTCCACGACTGGGATTCCCAGTCACTCTTGTAATACAAGTAATAATAAGAAGAATATCAACTTGCAGAACTATTTGAAAGTCTCGTATATTTGATGAAAAATGAATTGATACTGGTAGAATAAACAAAATTTAAAAATCACACCTGGGAGAATTATTAACTAGCTTCAAGCTTTCCCTTTTATTTTGGCCAGAAATCCAACACACTTTGGGAAACAGCCATACTCACATGTTTCTCCTCATGTTTAGATTCTCGAATGTCAGTTGGACATCACTAGCGTTTGTCAACTGAGCATTTGTTTACCTGTTAGCCGTGACAAAAATGTGTGAATGAAGGCAAACCTACTAAATGTAATAACATGTTCTGTGCAATTTCTCCCTCCAGTTTCCATGCAGATGCAGCTGTCTTTTGACTAGACTCAGTGGCACTATGCACTCATTTACTCTACAGATCTATAAGAACATGGAAATGGCAAACACAAATTGACATGTAGGAGCACGTAAGCTTGCACAAGGACATCCCCATTCACCTAAGACCTTAAACAAATGGAAATAAGCACGTCAGTAGAAAATCCCTGTGTATTCTTTTCTAAATGTATATTGTCTGCAATGCTAGGAATAGCAAATTCTATGAGGCTTCCACCTCCAGCAGATACCAAAAATTGGTATGTACCACAGCTTCATCAAATTTACTCTTACACAAAACCTCTGTGACCTCAGAGATTTCTATATTCACCATATCAGCAGATCAACACATCTGAGTGTCACATAGTCCATAGTTTTGGGAAGTTAGTCGGTCTGACTACTGTTGGGGTCATTGTTAAGGATTCTACCTAGGCTGTCATGCTGTTACACAGTTTATCTTTCCTAAAGTATGTATATATATTCCTGGAGTATATGTGTTAACCCTCCTGAAGAGTTCAAGAGTCCAAAGGTCTTTGCCTAGAACATATTCTCTCTGCTTAGATGTTAGTGAAAATAAGAACTAAGATCAATCTTCCATGCCTATCTGTAATAACTGTGCCTGGCAGCTGGTCTAGTTCTCAGAAGACTCCTGGCTTCTCATGGAAACTAGATACTGCCAAGAACAGCTGCAGCAGGAGAGCAGCTATACCTGCTTTAAGACAGCAGGCTTGCCCATTTCTTTCTTTCTTTGTTGCCCAAACTGCTTATATGAAGCATGCATCTCAGCCTACAAAGTGTATAGTTCATCTGCAAGTGTGATGGCTGCCATCTTGGCCAAAATGAAAATTGAACCTAAGAGCATGAGTCTTTCTAGCACATGCAAAAGCTAACTTCCTAAGCTAACAGGCCTCACGGACACACAGCCTCTGTGAATTTGGCATAGAAATTGACATGCAATATCAAACAGTATGTCATACATGGAAAATGTTTGACGTACAAAAAAAACATAATTTGGTAAGTCATACCATAAGTTACAAGGGCAGCTTTTTGAGGACAAATCTACTATTTTTTTAAATTCACACTACATTTATGAGCAGCAGCAGGGTTTCAACCCTTTAGCCTCGAGGTCCCTAGATGAAGCACCAAGTTCTTGGGCTACATAGTTTACTCCAAGGCCTCCTTCTGACTCAGCCATGACATGAGGACACAAATCCATTGCAGCATGGTCTGCAAAGGGGGTACACCTGTGCCACCACACCCCATCTATATCTGCCTTTGGCCAGGCTTGAACTTATATCTCTGGAGCTGTACCAAGACACTGTCATCACCACGCCACAAAGAAAAAAGAATATCTAATGTCAAGTAATTTTCATTTGTGGCCAGTGAAGGAAAAATGTATCCAGTTTTAACTGTTACAATTATCTTATAAACTACCTCATATCTAGCCTCCACCAAAACTAATCATATTAAAAATTGCCTTCTTAATTTAATTTACTATCTTGTCAATCTTCCTAGCTTCCCTTGCATACAGAAATATCCCACATGATCTGTAAATGATTTCTAAAGACACACTGACTACATCTAGACAAGCGCGGCCATGTGCTATATAGCGCCGCAGACACATCTGCAGCGCCACATACCACACATTCAGGTGACCTCCGCACTGCAAAGTAGCAGAGTGTGAGGGTTTTATGACCCTGAGAGATCCTGGAGTCAGAAAACCATGCACAAAAAAAAAAAGCAGGGCAGCGCACATAGGGACAGTGCACACCATCCAGAACCAGAGCCTGGCTGGCTGAGACTATACTGGCTGCCAGCTAGGCTCCAAGCAGCAGAAATGCCAACACTGCAATCCCAGAAGGCACCTAGGATCCAAGTAAGGCTTCTGGGGCCAGCCCAGTGCTGGCTGCAGCCTCCCCTACCCCACCCAGAGTAACTTGCTGTGTGCCAGATAGCTTGTGGCATAGGCATTCCCCAGGGACAAGTAGCAGCAGCACAAGGTGTCCCATTGCTAGCTGTCCTCAGGAAAACCAACATCCATGTTCATGTGGATGAAGCCTTTTAGTAGGCAGGATCTAGGACTTTTAGTAGACAGGATTCTGAGTTTCATAAAGGCAGCAGATATTTTCCAAAGCATGCTCCTATATAGTCAAAAGCATGGAGGGGGTGCAAGCATCATAAAGTTCTTGAATTCTAAATCCTACCTGTGGCCACTGAATGTGTGAGAGTTTCTCTTAGGAAAACAACTGTCATTCCCTATCCTTTATTTGTTTATAAAAGAGAATTCCTAGAGCAGCTAGTTAGCCTAGGCCCCACATCCTCTCTCTGTAGACCAACAACTGAAGGAAGTATTACACTTATTTATACATACAAAGCCAGTACATTACATAATCCCCATCAATTAAGAAAGTATACTAAGTTTCAGCAGAAAGAAATTCAATGCCTGTGTGGTAAGCTGTAACAAATCCATATTAGCAACTTGCATGTACCAATTATTATATAGGACACGCATACACACATTAGAAACTAGAATTAGAATTCAGGCATGTTACCAGAGCTAAACTTGAATAGGGTAGCTATACATCTTAAAGATGTCACTGTCATTATAAGGCAGCCCAAACTGATGAACTCTGCCTTGATTAATGGCTTCAGTTTGCATTTAGGCCAGGGCTATGAGCATGGACAGACAAAGCATTGAAAGTGACATAATTTGCATTATTCTAGTATAAAAATAGTAGACAGATGACAAGAGACCTTTAAATAAATGCGTCTTCTCAATTCAGTGGCGAATTCTCACTATAAATTATATTGGGTTAGGTGTTGTCTTGTTTCCATCCTGGATTAGCTGCTTGAAGGAGGCACAGCAACAGCCAATAGCTATCCACGGCTAGCAACACAGCTGTTCATCCCTGATCCTGATGCAATTTACATTGATATACAAAATAGACTCTTATTACTACGTGTTTGTCCATACAGAGACGATTCCTTGTTTGTTAACTGTGGGGAGGAGCCCTGTTTGTTTAAAAGGAATTCTTTTTCTGTTGGCTCCAGTTCAATTCTCCAGTTTATCTTGAGGTCAGACATAATTTTGTATAGGAAAAATAATTTGTACCGTTTTGAAGTCTTACCCATAGCTGCTAGAACCCTGGAGCAGGACTTTTGGTCTAACTCTCATCAGACCTCCCAAGCTAAACAGGGTCAGTGCTTGCATGGGAGACGTCAAAAGGAAAATCAGCATGGGACAAAGAAAGAGCAGCTTCATAAACATTTCTCTCACACTTTCCCCTGCCAGACCCTGTTTCTTTGTTATGGATACCTCTACCTCAGAGTCACAGCTGTCAGCTCCATCCCCTCAGAGGCCACAGCTGCTAGTTCTTCTTTCCGGGTTTGGCAGTTCAGACCGATTTCCTCCTTCCACATCCCACGATGAGGTTTAACCTCTTCATCATTTACACAGGGAGAGGGCACATGCACCCCACAATGTAACCCAATGATTTCTCTTCCAACTAGGTCTGGGACCCCATCATCTTCCCTGAGATGCCTTGTGGGTGGCATGTAGCTTGCTGGGAAACAGGAAGGGAACCTTGCTGGGCAATGAGGTTTGCAGGCTCCACAGCTTCATGAATAATCTTGGTTCACATGCTTGATCCTATCAGGAGCCCAGGTCAAAGCTTGTGAACATCCTGACGCTCAGACTTAAGGTTTGATTCATGTGTATTTAAATATTTAACCTGAGCCTAGTGTTTAACTTGCCATTCTTGGCCAGGGTCCAGTTTCAGTAACTGTATTCTCCCACCTTCAGTTTCACAGCATATCTATTTAAAGCAAAGCACTGCCATATAGATATACCCAAGCTAGCTCCAATGAGCTAGCTAAGGTTCCACAAGTAGCATAGTTAACCTAACACAGCACTCAATCCAGGGGTAGTTTTTCCCTACTAAGAAGCCCAGTATAGTAGCCTGTGCAAGTATACTGCTTTTGGGACCCAAACCAGCTTGTTTGAAACTAGGCAGTTTATATAGTTTTGCTTTGCGCTGTGCCACATAGATATACTTTCAGAGGAATGTGGTATTTCTTCATCCGTTATAAACTCTTTGCAGTATCTCAGACACACCCACTACTGTGTCTCACTCAGTAGGTGATTGCTAACAGGACTCCTGCTTACATTGGGTTGTGCAAAACTCAGAAAATATGTGGAATAAAGATTCTAGAGTTTAAGGTGCTATATCATTACTATTAGCTAGTGAGATCAATTACTGGAAAGAGTTAAATCTTGTATAAGCAGTAACTGATGGTCATTTGAAATTTAAAACTGTGTTGGTTATGCCAGGGACTTCTATCAGCACAGAGTTTGAAAGACGCATGTTTTGCTGGCAAAAATACTTTTTACCTATAGGAAAATGAGCAAAGCTGCGCACACCCTGATGGGCTTTTCATCAGTTCCTAACATTGTCCAAAAGCCAAACCTCAACAGCTATACACAATGGCACTCAGCTGCCTTAAAAAAGTCACGCTCATCAGAACTCTCAAGGATGCTCCAATAAAGGGGTGGGGTTGAGTTGAATAACAGGTCAGCTGCCAAAAGAGATGGAAAAGTCAAGAGAACAGTTTAAACAGAGACTGGTTCCTCCACAGAAAAGAAATGCCATCCCAGCCAGTCTTTCCCTTTGCAAACAGGAAAGCAGAGAAGAGAAATGAAAGTCAGATGGTCACTTCTGTTGAGTGAGCTGCATTTCTGACTACTGCATCTTATGCTTGTAACAAAAAAAACCAAAAAAAAACAAAGGACCTTAAACAAGCATCTTAAGACTATGCTGAGACTTGATTAATCCTATCCTAAAATTCCAAATAATGATAATAATCCCCTCTAGTGCCCTGATGATACCACTCTGGATGATAACTGCTCATATCTGAATACCTATTTTGCCCTGTTGTTCTAGCTTATTTGTTAGACTGATTGCTTCTGGGAAATAAGTTGTTGTCTGTTCAATGTATAGCCCAATGAGGCCCCATCCTGTACAAATAATCCTTTTTTTTTTAATTTCTCAAGGAAATCCAAAAGATAAAAACAAAAAAAATGGGTTAGAACAAACCAAATTTAAGTTTTTGTTCTTCCCTCTTCTCCCACCCCTGCCAAAAATGCCAGTTTGACATCAAAGTTCCCATTCAACCTGAAACAATTTTTTTCAGATGTTTGTAAGCCCAGCAAAAGAAATGAGGGAGTGTTTCCTTTTTTTACTTAGTAGTTCAGTGGCTAGAGCACTCAGCCAGGATATGAGAGATACATGGCATGTGAACCCATGCCTTCCCAGAAGAGTGCCATTATCACTATACTATAGGCTATGGTGAGGAGGGTACTCTCAATCTCTCTTGTTGATACTGTTCCACTTTATATACATAATTAAATAATCTATTGTGCAATGTCTAGAACTCAACTTTCCCACCTCCTAATTGAGTGTCTTATCTACTAGGTTTTCAGAATCATTTTCACTTTTCTGCTACTTTTCTTAATGGCTCTTTGGGTGCATCTACAAGTCGCCGTACATTGACATTTCTATGGTGCCGTGCTTTACTACACTATACCAGAGGTATGCGCCGCTATGGTGATGTGGCTGGTGATCACGTGTAGACCCATGAAATTACTAATCACTATGTCATCATTGTGTGCCATATGGCAACATAGGGCGACATGTAGACACACACTTTAAGTATTTTATACACAGTGAAACAGCTCCAGCAGGAGAAAATGTGAAAACATACTTTGCCCAGAGTACTCCTGGTGTTTATCTCCATGTCTCAGATGAGTGCTCTAAAGATTCAACCCCCTGGAGCCAAGCAGAGAATTGAATCCAGAGCTCATATAAACTAGGCTAATAATCTAACTGCTGAGTTACTGGGTAAAAGAAAAACTCCAGAACCACCAGAATCTAGTCCAATATGTTCCATGTTACTAGGTTTTTGGTTGCAGCCACGTTGGTCTAAGGACATAGGCAGGCAAGGTTCTTTGAGTTGATGTGATATCTTCTATTAGACCAACTGAATACTTGAAAAAAAGTTCTTAGCAAGCTTTCAGGTGCAGTCACACTTCTTCAGGTGACTTCAACCTATGCCTGAAGAAGGCTGACTTGCCCTCAAAAGCTTGCTAAGAGCTTTTTTCCAACTGCTCAGTTGGTCTAATAAAAGATATCACATCTGCTCAAGGAACCTTGCTTGCCAGAATCTAGTCCTGATTTTTTTCCCCCTAGATCAAACAATGTAGAGAATTTGCCAGACTCACAGATAGCATCAGGATGACCAAAACACTTTTTTGGGTAAATGTACTGGTTGCTCACTGAAGAAAGATTTGTCCTGCATCAACAGGCTGGTTGGCTCCTATGTGCTATCCCAATGTAATGTGTTAAAAAATAACAGTAATGTCATTAAATAAAGTGGTCCCACTCTAGCCTCCTAGGAACTCACCATGCACTTAATTAGCCCAGAGTTACACAAATAGCTCAATACTAACTGCAGCATCGGTACTGCTAAACAGACCAAAACTGCTAGTTATGATTTCTTTTCAAACTGCAATGAATCTATCCCTGCCAGTAATGTTATAGATAGGTTGACCGCAAAATGACATTTTCCCAAAGTAAAGGTCTCAAAATGTCTGACAGAGTTGCCCTTTTCATAACTCCCTGGAAATATAAAGCCGAGTTTCACCCCTGAGAACAGAGGACAGCACTGTGTCATTCTCAGACGATGCAAAATGAAAAGGCACCTAATTAGTTTCACAAATATCAATAAGGCAAAGTTGAGAAATAATCACAGCAGTGGAAGAAACTTATTTTTGATCATTGTGCTGCTCTAAAAAAGCCCTACAAATTATAATCCTAATTCTGTCCCTTACAGTTTAGACTTCAACCAGCTTGAACTGAGCAAGACTAGGGCTAACCTTTACCAAACTGCTTTGCATTGCTATCTAACATTTCAAATAAGCTGTACAAAGTAGACATTAGTGTGAACAGAAAAACTGTCTCCCAAAAAGAGAGAGGAATTTAAACAACACTCATATAAGGTAAGATATCCCTTTGACAAGCCACTGCATCATTTGCTGGGCTTTTCAGAACTGTGAAGCAAGTGTTATCAGGAAAATAGGACTTGACAAGCTTAACAAGTGGCAGCATAATTAAAACTTCTGATGTGTAATTAAGAAACAAGATGTTACCAGCCAGGGGATAATAATACTCCTCAGGTAATGTTAAATACAGGAAGCTGACAGCTGATGGCATTTAACCACCTGTGATGTATAATTACATAGAAAGGTATTTTGTCTCATTATAATGAAGGGGAGGGAAGGGTCAAGGGAAACAGTCCCAGTCATGTTTCATTGGTCTTTTCAACCTGGTTATAACTTCAGGGAGAGGCTTTCAGAAATTTCCACTTAAAATCGAATCCCATTTGTAATTACTGAGAGCCCAATTAAATGCCCATTGCTGTCAAGGAGTGTCTTTCTATTGACTTTAAGGAATTGTGGATCAGTGCCTAAAACAGCATTATACTTCAAACAAGCAGCCAAATACATATAAAATCAATATTTGCAGAGTGAACACTGAGGCATATGGTCTAGTTCTGAAATGTTATTTGGCCTGGTTTTATTCCCAAGAACATGGGATATTGTAGTTTTTAGGCTCTTTAGTAATCAATTAGTAAAATGCATGCTTCATTTTAGAGACTGACAACTAATACTCATTTTCAAATTAAATGCTTATCATTTATTTTCTTCTTTGAGAGGCAGGGCAGGATTATCTCAATTTAGAGGTGAAAACTTAGCTAGGGTAGGACTTGTCTATCTTCAAAAGGAGAACCTGTGGCTGAGCCAGGAACTGAACCTAGATTTAAAACAAGCCAACTGGTCTGTTCTTTAGCTCTTCCTTCTATCTCCAGTGAACAGTATATTAACCTTTGTCCTTTAATTGAACAAGCCTGGGAGCTTGCACTTCCCCACCCCATTTATTTAACCTGCCTCCTCCTCAGAAGCCAGAGAGAGAAAAAAATATTGCAACACGGAGAAAAGACGTTTATATTACAATATGATTCCTGAACAAACGCTGTGAAATATTTTCCCTAGATGTCTCTGTCTTAATGGTTTTAAAAGCTTCATACACAAAAGAAAAAATGTTGATTTCAAAATGGCAGCCTCCCAATGAGACCATGTGTTGCACTGTTTTAAGTAAGTGGTGAGAAATAATTTTTCACCCTTTATGTTTATTATGCTGAACATCCAAACCAGAACACTCATTATTCCATCCCTGTGGTCTGGGATAGAAAAACTGCTAAGACTGTTCTAAATGAGCTACTGCAGATTTATAATACCCTCTGTGCCACTTACAGCCTTTAATTATGCTTTGTATTATCCAGTACCATTATCTGGTGGCAATCATATTCTACTTTTACTAATCTCACCTACACTCCCACCTCCAGGGTCTGTTGTATTTTTTGACATATTAACAGACAGCAAAAACCTGAAAACTGTCATCTCTGCTGGTTATCTGAGAGCTGTGCAATAGCTTTATTTTTTCACCTACATTACATTTATATTATAGAAACAATATAGAAAAAAAAGTTATATAAACAAACCACTGGGTGGCAGCATAAAGGTGGAAACACTGCACAATCTGAATTTGTAAGAACTCTTAAACACTAAATATCAGCAACATTTGCTCTTAAATTTTTCTTATAATTTAAATGATTGGTTTGAACTACCCATGGTACTGTATATAGCAACCCCCTTCCCTTTCCCCTGGGTTTCAATGGCATTGCACAAATGAACATGAGGGCAGTTTCTGGCTCTGTGAAGCAGGCTGTAATTATTAATGGACACCCACAATTCCTGTTGGAAGTGCTGGGCATCTCTGAAGAAGGTCCAATAGATATAAAGCGATGCAACAACAAACAAATGTTATGAGTCTTGCTTCATCCTTGAGCCAATGAGTTCCTTTTATCCTCCTTTGGGCTGCAGGGGTCACAATATATGTGCTCTCACACATCAGGTATTTGAGGAGGTGCTCCCTGAGATATGCTTGGGAAGCAGAGAAAGTGTGATTATAACCCCTATTGCATCTAGGAGGAAGTGAGGCTTCTACAAATGACTAAATAACTTGCCAAAAAATATTTGGGGTGTCTAACGCAGGTCCCTGCTCTAACTCATGGCACTTCACAGAAAGCTCCATGAGTTAGAAGAAGACCTTTCTGCCCTGCAACACAACAGACGATTGCCTGTTATGTGGGGGAGGAAATCAAGCTCCACTTCAGAGCTGATCCAGTAGAGGAGCCTGCCTGCAGCCTCTCTCCCCTAACCCAAACACCCCCCGCCAACTCCAGTGCTGTCTGTGGGAAGGAAAGGGAGAAAAAGGAGGGAGAGAGCTGCAGGCTGGGACTTGCCCAGCCTGAGCTGGAGGGGGAGGGGGTTTAGGGGGGTCACAAGATGGGGTGGACTCCAATCTACCTGCTCCTCCTCCAACTCAGGCTGGGAAAACCCCAGCCTACAGCTCTCTCCCTTTCCCTTCCCCCGCTCCCTTCCTGCAAACAGTCCTGGGGCCAGGGATGGGCTGCATCAGCCCAGCCCCAGTCACCTGTGGGACTGACAGAAGTTCCATGAGGTGCTCCACTTCAAAGCACCTTCATCTGATCCCTCATTAGATGAAGGTTAAATTTGTCACATGACTAGCCACTTTTAAAGCACTCTCCAGTAGGCCTGTGCAAAGTAGCTAGTATTCGCTTTGGATTCAGATTCAACCAATTCGGGAGACAGTGATTTGATTCGGTGATTTGAATCAGTGTCCCGAATCGATTCGGCTGAATCTGATTGGGAGATTCAGCTGCTGCCGAATCTCTGAATCACACAGGCCCATCCCCTGCTTGTTCTCCTAGCCCTGGCAATGGCTGCCCTGCCTGTCCCAGTGCCTGGCACTTTTGGAAAAAAAATTCCCAATTCACTAGGTGCTGCCAGTGTAATGGTTTCATCATACAAATAACCAAATAATAATTCTATCTGCTAAATATGGATATATTGTCTATGACATGAGCTGATCAGAAATCAGGATTTCCTTTCTCTGGGAAATTCTTGTGCAGGATTTACTTTTATTCTAAAATAGGAAAACAGGAATGGAAGGGGTCTTTTGGGACAGCGAGCTGAACAAGACAAAATTCCTCAGAGAACACACATTTTGAAAAAAAATTCTTTGGAACCACTGTAAATTTAATATAAATAATGTTGACACTGTGTTTTGGTAAGAGTGAAATGTTTCCTTTCAATAATGTCAAAACAAAACATTTCAGCATTATCAAATTGAAATGAGAACACCTGAATTATTTCTTTGAGGAATTTTCTATAGACAATGTTGTTGAAATTGCCACATTCCTGCAAAATATTTGAATTTCAATGAAACAGCATTTTCTGAAGAATGTTTTATTGATTCTTGAGCAGATCTACCTATATGGAAGATAAACTCAAAACAACCTGTGGCAGGCCAACAGGGGGTGCTCCTGCACTGAGCCATTCGCCTCACTGTGCCCAACCAAAAACCATGCTACAAGTGTCTCCCCTTGGGAGCCTATGCCCGGCCAACCCCCTTCCTGGAGCACACCTGCAAGCCTGGGGTAATGCTGCCACCACCCAGGCTTTGGTCTTTGTTAGGGCTCTGTGCAGTCTGGGGTACACAAACCCTGTAGACCTTGGGGATGCTTAGCCCACCATAGTATTTTGGGGTGCTGCTTTTAGCCTGAAGCATTCACAAGTGGCCTCCTATACAGAAAGAAAGTAAAAAGCCATGCCTACCTTAGCCAGATTATGAATGGGGCTTTAAAGGCTAGCCTTACCCCCATAAGCATTTACAGCAAGGCATGCTATAACAGATAGAAAAAAGGGAGAGAGTGAAGAAGGAATATAAAACAATATAAAATTGAAAGAAAACCTACTTTAGCAAAACAGAATGGGCTTGTAGGCCCTTTTGATATGCATCTAGTTCACTTAATCCTAAACTACTGGCTAAATTTCAGCTAAATTACTCACTTATTCATTCAGAGACCAATAGAGCTCTGGAGGCTTATTGCTTGTTTCAGTGTCCCCAAATGACTGACCTTCCTCTTCCCAAAATGCCTCATGCAGGACAAAGGAAGAGTGAGCTCCCCCCTCCCTCAGGATTTCTCTAGCCCAGGTCACTTGGATATCCAGGCCCGGTTGTCCAGGAGACCAGGGGGACTTAAATCATGCAGCTACAGTAAACAGGTGGAGAGAGGCTGGGCTGAGACTACCTTAGGCCAGGAGACAGGAGACAGAGAGAAAGAGGATTTTTTCACACAACCTCCCTCTTATAATAGGTAACAACACTGCTTGATAATTGCTGAGTAAGCAACAACTTTCCAGAGCTATGGGATTAAATTTAATATATTCAGATTTTTCTGGATTATATATAAACACCTTGATTTAAATGAACCTACACCTATGGAATATGGTAGACAGCATATTGCACAGCTGTTTGAAGGGGGAAATATTTTGCCAAGGCTAGATCAGCAATTTCTTGTCCCATTTGGATAAGGATCCTAAATGTATATTTAAAACCTTAATCAAAGGACCTACACAGTTTAAGTGTGAAGGTACAACTAATCATTTAAATTTTGGCTCTCTGACAGATAGCATGGGCAAATGGCAACTTTGCCCAGTCACACAATTAAAGGGAGCAATGACAAGAATTGTCTATGTGCAAATTAGGCACATAGTTGCACACTTAGCTTGCTTAAAAATCATGCTGGTGGCATATATAAAATACTGGTTTCCACATAAAAATATAACTTAAGTAACATGGAATCATACCAAAGTAGAGCTTGGAGGAGACTTCAGGAAGGCATCTAGTTCAATCCTTGCTCAAGATAGGACCATCCTCATCTAATCCAACCTATAGAAGTATATGTCTAACCCAGGGCTGTTCAATTTCAGAGAGCCTAGGGGGCCACAGGCTGCAGAGGCTGTGGGCCCTGGGCTGCATACATGCAGGATGCATGGGGTGGGAGCCACACAGGTTTCCCTGGCCCCCCACAACATGCAGGACTGCTGCCACCATTGCCACACAAGACCCCTCACTGTCACCATTATGTGGGTGATCTCCCCCACCATTACCATGTGAGCTCCCCCTGCCACTGCCACCATGCCAGTGATCACCACCCCCTACCATCACTGCATGAACAGCTTGAGCACCCCCACCTGAGCACTCCCGCTGCCATCACCATGTGGGTGATTCCTCCTCACCTACTATGCAAGTTCCACCGCTGCTTCAGCATTCCATGAGTAGCGCAAGCCCCTCCACCTTGCTACACAGGCCCCTCCCTATTATCACAACCATGTGGGCAATCCTCCCTGCCACTGCCATGGGAGCATCATGAGTCCTCTGTCCAGGCCACTCCCCGCCCCCCCCCCCAACACTGCTGCACAGGCAGTGAACTCACCAGGCTGCCCCACAAACCCCAGCTGCTGCTGCCACAGCACCAGTAGAAATGGGATCAGCAGCAGCCAGGTAGGATCCCCGGGGGGGGGGGGGGGGGGGGGGGGGGGGAATGCACATTAACCCCTTATGGGCTGGATAAGGCCCACAGGCTGCCTGTTGAACAACCTTGGTCTAATCTGTTTCTAAAACTGAACCATCAATGTCCTGCCACTACCAGGACAGGACTAGTTTGTTAAAATACAATTAAAAAGACACTCTTTTGCTTAATGTGCGTCCAGCAGGGCAGGAGAAAGAGCTCTGAAGGGTGGTGGATTCTGAAAAAAAGCTGCAGCCTGCACTGTTCCTCTCTGCAGCTAATGATTCACAGCAGTCTTTCTCCAGGCTCCCCTGAGGCTTTGCAGTTCTTCATGGCACTTGCATAGCACCTCTATGGAACAATTTGGCCCTTTGGTAGGACAATAGGTCACATGTGGAGTTTTTAAGGAGCCATCTCTGGAAAGAGCCATGGGGAAGTCTGAAGGACTGAGATTGTCTATGGCTCCAAACAGCAGAGCGGATGTGTGTAATCAGTATCACATCCCTTACATGATAGAAATTAATCATTTTCCAGGCAGTGCTTCAAAAAGGATCACTAGGGAGATCTATGATGATTCCAAGAGAAACGTTCCTGGTTGCTGCTAACGTGCTCTGAATGACGTACAAGTCACATGTAGCAGCTTGCCTGGAAAAAAAATTAAATTAGCTCTGTGTGCAAAAGCAGCATTTTAAAGCAAACTGCATCATGTGCAATCCAGTTCATTTCCAGTGTAAGTAATGACTCCTACTGGCATTCCATGTAGTCCACATGATCTGGTTTCAATAGGAAAAAGATAAGGCTCCAGATGCAGAGAGGATACATGGCCCAGCATTCATACTTTAAAACTCTGAGGGGCTGTGCTCTGTTTCCATAATATTTTTTACACACATACTTTATAGGTCTCTTGATGACAATCTAAATCCTGACTGTTTTTCAATAAACCATGAATCTCTCAAAAATAATTCAAGGAAGTTGCTATATACTAATAAAATATTAGTTTTCAGAGCCTGAAATAAATGAAATAAGGCAGAGGAAGGGCATTACATGAAAAAGTTGTCTCGTGGCATGTACACAAGGGGGACATTTAGTGCATCTTTATACTCCAGGATTCCCCCTGTACTCCAGGATTTGGGGGTGGGGGGCGGTTAGAGTGGAAGCCACTCTAATTAAAGAGCTTTCAGTGTCTTCTGTATTCAATATCCCACACTCTAAAATGGCAGTGGGGGCACTTTAACTAAAAGCTCGTTTGATGAGCTTTAGTTAAAGCACATCCTTTGCTATTTTGAAGCATGGGGACACTGAAAACATGCAACGCCAAGGTTGCTGGTGCTTGCTAATTAGCATGCTCTAACAGACTCTATTCTGCTCCACTGCGTGCTATTGGGCACGTGTCAGAGCAGGCGCCAAGCACATGTATAGATGCCCTTATTGTTATCTCCTTAGTCATCCTACCTGGGCCATGATCCTGCTCCCACTGAATTCTAGTAGAACTGGGCCATCAACTTTTCTGGGAACAAGATCAGCTTTCAAAGACAGAGATGAAGAGGCAGAATGCTTGACACATCCAGTTTCTAGGGAATGCAGAATGTTACAGGAGGGTTTTGTGTAACTGGTTTTACTTCCTGATTCTCCACTCCAAACTCAGTACCAACCTTGAGACAGGTCACACTAGCCTGGGAGGTGCTGTAAATTGTGCTGGGTGGGAATGGAGTCCTAGGAAGTCTATCCCATTTGAGGAGGGCCAAATCATTTATGCACCCAGTTGGAGAGAAAGCCTACCTCAAGGACAGTGAGGAGTAAGATATAGGAGCTAGCTCTACCAGCAAAACATCTGCCAGATGCTCACAATATGCAATATTCTGTGCATCTGCCCAGGTGCTATATAAAACATTTCACTGTAGTGTGTGGGGAACTGTCTGACAGAAACTGCTTTGAGCCAATCAACTCAACCATATTATCAAATAACCATTCAATAGTCACTCATTTTTGGTCTGGTTTTCCATTTTCATTGGTGACCCACAACGAAATTAACACATTCTATAACATTCTAGCAATAAAAATAACAAAGGCCCTGAGCCTTCTCATATCCCAATAAAATTTATGTTAACCATATGTCAGCGTGTGAATTTTCACAAAAATTATATAAACACATACAGAACTATGAAAAGCAGGCAGGAGCAATATGTCTTTAAAGTCTTGAAGGGATGGGAAAAACTTATGATCACAGCTGATAGAAATGTATAGCCTCCATACTGGAAAAAAAGATAAGGACAGGCCTGAAATAATAAATCCCCAGTATAATAGATGGCCCGTGTAATAGAAATACTAAGGAAAAAAATAATCAGACACCTAAAGAGCAGTCTAAAAGATAAGAAGGCCATTCTCTGGACTCTGCCAGGTTAGATGGGCACAGTTCTCAACACAAATATCTGAGGGAAACTATGCTGTCTAGACAGACATCATAAATAAAAATATGTAAAGCCTTTAGTAGTTTGCTCTAAATTCCCATGTCTGTGTTCTTTCCATATCCCACACAAACACGTACTTCAGATCCCTCTCAATCAATTTGGAGAGATTCAATGATTCAGACATAGACACAGCTTTATATGTTTTTTCTACATACCTCAAGTACCAGGGCAGCTTATGAATGCTGAGATGCTGGGGCAGATGGAGCGTCCCACGGGAGTGTGTGTGGAGGGGTCCCCAGCATGCTCGGTGGCAGGCCCGGAAGTGGACCAGAAGCACTCCTGGTCACTTCCAGGTCCACCTCGGAGCGCGTGGGGGACCCCCCCCCCCACATCCTTCCCCCAGCTCAGTGACTGGTGCCTCCTAGGTTGGGGGGGGGGCATCCAGGATCCCCCTGTGGCCAATCGCTGAGCCGGGGGGGGGGGGTACAGGGGTCTCCCCATGCTCCTGTGGGATGCTCTCTCCACCCCACCATCTCAGCATTCACAAGCCATGCCTGGTACCTCAAGGTATGTAGAAAAAACATTTAAAGCTGTGTCTGTGGCTGAATCACTGATTCTCCAAATCAGAATCAAATCTTCAGATTTGGATTCAGCTGAATCAAATTCGGACAATGATCCAAATCAGCAAATTGAATCTGTCCCCTGAATCGGGCTGAATCCACGCACCCCTAGTACCTACAATTTCATTGGCAGTTATAATAATTTGAGCACTATCTTGCTGGGGTCAGTCCTAAAAGAAATATTATTGCACAGGACAGTGACCAACATTGACAGCTAATTTACACCAAATGCAAATAACTTTCCTCTATTTTGAAATTCATTTACGTCACCTTGCTAAAAGTTTAAATCCAAAAAAAAAATCCATAATAAGATTTTATCTCTTGTAAATGTATTAGCCCAAAATAGTTAATATAACATGGCTGAAGTTTCTCTTTTGTATGTCATCAGATATCAACTTCCAAATCTATGAGCCACTGTCTGGTATTATTGCTCAATGTGAGGATTTCTTCTGCCACATCTGGGCATTTGTGAAGACTGCAGCTTTCAATTAAGTACTGCGCTGTTTATTGGACACTGCATTCATACAAGGGGCTGTCCAAGTTGTTCATCTTGTGCAGTGTTGTTTTGAAAAATCCAGATATGGTCCAGTCTGTTCAAATCAACACTTGACCAACATTTCTCTATCAAGGTCATGCCCAGTGGAGGACTCTTTTGGTGTTGGTATAGAACACTTCCCAGTCCAACTTTTCCCAGAGGTTGGCCCACTCCATTGCTGCTCAATCTCTTCCAGGAGACTGTGGGCTTCATTTGTTAACACTCTTTTCAACTTTTAAGCCTCTTACATATCTTATAAGACATTCTGGTCTTGATTTAACAGCAGATGGAGCAGGTGGAGCAGGTGATTTTCATCATCTCTTGCCTCTGTCGACAGTAATAATGTTAGGGTTTGTCTTCTTATATCACTTGATCTAGTGCCCAAGAGTACAGGAAGTACATCTGTATGCGTGTAAGTTGTGCACCCTATTAAGAACCTCAGTGCACTGTTAAGTATGGTGTTGAGCTTCTCGGTATGACAACTTCTGGACCATACAGCAGCACAATATTCTGCTGGGGTGTATACCATTGTGAGTGCAGTGGTTCTAAGCACTTTGAAGTTGTCACCCCATATTGTGTTGGCTAAATACCTTAAGGCAGCTGTCCAAGCAGAAACTTTACTGATGAGCTTCTGAATGTGATGTTTACAGGAAAGGGAACAGTCTAATGTGACTCCTAGGTAGATTGAGGTGTGTTCATGGGGAAGGATCTGGTTGCCTACTCTGATATTCAGCATGCTTTTGGCTCAATGATTGTCCATGTGGAAGAGTTACGATACTGATTTATTCATGTTCAACTTTAAGCACCGCTTGTTGAGATAGTCAGCAATGAGTTCCGTGTCAGTATTTGGTATCTTTTCTAGTTCTGTCATGTCAGTTCCTTGGGCTACTATGGCAACATCACCAGTATACCTGTATCATATAGAAGTGCATGGGAAGTCTGAGATATACACACTGGAAAGTACCGGTGCTAGCACTAACCCTTGGGGGACTCCATTCTTTAGAGTTCATACTCTGCCTTTTTCTCCTTGACTAGTAGTGAGTTTGAATGATCTGCTGGAGATCACATTCATGATGAAAGCACATAGCTTGCAGTCACGTATCACAGAGTGCAGTTTATATTTAAGGTATATATTTATTTGATAAAGGCCACGCTTGTTTTCTGCCTCATTTCAAATCTGTTTTCTATATCAGTTATAAGTAAAGTAACTTGGTCAGTGGTACACTGCTTTTTCTGAAAACCAGTTTGTTCTTTTGGGAGCTGGGGATCAATTATATTCTCAATTCTATTCAGAATCATTCATGAGTTTGCATGTAACACAGAGTAGTGATATGGGTCGGTTGCACTTTGGATCCTCTGGTGGTTTATTGAGTTTCAGGATAGCAAAAACATCAGCTTTCCTCCAAATTTTTGGAAGTCTGTTGCTTTTCTTGATGTGTATACATGAATTTCTGAAGCCATCTTTTCACTGTGGTTCTGAGCTTGGTAATGAATTCTGGGAATTCCTTATCTGGTACAGCAGCCTTACCAATCCTGATCACTTTAATAACTGTGTCAAACTCATTGTCAGAGATGGGAGTAGTTAAATTAAGGTTGACGTTGGGTGAATTAAGTTGTTCACAAATCAGGTGTTTAATCATTTTTGTGTGTTGCTTGCTTAGGTTACGGTACTTGCGGTTGTTGGGTAGTATTTTCGCAATGGAGTTTGCTGACATAGAGCAATGTCATTTTTTGGTGCTGTGAGCGAGCACCCCAGACAGGCACCCTTCTCTTCTAGTCTGGCCCTCCTCCTCACTTGTCCACCAGGTTTTTTTGGTAAAAATATAATGAGAATGGGAGAGGTCAATGATCAGACGTTATGCGACTGGAATATATGTATTCTGGCCTTTGCAACAGGGCTCCATCTCCCCTATAACCTGTCTGCTCCCCACCTCCTGGAGTTGGTGTTGATTTACTTGATCAATGAACCTTTTTCCCAGGCAAGCAAGCAACTTATCACAGTTCACATATCATAGAAGATCGGACACCCTCACATGATTCCCTCATAGAGGAGTGAAGAGCTTTGTCCCAGTCTAACTCAGTTACCTCTGTCTTGGAGGGAATCTCAGTTATTCTTAGTCAATACAGTTCATCCCCCTGCATCTCCCAGAGGGTCATAGGACATCAGAGGGCCCCTTTTCTCTCTCTCTCAGGTTCTTCTCAGTAAATAGGTCTCCTCTTCATTTGCCCACAGTCCTCTTAGCTTTGACAACAGACTGGATCTAGCTTAAATTGTCTCCTTTTCCTATAAATCCAACTTAGACTCGCCTCCTTCTTTCTGATATAAGCACCCCTCATGGCTCAGCCACCATTGACTGGCCTTTGCAAAGACTCACCTGACAATCCTTCTCCTGACTCTAAGGTGACTCTTCATGCATGGGCTTTCTGAACCTTCGACTCCACTCCATGCCTCTGCATGGATCTAGCCACAGCCCTGTAAGACTCCTACTCCTTCTCCTCCTCTCCAAAGGAACTGTGTCCCATCTGGCTTTTCTACTCATCCTTCTGGGCATTCAGTCAATCAGCATCAGCTCCAAGGATAAGCCTCCTGGTGGGCTGGGAAAACCTATTTGCTTTCACAGTGGCATCCCCTCTGCCACATGAGAGGAACATAACTGACAGACTCGGCACCCTGGTAAGTATTTTTCTTTCTTTTGGTTTTCTTCCCTTTGGAACAGGGGTTGTAGGTGGCCCCCTGTTATAGGTGTGTTTGCTTGTAAGGTGGTTAATGATGCACCATGCTTGTCTGCTTGACTGGGTCATATCCCATCCTTCTGTGGTAGTAAGACATCTCTCCTTTTTGAAATCATGAGTGGTGTGAAACAGGGCTATGTCCTAGCTCTCATACTTTTGGGGATTTTCTTTGCTGTCCTACTCAGATATGCATTCAGTGACTGCTCAGAAGGAGCATATCTTCGGACCAGATCTGATGGGAAACTTTTTAAACTCACTCATCTTAAAGTGAAAACAAAAACCCAAGGAGTTCTTGTCCATGAAATGCTCTTTGCTGATGATGCAGCAATTGTTACTTATTCAGAAGCAGGACTGAAAAGTCTCATGGGTCACTTTTCCCATGCTTGTGTTGATTTAGGTCTGACTATTTGCCTAAAGAAGACAGTAGTCGTGGGTCAACAAGTTGACTGCCTTCCTGAAATTAGAGTAAATGTTAAAAGCCTGCAAATGGTTAAAAAATTTACTTGGGCTCCACCATTTCACAAAATCTTGGCTTGGAAGTCTAAATTAATGCTCGCATTGGAAAGGCAAGCAACACCATGGCTAAACTTCAAAAAAGAGTTTGGAAAAACAGAGGGTTTACTCTATCGACAAAGATGTCCATCTACAGCACTTGCATACTTAGGTCTCTATTGTACAGCAGTGAAACATGGACTCCTTATGCCAAGGAATAAAGAAAACTGAATGGTTTCCATTTTCAATATCTCCACCGTATCCTGGGCATAACATGGTGTGACAAAATCTCCAGCTTTGTTGTTCTGAAATGGGCCAAGATACCCGATATTTTCCTGCTCCTGAGACAGAGACACCTCTGTTGGTTAGGACACGTGAATCTTATGAGTGGTGTCCAAATCCCCAAGAACATATTCTATGGTGCTGCTATATTGGTCACTGGCAAATTTCAACTTGGTCACTGGCAAATGTCAACTTGCCCAACCTCTTTTTTGTTGATGTCTGCAAGAAAAAACTTTGTGAGCTGCACATCGATGACCAATGCTGGGACTCAATCACTGCAGACTGCTGCTAGTGGAAAGCCACTGTGAAGCAGGGCCTATGTTTCTTTGAGATGGAGACAGTCAATGATGCGCTAGAGAACAGGCATCAGAGACAGGCAAAATAAGATGGTACTTGGCATGCCGGCACAAGCCTGACCAACTTTGTATGTGCAACTTGCTGGAGGGTTTGCTTGTTGTGCATCAGCCTTCTCAGCCACTCAAGAATCTGTAGTGGTACCCCATAACCCACCAAAGATATAATCTCCATGGTCTCCCAAAATGGCTGCCAATGACCAACTAAGACATCTCTCCTTTTTTATATTGTTCAATGTCGTAGTCAATTGTTCTGTAGTTCTTCTTACAGTTGCAGGACCATTTTATTGCTTGATGATGTTAAAGAACCGTTTGCACTGTTCATCCCAGCATGGCACATAATAGCTTCTATAGCCTCTAGGTACATAGAGTTGGCTATTTCAATTAGGCAGCTTGTATATGTATTGTAGCCTTGATTAATGTTGGTTTCTGATGGATCTTCTAATTGGTGTGCTCTCTTGCTGGTTAGCTTTTAGTATTTCTGCCAATCCATCTTCTGAAATTCATCTTCAGGAGGGATGTGGACAACATGGAGAGGGTCCAGAGGAGGACCACTCGCATGATCAGGGGGCAGCAGGGCAGACCCTATGAGGAGAGGCTAAGGGACCTGAACCTGTTCAGCCTCCACAAGAGAAGGCTGAGGGGGGAACTAGTGGCTGTTTACAAACTAGTCAGAGGGGACCAGTAGGCATTGGGAAGTCCCTGTTCCCCCCAGCACTACCAGGAGTGACTAGAAATAACGGTCACAAGCTGACAAAGGGTAGATTCAGACTAGACAGCAGGAAGTGCTACTTCACTGTCAGGGCAGCTAGGATCTGGAAACAACTTCCAAGAGAAGTGGTGCTGGCTCCTACCCTGGGGGTCTTTAAGAGGAGGTTAGATGAACACCTTGCCAGGATCGTTTGACCCCAGCACTCTTTCCTGCCATGGCAGGGGGTCAGACTAGATGATCTGCTCAGGTCCCTTCCGACCCTACCAACTATGAAACTATGAAATTTCCATCTTGGATCTAATCTGGGTGGTGTGGGCTTAAAAAATTATATTGTCAATGCTGATAAGTGAGACATGGCTCCTTTGGGTCATATATGAGGGTTATGTCATTCAGATTTGCCCACAGGCAAGAACTGTCTTCATTGTTACTGTTAACAGCATATCCCCAATCTTCACGTTGACAGCTGAAGTCACATGCATGTAAGACAGTCTGGTGATAAATAGGCATGGATCTGATTGACAACATGGCAGAGGGTGGCTTGTATATACTGACGATGATTATGTCATTGATCTGGCCAGTGTTCCATTCTATTGCATTCTAGCAGGTGTTATGTCCCTTGGTAACATATGGCAGGTCATTTCTGATGAAGGTACCAAGAACATGCATCCTGCTGGCTAGAGAGTCTGCAAGGCTGTAGCCTGAGAGCTTCATTTTCTGCAGTTGCTATATATGGGTGCCTGTAGACATGTTGCAGGGCTGCTCCAACATGTTGTCATTATAGTAGGTTGGAGCAGACTCGATTAATCAAATCACGGAGCTTCTCTAATTAAAGCAATGCCCTCCCTATCCCCAGACCATATGTAAAAGTGCTCATAAACATGTTCCTTGTAGGAAGATTGCATGTGGTTTCATTTCCCTGGTGATGCACTCCAGCACTGAAAGCTTGAATGAGCTATAGCCTTCAACATTAAGTTGAAGAACAGTTAAGCTTTCCCCTCATAGGAAAGGTTGCTCTGGCTCATCCTGTAGTTAGTATATCCAAATTGGAAAATATAGTGTATTGAAATTGGAAAAATTGAAAGTCCAGTCACCTAGGTAGTGACTTTTAGTCCCACTTTACAGCCTCTCATGGAAGGTACCACAAGAAGGTAGTCACTATTGTCCCCATGGTTGAAGTTACTTATTACCCATGGGAAGCTCAACAGATAGAAGAAGCACCACAGAATGCCCCAGCATTGTTGTTGCTGTTTCCATAGTGACAAAGCACATTTAATGTCCTTAAGAAAATACTTCAGCGAATTACTTGTGTGCCATGATTATGTTGGCCATTTATTGCCCTGGTGCTCGTGAGAAATCTTGACTCCTGCCAATAAAAACAAATAGCTCATAGCAAGTTCTTGCTATTGCTTGATTTTGAATCCTGTAGATCTAATTAGGGCTTATATACTAATAGGCATATACGTGTATGCATAGCTTTCAACAAACCTTCCACAGAAACATCAGGTAATGCTTATGTCTAGAATCACATCTAGAATATTGCAGCAGCAGTATTGTTCATTCACTTTCAAACAACCACTACATTTGCAACTGCAGTCTGCTACTGCAAAAGTAAAAAGGCTCCTCTGCTGATCTAAGTTATGCGGTTTTCTATAAACAGCATAGTTTAGACCTGATTGACATCGGCACCTAGGAAAGACGACTGGAATCTCTCTGGGACAAAATATGTGGGGAACGTGGCTCAGGGGACATCATGGTAGGAGTCTATTACAGACCTCCTAACCAGAAACAAGAGCTGGACCAGGAATTCACCAGGGAACTGGCTGAGGCTGCACGCTCTCAGTGCATGGTTGTCATGGGAGACTAACTACCCAGACATCTCATGGTTGTGAAGCTTCCTCACATGTGTGGATGAGCTCTACCTGACTCAAGAAGTCTATGGGCTGATGAGAGATCAAGCACTGCTGGACCAGGTACTGGCCAAAGGCGATGACATAGTCAGTGACCTAAGAATCAATGGAAAGCTGGGTGATAGTGACCACAAGCTGATCACCTTTACTATCCATTGCAAAGCTGGCAAGTCAGTCAGCAATACAGAAGTCCTTGACTTCAGGAAAGCTGACTTTGACAAGCTCAGGAGGCTCATTGTCAAGGCCCTAAGGGACCACAACTTGACTGGAAGAGGAGTCCAAGAAGAGTGGTTGCTCCTCAAGGGAGCTATCCTGACAGCACAAGGGATGGCCATCCCATCTTGGAGAAAGGGTAGCAAAAGGATGCAGCAACCCCCTTGGCTCAGCAGGGAACTTGAGGACCTCCTACACCTCAAAGAAGAGACTTATAAAGGATGGAAGTCTGGAATTACCATCAAGAAGGAGTACTCAGCACTGGTCCGTACCTGCAGGGAGTGGATCAGGAAAGCCAAGGCTGCAACCAAGCTCCATCTGGCTTCACATATCAAGGATAACAAAAAGTCCTTTTTCAAATATGTAGGGAGTCCAAAAAAAAGCAAGGGTAACATCGGATCCCTGCTGAACCAAACAGGACAGCTGATAACTGACACTCAGTAAAAGGCCAACCCTCTTAATGGGTACTTCACATCAACCTTTCATCAGTCCAGTGGGACCACCCTGCCTAGCAAAACACAGGATGGCCAGGGTGAAGACGTATTTATACGCAGCATCGGTGTTGATCTAGTAAAGGATCACCTTGAGAGGTTGGACACCTTCAAGTCAGCTGGTCCTGACAGATAACACCCTAGGATACTCAAGGAACTGGCAGGTGTCATAGCCCAACCATTAACAAAAATATTTAAAAACTCATTGCACTCAGCTGAAGTACCTGAAGACTGGAAGAAGGCCAATATGGTACCCATCTTCAAGAAAAGGCAGAAAGTAGATTCTGGGAATTACAGGCCAATCAGCTTGACCTCAATCCCTGGTAAGATTCTCAAGAAAATTATCAAGGAGACCCTTCTGGATAAGCTGGCTGAGGGCAACATCCTGAGGGATAGCCAGCATGGGTAGGTCTTGCCTGACCAATCTCATCTCCTTCTATGACCAGGTGACGTATCACCTGGACAAGGGAGAAGAGATTGACACCATACACCTAGACTTTAAAAAAATCTTTGATCTGGTGTCCCATGACATCCTCATGGAAAAATTGACTATCTGTGGCCTCAGCTACACCACAGTCCAATGGCTGGGAAATTGGCTCTGAGGTCGGACCCAGAGAGTAGTGGTCAATGGCAGTGAATCATTATGGTGCTCCATGACCCGTGGCATCCCCCAAGGCTGTGTCCTTGGACTGGTTCTCTTTAACATCTTTATCAATGATGAGGACATTGGTGTCAGGATTGCACTGGCTAAATTCACCGATAACACTAAACTTTGGGGCATAGCATCCACACCTGAGGACAGGCTAGTGATCCAGGCTGACTTGGATAAGCTTAGTAAGTAGGTCAAGCTTAGTAAGTCAACTCTCCTGATGATGTTCAATACCAATAAATGCAAGGTACTCTACCTCAGGGAAAAAAAACCTGCAGCACATTTATAGGCTTGGCAGTGCTAGTGCTAGCACCACTGCTGAAAAAGGCTTGGGGGTCATGACTGACCACAAGATGAACTTGAGCCACCAATGCGATGTCACAGCTGGTAAAGCAAACAAAACCCTGGCTTGCATCTATAGATGCTTCTCAAGTAAATCTCAGGATGTCATCCTCCCACTGTACTCGGCCTTGGTGAGGCCACAGCTGGAGTACTGCATCCAATTCTGGGCTCCACAATTCAAGAAGGATGAGAGAGTCCAGAGGAGAGCCACGTACATGATCAGAGGGCAAGAGACTAGGCCTTATGAAGAGAGGCTGAGAGCTATGGGACTCTTCAGTCTGGAAAAGCGCAGGCTTGGGGGGGACCTGGTGGCTGCTTATAAAAACATAAGGGGTATACATCAGGATCTGGGAGAATGTCTGTTCACCCGAGAGCCCCAAGGAAAAAACAAGGACCAACAGCCAAACTCCTTCAAGATTGTTTTAGGCTGGACATAAAAGAAAATTTCTTTACTGTCCAAGCCCCCACAACCTGGAACAGACTCCCTCCAGATGTGGTGCAGGCACTTACTCTGGACTCATTCAAGAAACGCTTGGATGCTTATCTTGCTGGGGTCCTTTGAATCTAGCTGACTTCCTGGGGCATGGGGCTGGACTTGATGATCTTTGAGGTCTCTTCCAAGCCCTAACATCTATGAAATCTATGAAATAGCCACCAGAATACACACTCCCCCTTTAGCAGGAAGCGCAAATCTTAGACTGGGTTCTGCCATTTTTAAACCAGCCTGTATGTACTGAACTTCTGTTCTGTTATAGGTATACACCAGTTTCCAATCACTTATACTGGGAAAAGTGTATTGTCTGTACCTGGCCAAAGGGTCTAACCCTTCCATGACACCAAGCAATTTATTGTTAGCATTACACTGCTACTGTGATAGAACAATGGCAATGGGTCACTTAATGGTGGTTTACACCTAAATGGAAAATGGCAAAATGGATGCCCTATTAAGATTTGAGAGATATGAATGAGGGGTCTATGAATTTAATATTCTGAAATAATGTATCAACTACTTCTATGACTGCTCACCATGATACTGAGCCCCTTCAAGTATTTGTAAAAAAAACAAAACAAAAAAACCTGCAGACCTCTCTCTCTGCATTTATTTCTCCTTTTGCTGTAGGAGAAATTCCTGGATAAGTTCGTAATTTTGTCTGTGGAGCAGGCGTGGGGGAGACATGCCTGTGAGAGAACATCTCTTCATGAGAAAGGTATGATGAAGAGATGAGGTTTGCATTTCCTTTTGAAGCCTATGGTCATCCTCATATCTTCCAGGAATGAATTCAAGAATCGCTTGTGAAGGTTCATTTTCCCATACCCATGGGCCTCCTTACCCTGTTAGTTGTAGATTCATGTTGCAACAGAAGTCCTCTGTCATAAGAAGGGAGGATGTAAGGACAGTACCATGAGAGACTTTGAGATAGTGGACCTGTTCTTGTGATCAACAGTAAGCCATACAACTCTGAAGTGTGCACGAGAGGGACCTGTGTCGCTAAGCTTCTTGGCCAAGCTGGGAGATTTACATAGTGCATTGTTTTTTTAAAGAATAGAGAAAATGGCAATCTATTAATCTCATGTACTTCCATGGTATTATTACTGTACTGTATTAAGCACCATTTTAATGCATTTATTTTCACAACAATACTGTGAGATAGGGAACTCCTATTATCCCCACTTTATACATGGAGAAATGAGGCACAGAAGGTGAGAATATGTAAATAGAGCATGGACTAGAGCCTGGGTCTGATGAGTTCTATTAGCCAGAACACGTTGACCCCATGCCTTTGTCCTAACCAATAGACACTCTTTTTCCCTGGTGTGGAAATCCCAAACCTAACACAAATCTTTGTCCAAAATACAGTCTGAAGAACTTTTAAGATGTGGAAAACATGAGTAACATTGTTTTCCATTTTCTAATGTTTCTGCACTTTCAAGTTCTAGATAGTAACAAAATGCCAAAACACCAAGAAAATTGCCTGATCTTGCTAATATCTCAGGCCCAAGTGTATAAGAAAGAATAGAAGAATGTCACCATGGAAAATAACAGTAAAAAAAGAAAATAACTAACAAGTCCAGAAGAAAATATGATCAGTTTTCAAGCAGCCAATTGTTTGAACCACCATAGTCATTTTTCTGGCTCCTCTACAATTCAAGAATCTCTATTTATGAAGTATAATGTAACCTGGGAATAGCACCATGGATTCTATGAGAAATAAAAACTTTTTTGTTACTACCACAGGATACAAAGTTTAGCATAAGTAAAAAAATAACAAAAAGGCCTAATTCTATAAGCTATTAGTCCCAGTTTTGCCATTCTTTCATGAGTGATCCAGGATAAGTTGTTAGGGTCTTCCATGTCTCATTTTGTCTACCTATAGTTACATTTAATTTCGTCTGAGTAGGGCTTCCTTAATATTTGCAAATCCATGGAGACTTTTGGATGAAAGATACTATATAATGGCAAGTATTATTATACCTTATCTTGACTGAAAAAAAATGAGAAGCTGCCCCTATTATAATCTCAATACAGACGTGGCCTGGCTGTAGTCACAAAGTTGCACAGGTCCACCTGTGGCAACCTTCACCCTAGCATCTGAGCAAACAGTATTTAAAAACAGAAATAATTGTCCTTTTCTGTTTCCTTTCTTCCCAGTCTATACAGAAACTGACTAGATCATTTGAGTGCACGTGATGCATGTTTCAATGCAGGGTCACCCAACAGGAGTGGCAGCCTTTGCGTGGCACGTGGTCGATGGGGAATGGGACAGGCGGCAGAGTAGCAGATGGGGCAGAGAAAAGAAAACAGAGTAGAAAATCAGGCAAGGAGCACAAGACAGAAAGTAGCAGCAAATTGGGCAGGGGAAAGGGATCAGAGTGGCATTCAGGGAATGTTCAAGGCTAATTTAGGGGACACCTGCCAAAGAGGTTGGCTCCCACTGTTTTAAATAGAGTGAAAGAGTCAGAGAGAAAAAGGAACCGTTCTGAGGAAGTGACGTTCTAAAGCAGCTTTTTGCATTCAGTTCTGAACATGTGAGGTCCATGACTACTTTTACCTCTAGGAGAAGATTTTGCAGCTTAGGTCCATCTCCTCTGAAAGTTCTGTCTCTTGTGCTCATCAGTCTTCTGTCTCTGGTTCACTGTTCCAGTGCAAACCGGAGGCTTGGGGTCAGGGTCATAGCAGGAAAAAAGAAAGCCCAGGAGGGGCTTTTACAATCAGGACTGAAACCTCCAATTGGTTTCTGTGTTCACCGAGGAAACTAAGAAGGGAGCAAAGCACTGGAACAATGTTTTCACAATCCCCTGTGTTGCTAAGCAGATGGTTTGCTGGGTTTTATACTAGCTGGAAGCACTTAAAGGTATGCATCTTCTATTTACAGTGAGTGCCCAGCTGCAAAGCTAGAAATCGGAAATGAGTGAGCTGCCACTCCAAGTGGGCAAAGAATTCAGAACGCCTATGTAGATGGCAAACATCAAGAGGCCGAGTACAAGATCTCCAAAACACTACCACCAGCAGGCCTGTTTGCTGTGGCAGAGAAAGGCATAGAATTTTCACCTGAATTATAACCCAGATTATAGCTGTTGCTATTGAAATAGTTACCTAAATGTGTAAGCATAATTTACACCAAAAAAACCCCACAAAACACCCCCAAAACAAAAAACCAAACCAAAACAAAAAAACCCCCTCCAAACCTCCCAAACTGGTTACTTAGCATTAAAAAACAAGATTTTCTAACAGCGTAAAAAAATCCTTATGACAATCTTGAGTGCTGTATTTTACAGTTGTAGTAGGTATCTGAGTTAGTTGAGGCACATGATGCTACACATTAAGGACATGCCTGTTGGCCGTTCCAGCAAACACATGAAGCACTGCACAACTATAAAATGTCTGCCCAACTGAGTGGTTTATTTCAGGAATAACTGACCTGTGAGGCTAAAATCATCTCTATTTGGTCCAATTACAATCCATTATTATTACCTTCAAGCTAAGCCACAGGTGTGATCTAACTCAGTCACTAGACTAAGCTATGGTAGAAATATCCAAGCAATGATGAGAAATATCACCAACTCAATACTGTTACTTTTTCCCTAACAGTCAGTAGTTATTAAAAACTAGCTAAATGGAGATAAATTTCTACTTCTGGTTTGCAGCTTTTAAAAAGTAACACAAACTCCTGGTTTTTGGAACTAATTGGTAGCACTGAGGTCATCCACAGCCTGTGAAACTTTTTAGCTTACTGAGTCATCACCAATTAAATTTTTAAACTAAGATCCATGTATGTTTATTTTTTTCCTGGCTAATACTAAATATTAAATAAGACAACACCAAAAAGCAAAGAAAATAGATGTGTGTCAAATTAAAGCCTATGTTTTCCCTTTAATCAGATACCTATGGTGCCTGATACACTGTCTAAAGACAAATCTGAAGGCTGTACCCCAGTTATACACTCAATTCTACTAAAGAATCTTACTGGAAGCCGAAGTTCAGACCCCACGCCACTCCTAAATACTTAGGAGAGATGAGACGAGGGGAGACACAACACACATGAAACCTTGAAACATAAGCCCTGAACAAGCCATATGAGCCCCCAAGATGAAGGATCACAAACTGATTGGATTCTGAGGACACTTTTTAACTCTCTTAGTTGCACTGGAGTTGTAGTGACTACTGTAATTTTTCTGTCTTCCAGCCCCCCAAACCAGACATCCTAAATGCTGTGCTGAAAGTTAAATATCCCACAATCCAGTTTGCCAATTTTGCCAAATAGGAAAAGTCCCTTCCAAAACCCAAAGCTGGCAGCCAGCTAATCTCCCGGGCATTACCGGGGATCAAGCAAGTTTGGTATGGTTGGGAGCGATGAGACTGAAACAGGGAGCCCAAAACAGCTACCATGCAAACCATGTCACCCTTTCTTCCCTCTGCAGACAACGTGATGGCATCTCCAGCACAAGCAGATATCAATAGCAGAAAGTCTTGTGATCCTCTTCCCACCTCCCCATGTCTTGCAGCACAAGGAAGGTGGGAAGAAAGAAAACAGAAGGAAAAGGAAAAGACAGACATATGGAACACCACCTCAGCAGCTCCCAATAAATTCATCTTGCCATCCCTCGACCCCCAAAACCCTCTATTCTGGGTCACGTGAGTCTGCCTGGTTAGCATGGTGAACTATGGGCATAGCTCAGAGAATTTTGATTATAGCCTTTCAATGATAGAAGTGCAGAGTTGTACCTTTCTGTGAGTCTTGTAAGATATACATGTCTGGACAAACCCTTAAAGACCACTTTATTTCTTCCAGAGCTGAACCTTACTGCACAAGTAATGTATTTGGTTTCTATGGAGTTCTCTGGGGAACAAGGTACTTCAGAACGTGTGAAACACCAAGGGCTTTTCATTGTTACTGCGGCAAGAGCTGAACTGAACATTTCAGATATAAATACCCAAATTATTGAAAAATGGAACCCCTGTAATAAGGGGTTTTCTGTTCAAATAAGAAAGCAAATCTCAGTCATTAAACCCAAAGATAATTTAGTCAGGATGGTAAGGGACAGTAGCAAGGCATTTAATAGTTAAGTATTCTGGATGTAATGCATATGTTAAATCCTAGTAATAAATAACAACACTGCGTGCCTAAATGGAAATTTCTCTCCATGGGTCTGAAAGTTCTTTAAAAAGATGGGTACTACATCAGTATCCCCATTTCTAAGGATGGAGATGGGATGTACATAGTATGAGTTGCCAGAAGGTTTAACTCCCAGTTCATCTCCTGTGCTCAGCCAACAAAATTGTTCTTTGAGATAGAGCGAATCAGTTAAATAAAAGTCTAAGAAAAAGACCAAGTGGAGATCTTGCCCAGTTCCATTACCGGCAATCTATTTGAAGGAGTGAACAAACATGTTCTTTTTTTCTTCCAGAAAATGTGTTTATTTATTTAAATAAAAATTGGTGCCAGTAGAAACAATAAACCTTAAATACATGAGACAATTATATACAACTCAGCATTATAAAGTATATACATCATTTTTACTGATACAAATAAATTTATCCCAAAATAAAAGGATGGTGGATAGAGCAATGGAAAATGTGACAACTCGCACATGTCAGTCTCAGTTGGAAAGTTTCAGGATTCAAGTGATTCCAGGCAAAGTGCCAAACTTAATTTGGCTTCTCTCAGACTTAAACAGCTGCTTTGGAGTAAATCTACCAAAAAGCTTTATATGGTCTGATCCAAAGTTCATCTAAATCAGTGGAAAGGCTCCTGCTGACTTGAGTGGATTTTGGACCAGGCCCTTTATGAGCACTGGAGACTTTCTCCAAACATTTTTATCTTTTGCTCTATCAGAAATATAGAGCAATACTTCTGAATACATCACATTATATTAACCCTTCAAACTAGAAATAGAGTTCCTATTCCTAACTGGCAGACATATAAAGGGCTTTTGCATCAGTTAATTTCTGCATTCAGTGTTCATATTTTTCAAGTTGTCTCTCAAGCTCTAAGGTCAGTAGATAAATTATAGAGCTATTTTAACACAGGAAATATGTAGAGACATTCTGCAAACACTTTCCTGCTCAATGCTTCAGACTGCAGTTCTTTTGCTCTCATGGATACAAACAAATCCAAACATCATAATAAGTTATAATAAAATATAATCCATAACTGAAACAATCATCCTTTGATACAATAGTAACCTTTGCTTATTTAGAGAAGTGCAGAAATTTAGAAACCAGTGTTTGGCACTTGGAAAACCACAGTTCTGTTGAATAAGGAAAAATTATTGTAATAGTGCTTTTTAACAACTATTGGTCATCACAATAGGGAAATGCATGTGCCATACGCAACATGCAGTAGACAAAAGAAGTGACCTGATGCCTATGTCGAGCAGAAGGGCTAAATACTCTTAGGTGTAAATGGATGCAGCTTTATTGATTTTGAAGTAAGAATTTAGCTCTAAAAAGGTAACTGGAAATTCTATCCTTGTAAACAATAGGAGCTTTGCTGAGGAGCCAGTATTACACCTTAATAAGTCCAGTTCTATACTGTTTCACCCACGAAATGCCATTGATTTCAAGAGAGCGTAGCAAAGCAGAATTTATTCCAGCATTTCTAATCCTTACAGTTTGTAGCAAAGCTTCTTTTATATTACTAAATATACCTTTCTAATTGGTTACTCACAGGGGAAATTTACAAAGCGATCAGAGGTGTGACCGCAGTGCGGGTTGGCATACCTGAATGGGTTGGCATAGGTAACAGCAGAAGCAAAGATGAAGTGGCATGGATTTGAACATCAGCTTGGGACCCTCAGTACATACTCAGTTTATGTAGGCTCTGTCATATCCATGCCCCTGGGTCTTTGTTTCTATGGTTACTGCTATTAACTAAATTAAAACTAGCTTGGGTGTGCCTATCCTTGCTGCAAGCCCAGCCTTGCCTGCAGTATAGACATATTCTCAGTCTCTGAAGCCTCTTCAAGTAAAATTGCAGTTGTCTGTGGTGTTACAAAACACACTCAGCAAAAGTAGAATCCCAGATCTATGAGAGTGGACATTAACCTTGCTGATTCACAACACATAGGCAACTTCTCTCAATTTTTCCCAGACACTTGCAGAATTTTTAAATAGGTAGCAGATAGGGTGTGGTAGTTACCTGGTAAGAAAAAAAGTTATTCTCCATGTTTTAGCTCTTACAGTAAAAATCTGAGGCATTAAAATTAAGCATTAGAGTCGCCTGTATTTTGTTGGTTCCATTTTGATTTGTGTGTCTCTGGGTTCTCATCTTCTCAACTTTCAAGAATGTGTCAGCCTCTGGAGCACTGATGTCTGCTAAGAGTTCATCCAAGGTGGCACTTGAACAGGAAAGAAGAACCTTAAGTTCTTAACATGAATTCCACTCAGTAATGCTA
Source organism: Alligator mississippiensis (assembly GCF_030867095.1). Classification (NCBI taxonomy): domain Eukaryota; kingdom Metazoa; phylum Chordata; order Crocodylia; family Alligatoridae; genus Alligator; species Alligator mississippiensis. Next base: position 50,938,042 of record NC_081830.1, on the reverse strand, counting down.
TGTTATTACTAAGCTAGCTTGTGTAACTGCCTCTCAAAGGTCTGCAGGTGCTAGGAATTTCTGTGGATAGTTTCTGAAGACCCTTCGCTGCTCTCATTCAGAAGGGATTCTGTCACTTCCCCTAGTTCAGCATCTGGCACCTCCTCTTGAATGGTGAAATGGATATCTGGTGAGGAAGACTCAGAACTCACACTGCTGCCTTCCATTGAGCAGATAGCACAGGACAGAGATGGTACCATACTTTCGTGCAGCATGTTTAACATCGTGGGTATCTGCATAGACCTCAGTCCAGATATGGTTGGCAGAGGTTTCATGGCTGCTCCCCACTCCCTTTCCTCATCTTTGTAAAGCAGAAACAGATTGGATTTCTTCTCTTTTCTCTTAGATTTCATGTAGCCCAACATTATTCCCATTAAGAAGATCCCATAGAAAGACATGACAATCAGAATATAAAAGTACTCATTGCCATTACTGCTGCTCTTCTCCGGACTCTGGGATCCAACAGAAATCATGGATTGGGTTATGTTTGTATGATCCATCTCCAACATAGATGCTGTTTTGCCAAAATTTAAGCCTAGAAGAGAATACATGCATTAGATCTTTCAATTACAGACAAACATTTTTAATGCCTGAATTAAAACCCACAGACCCTTCTTTGTCACTTGCACTGTCCTATCTTTTAAATGCTAGAGAACCAAACAGATTGAAACCTGCATATTCTGGATCACTTTCAACAATAATATTTTAGTCTAATGAAATCTAATTTAAATACAAACAGAAAGCATTAAATAAAAGCACAGTATATTAAATACAATTCCAAAATATGACAAAAGGGCAGATCTGCATGATTAGGGAGGAAAGAAAACTAGGTGGAAAATACTCTGTCAGTCACATTTATATAATTGAAATTAGGCTTTGTGTTGCTTGCCAACACTTCAATAAGAAAAAGATAGTTAGAAATGTTATTGCATTGAGTGGTAAGGAGGGAGAAGAGAGATACAAGCAACTTACGCAAATAGTTGTTCACTTTTCAAAGCTCAAGAGACCTTTTCTCTACCAAATGCCGGGTATTCTGAAAACTTTGCTCTGCTGCAAGCAGAATAAATAGCTCTCAAGAAACATATCATCACGTGTCCTAGGCACAGTTTATAATAGTTTTGTGTTGGAGTCAACAGATGAACTCAAGGCACTGCAGTTCAGCCCACTGAACTCTTGACAGCTGTGAAAAGAAAAAGGGTTGGGAATCCAGTTACTCTTTCCTAACCAGAAACTGCCAGATTGCTCAGTCTACAATCTGTCCCTTCCACTTGCCTCTCAAATGTTATATGCAAACAGATATTTTGAGAGCACTTGAACATAGCCTGCTAATTATTAATTCACCTCTGTCCTGCAATGTAGAAAAATACCTTCTTGGTTTTCTAGCACACTCTGAAAAACCCCTGCCAGAGCCATGTGCACAGTTACTGCTTTCCCCAAACACTGTATGGACTAAAGTCTCTAATTGTCAGAGCCTTGCACAGCCAAATTGTGAGAAAATGAGAACAAAATGCTTCTAAATTAACACTGGCAATCTATACCCATAATGTTCCAGTGTGCACAAGGGCACTCAAGAATCAGGCCCCGAATTTTGAATGGCCTTTTCATGGCCTAAATGGTAGTTTTCAGTAGGACCATTGAGCTTATATTAATTTGATACTGTAGGGTGCTATTCACCTTGATAGTAACACCTAGTGAAAGGCCCTCCATACAAAATAGCTAGACTGCACAGTTTATAATAGTTTTGTGTTGGAGTCAACAGATGAATTCAAGGCACTGCAGTTCAGCCCGCTGGACTCTTGACAGCTGTGAAAAAAAAAAAGGGTTGGGAATCCAGTTACTCTTTCCTAACCAGAAACTGCCAGCTTCTGTGATTTCCTATCCAGGACATGCTGCAAAGAAATCTCTATGCTAGCTTCTGCACGCAGAGTTTGGGGCAGGGTCATGGGTGGAGCCACAGCATCTGTTAGATTAGCCCCATATCTCCCTCAAGTGGCTCATAGGCTAGTGGGGGGGAAGGCCTGAACAGCATCTTGGGATTTCATTCCCCATTTCTCCCCACCCCCACACTTCGCACAGGGAGCCCAATTAGTCAGGCCCATGTACGTGACATGAACATCCCCCTTGCTGAACAGATTCAAGGATGTTTATATGACAGGATACTTCAGCTCCAGGAAACATTTCACTGGTGCTTGTTGTTCTCCATTGCAGGTTCTGACCCTTTCACAGTAGGTTGTTAACTCTTTGTATCATCTCCAAATGTTTTACAGAACCATGTCCTCACAGCATGAGAGACTTGGAAATAAGATTGCATCCTGCTCTACATGTGGGTAAAACAAAGCAAAGAGAAGGTAAGTGGTTGAGCAATAAATTCATGACTGTATCAGCTGGAAGACCAGATCAGGACATTTTCAATTCTGCTGTTCCCTATTTCTAAAAGGCTCACCGACAGGCAGGCAGACTTCAATAGCAGGATTCCCTTCCTCATCCCTCGAAACTGAGGATCCGCTCTCTAGGATGTTGATTTTAGCCTCTCCTCACACATTCCCATATGACAGCTCAGGAGTTGTTGACATTGGACTAACGTCTGTTGGGATTTCATTTGACAAAATCTGTCTGTAACACCAGCTTGCCAAGTCTGGATTTTTCCTCCCCATTCCCTACAGATTACTGAACAGGCAGCAATATTAACCGTTAAGTTTATGCATAATTTAGTGCAAGACTCCCAGTTGCCTAGCCACCTTTGGAAATGTTTCTTCCTCTTAGCTCCATGCTGTAGCCAGTCCCTAGATGATATTCTGCCACTGCATGCCCTCTACTCGGTAGCAGAAATTTGGAATTTAGAGCATTAAAGCTCATGGATCTAATGTTTTCCCTCAGATGAGAATATGAGACTTCCATAGAAGTAAACAGGAGACACACTGGTGCTTACCAGCATAGAATTTGACCTGGCACAATGCATGTAGCAGGGTGACATTTTCTTCTCATGCCCACAAGACTCAGCAAAATAGACCTTCAGGGAACCAGGTGGGGGACAGAAGAGACAAGGAGAGATCTTCTGCAATTGCTGTTCTAGTCCCATAGCTGGAACAGGGACTTGTGCACCCCTGATGCAGGAAACTTTTCCAATCTAAACACTCATGGCCACTTATTCTGTATCAGGGGTGTCACACATACCGCTTGCAGACCAGATTTGATCCAGCTGTGGGATCCAGCCATTGGACTGACCTCATGCACTGGATTTGGAATCCATAGCTGGTCTAGTGTGCAGGCTGGACCCAGTGCCACGGGCACTGCACATAGCCCAGGGGGCTGGCATGGGGCATGTGGTACATTTTGCTCTGGTGCACATGGATGACCTGGGGTCTGATCCAGACCAGCCCCTGGAGCCAGCAGGCAGGGCCATCTGGCAGGGTGCTCAATGCAGCATGTGCCCCATGCTGGCCCTAGGGCCATGTGCACTACCATAGTACTGGGTTCAGCTCATGCGCTGCCTGTAGTACCAGCCCCAGAGGAGCACAGGGGCTGGCACAGGCATGAAATGCATTCAGGACCCCAGCAGACTGGCCCTACACACTGGTTTTGGCACAGCCTGTGAAGCCAAATGAGTTTGACACCCCTGTTCTATATGTTTAATGTGATTGTGGAGTCCCACTGACCATTCTCCAACCTTTCCCCCTGGTACCTAACTTCTGTCCCCTGCTAATTGACATGCCAGAGTCTGGTTCTACTGTGTAGGGAGTAGAGTTCCCCCTTTCACCTACTCCACAGCCTTGCACTCCCCATGTGGTAAAGCTGTATGCAAACTAGCATAGAAATATTGGTGCAGCTAGACAGAGCACAAGGAAACTGCAGCTGCCACATCCCGTACATCTATGCAATTCCCTGAACTGAATTGCAAAATGAGCTGAAGTCTGGCTAGTTCTCAAAAAACATTGTAATTATGGTTAATCAGGCTGGCTACTGTCTGCAGGACTTTCCCACTTGTCACCACATGTGACCCCAGATAAGAAATATACTTGGAAAAGGACTGGGGGGGTGGCGGGGAGGAAGAACATTATTGAAGATGTGCAGGGGGATGAGGAGACACTAAAAAGCCTGAGGGTATGAATGTGCAGAATTTCCCATAACAGTAATTCTGGTTCCCACACACCCCTAGTGTTACACATTAGCTATGCTCATATACTTCTTTCATGAGAAGGATGATTTTACTCCCAGCCTGGTCGTGTGCAGAAATTTCACTCTGCCCCCATCCCCAAGGTTGCTCAAGTCACAAAACAAAAGAAGAGGATGAGCCAGCCAAGTCAGCCAATTATAACACTTTGAAAAGGTCATGGAATTGCTGCCATTCCCAGACAAGCTGCTCAAGACCCTCCCCTCCCGGTGAGTCTGTGGCGACAATACGTAACATGAATAGGAAGTGCACAACTTCAGGGACAATAACACCATTTTGTTCACCCACTTCATCCAGCCACAAACAGTCATTCAGGATCACAGCATCCCTACACATTGGAAATGATCTGATGGCAAAGGATATAACAAGGCACTGGAGATGGTGCAGCATGAACCTATTCTCAAAATAAAGATTAGGAGAGGAAAGGGAAATGGAACAAACACAGAAACCATTATCAGAACAACATGAACTATCCCCAGAGAGTCTGCAAGTTGCTGCAGGCTCACATGGAAAATACAGACTTAACCCTTTGTGGGCATTAAGCCCTGCTCCTAGTGCTGAGTTTATCTGCCAGTTTTAACCTAGGAGTCAGGAAGGTTCTTGGCATAATTATTAAGAATTTGATCCAAGAAGATGCTGAGAACGTTTCAAGTCCCATTTGTTACATACAAAGAACTCTGATGCCTTTCTTCTCTGAAGCAACCATGTTACAACTGAGATGAAAGTAATGGAAGAGAGATAAGAAGCACTAGGAGAGGTTAGAGGTGGGGTGAAGTGAATTAGAGTTGAGTTTTAAGTGGAAAAATTGATGGCAAATCTAAAGATGAAAGAGTAACAGGAGATTCTGTTTGTACAGGTATTGACTGAGCAGTAGCTCAGAATAGGTGGACATGACAGCTGGAAAGAATTAGTATTTTTAGTTTACACCAAATTTCACACCAGCAACAATCAGAACCATAGAATAGTCGGGTTGGAAGGGACCTCAGCAGGTCATCTAGTCCTACTCCTGCTCAAGGCAGGATCACCCCTGACTAAACCAACCAATTCAATTGTTTGTCTAACCTGGTCTTAAAATTTTCCAAGGATTGGGATTCCACAATCTCTGTGTAGCCTGTTCCAATGCTTACCCAGCTTCTTAGTAAGAAAACTGTGGATCGTGACTTGGATCTGGCACCTGAAAGAGGGAGGCAAAAGGACAAGAGATGTGTGTGTGCTTGGTTTTGATAGTTCTCTTACTTTAAAATGCCTGCAGTGACACTTGGTCTTATTAAGAAACCTAAGCCTCTCAAAAAGCCTGATCCAAAGCTAATGGAAGTCAGTTTCCATTAACTTCAATGGGTTTGGATCAGATCGAAAGAGAAGGTTAGGGCAGGAATGGCTGTGAGTTCCTTCCAAGTTCAATACTACTCAAAATCAACCATGCTTGAAGCTTGTGAGTTGAAAAGAGCAATCTGAAACTTGAGACCTTGATTGTAAAATAGTCCTTTTTGGGCTAGTAGTTGGAGTAAAGCGGTAGTCTGGCAGTCTCCTGAGTCCTATCCCTATTTGTTACTGGTTTGCCTAGAACACCGAATCTCAATCAGGGTGTCATAATATAAGAGTGCCACAGGCTGCCACAAAATATTAGCATTATTAGATGTACAAACAGAACACCTACAAATGAGCCACAAGATAAACCCAGGGATTTTAAATAGAAATTTGAAACTCTAGTGCCAAAAACATTCTTACCTGTTTTGGTCTTCCTGAGTTCTTTGCAACAGAAAAATTGCTCTATTATTTTTTCATAGTCAAGAAATAAGTGAAAGCTAGGAGCTGGGATTTTCCATGGGGTGCTTTGAGTCTAAAAAGGTGTAAAATGAGTCTGAAAAGGTTTTGAGAACCATTGATCTAGAACTATGAAATGAAATTGAGTTTCAAATTTAACTGAAAATTACATACCTGTACTTAGTTGTCCCACTTGTAAAATGGATCTAATGCTATTAACTAATGTTTTAAATGTGCTCTGAAGACAAGATGCTCTAAAATATTTGCACATTACTTCCTGAAGGAATACTTACTGCTCTATACACAAAGTGAAAAAGCATGACCATCTTTGTATATGTACGTATGTCTAGCACCTAAGCACTTCTCACATCACCATGAATTTCAGTGTCACTTTTCACTTCTCTCCATTGTTTCTCAAGCTGTTTAAACAAATTACAGTTTTATACTTATATGGTCTCTTTCTGGAAGGAGGTGAAAACAACTTGCTTCAGAGTCCACAACGCACCCAAATTAGAATATGAACACATAGAAAAGAAGTGAAACCCATTCCAATTAATTGTGGTTTATTTAAGGCTAACATTAAAGGCCCCATGTGCAGGACACCAGCTGGTAATTGCAGCTTTAATATTAATTTGATAATACAGAACCAGTAGATTCTCCATTCTCAAACTATATTTCACAAATTGGTAAAACCTCAAGCATTCATCTTAGAAAATTACAACATGGTAAGCTCTTGGTTGATGTTGAAAAGATATATTTTTTACCCCAAGACCCTTACAATTTATGTAAAGAGCATACAAATGTAGGGTTAAGGAGGAAGCTCTGTAGAGTGTGACATATTTACTTAGTTGCAGGGGTTTAGGTTGTAGCCGTGTTGGTCTAAGGACATAGGCAGACAAGGTTCCTTGGGTGAATTTGATATCTTTTATTAGACCAACCCAAATAGTTGGAGAATAGTTACTAAGCAAGCTTTCGGGTTCAAAAACCCTTCATCAGGCTAAGGACGCTGCAGCAGTTGCTGTGTGCTCTTCCTGGATGGAATGAAAAGTAAAGAAGCCAGGGGCTGGGGAGTCGGTTGCCAGGCAGATTGTAATGTATCAAAAATCCAATGTCTATGTTTAGTCCCTGATCTCTAGTATCCAGAAGGTTGATGAAATGGAACTCATAGGCTCGTCTCTGGGGAGTGTTGTGTAAGTTTCCCTTGAGGATCAGGACTCAGAGACTGGAGTGAGAGTGGCCCTCCTGTGAGAAATGTGCCCCCACTGGTAATTGGTTATTTCTGTCTTTGATAGATTTCCAGTGTGTGTTCATTCTGGTGCGCAGTTGTTGTTTGGTCTCTCCTACATATTTTCCATCAGGGCATTTGGTGCATTGGATGAGATATATTACATTTCTGGAGGTGCAGCTGTAAGATCCAGGAATGCTGATGGCTCTGTTGTGGGGTGTAGTAATAGTGGAGGTGGTGGAGATGTGTTGGCAGGTTTTGCATTTCTTGTCATGGCATGGTCTGGATCCGTTTGGTGTGTTCTGGGCTTGAGGAAGTTTGCTTCTTGTGATGAGGTTGGCGAGGTTCGGTGCTTGTTTGAAGGCTAGGATGGGTGGCTCTGGGAAGATCTTTTTAAGAATAGGGTCTCTGTCTAGTATGGGTTGCAATTTTTTGAGGATTTTCCATACAGGTTCAAGGGATGGGTGATACGTCATAACCAGCGGTGTGCAATTTGGGGGGGGGGGGGGTGGTTCCTCTGTACTGCAGCATTTCTTCACATGGTATCCACGTGGCTCTTTCAAACGTGCAATCTATCTCTCTGGACGAGTGTCCTTGTTGGGTGAAGGCAGACAAGGTTCCTTGGGTGAACTTGATATCTTTTATTAGACCAACCCAAATGGTTGGAGAATAGTTATTAAGCAAGCTTTTGGGTTCAAAAACCCTTCGTCAGGCTAAGGAAGCTTCAGCAGTTGGTGTATGCTCTCTTCCTGGATGGAAGCCTTGTTGGGTGAAAGCCTTTTTAAGATTGGTGAGGTAGCAATCCCGGGTGTTCTCTTCAGTACAGATGCGGTGGTATCTGAGGGCTTGGCTGTATATCACAGCTTTTTTGGTGTGTTTAGGGTGATTGCTGGTTCTGTGCAGATATGTATGTTGGTCAGTGGGTGTCTTGTGTACTGTGGTCTGTATTTTACCCTTCTGGATACTGATCATTGTGTCTAAAAAGGAGATGTTGGTGCTGGAGTATTCTAAAGAAAGTCGGATGGAGGGATGGTGATCGTTGAATTTCTGATGGAACTCAATCAGAGATTGCAGGTTTTCAGTCCAAATGGTGAAGATGTCATCGATGTATCTTAAGTATAGCAAGGGTTTGATGGTGCAGTTCTTGAGGAAGTCTTCTTCCAGGTGGCTCATAAAAAGGTTGGCATACTGTGGGGCCATTTTAGTGCCCATAGCTGTTCCCATCATCTGGAGGAAGTGTTGATTATTAAAAGTGAAATTGTTGTGTGTGAGGATGAAGTGTATAAGCTCAGTAATATCTTTGAGTCTGTATTCTGAGTTGTAATCTTGTTCCTGTAGATATGTGAGGCAGGCTTGGATGCCATCCTGGTGTGGGATGTTGGTATATAGGCTGGTAATGTCCATGGTGGCTAGGAGCGTGTTGCTGGGAAGGTGGTCTATGTTTTTAAGTTTTTGTAGAAAGTCTGTAGTGTCTTGTACAAAACTTGCTCTGTGGGTGACAAGCGGTTTTAGGATTGATTCAATGAAACCTGATATTTCCTCAGTTAGGGTCGCATGGTTGGATATGATAGGTCTGCCAGGGTTCCCTTGTTTGTGGATTTTAGGGAGCATGTAAAAAGTCCCCGGGTTAGGTAGTGGGGGGATCAAGGTCTGTAGTTTTTCTTGTAGTCTTGATGGAAATGATTTGATGGTATTGTTGAATTTTTTGGTGAAAAGGGGAGTAGGATCTTCTTGTAGTTCTTTGTAGTAGGTGGTGTCAGAGAGCTGTCTGTTGGCTTCCTTTATGTAATCCTCACAGTTTAGGATGACTATGGCTCCTCCTTTATCTGCTGGTTTTATTACTATTTGGTGGTTAGATCTTAGAGATTCTATGGCCTTTTTCTCTGGTAGAGAGAGGTTGTTGTGGTGGCGTGTGTTGCTGATTATTTCATTGTTCATTCTTTCCCTGAAGCAGTCAATGTAGTGGTCAAGGTTGGGGTTTCGTCCACTGTGAGGTGTCCAATCTGATGTTGTTTTGGGCTTTTTGGCATTGATCCTTTCCTGGTCAGAGGATGAGTTGTTATACTTCTGTGCTGGGTTTGAACTGTTTTGATTATATTTGTACATTAAATAATGGTCAAAAGAGATGTCTGTCACTTTCAGTGTCACCACTGGTGGATTGAATTCTTGTATCTCAGGTTTTGTCCACACCAAGAAAATTAGGAACCAGCATTTGTTATTATATATGTTAAATATGGAGATGGTAAGATTTTGACTTAAGTCCTCCAATCCAAGTCAGGAGAAGTCTAGGTGACCTGGTAGTTAAAATGGCAGTTATCATCTAGACTGGTGATCTTGCCATGAAGTTGTAGTTGCAGCCCATATTAGTGGTACTGTGTTGCATTTTTCAAAAGAAAGCAGAGACATACAAGAAACAACAGTGTCTTTATCCTTAATGTTGACAAACAATTCAAGCTCCTGATATCCATAGAAATGCAAGCTGGGGGCCCTAAGGATGCAGGTTCAAGTCTACCTCTCAGCAGGTTCCTTAGGTCTGAGATAATTCAGGGACCCTTAGTAGCCACTGGAAAATGTAGTTTCAAGTTGCTTTAAAGTAAATTTGAGAGGTCAAAATGGTCTTTAAAGATTTTTTACATTTCTCACAATGGGCATAAAAAACTGATTTTAAAAAAATCACAAACTTTCGATGTGAGTGTGTTCTTCTTCTAGGGCACAAAATAAGATGTTATAGCTTTGTCTTCCCCCAGCTCAGTGTCAATCTCTCCTGCCACGACTTTGAAGGGAGTAATTAAAGGGAAACACCACACAAGAGGAGTGCTCACATAGTTTTAATAACGAGCATCAGCAATGCTCGCTCACAAGAAATGTAACTCGGCTAACCACCAGCTGTCAATCCCTCAGCCAGTTCTCCCTACAAGTTCCCGGTTCACTTATCAGTCCCCCAATGAATACTCACCAGGTGGGCGATTGCAAGCTTGCCCCATTTATCAACTCACAGCAACAAAGTCCTTGCCATGGATCCAGACAGAGCTGCAATCTTCCAGCTGAATCAGCAATCCGTCTTCCAACAGGTCAGACACCCTGACACTCACCACTTCAACAAGAAATATTGGTGAATCTCTCTCTCATTGCCTGCACCTCCACACAGGGTTTCTTGCCATCTCTGGCGTCTAAAGCCTCAGCTCCTCTTCCCCTTCCAAGGAAGCTCTGATCATACCAAAAGCCCTTTATACAATGTTTCTACCTGGCTGTTATCAATCTCTGGTTGTCTGCCGTCAGCCGGGAAGGCTTAATTGGCAATGAAGCCTTTTGTTAACTCAATCTGATTGAACACCTTGCCACTGTCAGCAAGTAATGGATACTTCACCAAAGTCCACGGCGGGTATTTAGCATCCTGGGTAGGTGAACAGTCAATATGTCACCCAGTTCCATGGGTCAAACAGAAAGTTCTCAACAAAATGGGTGCTTCGCCCAAACATTCTCGTAACAGGAACAATGTCTCCCTGTTACAGTTATAAGTCTTATTTTGATAAAAAATGCTAGTTTCCCCAAGGTATCCTCAGAAGTCAGGAAAGGCCCATGTTAAAATTACTCATGCCTTTTAACTATGCTCTCTTGTAAACCTCTCCATTAGGATACAATCTTTAATAACATCCTCGCATACCAAAAAATACAATAAAATACCAAGAAGATTTTGGAACAATAGATCCATATTTGTATACAATTCACTTATTACTGCTTTCATTGTAGTAATTGTCCAGTATCCCTATTATAATATAGGCCTTTGTCTTTCAATTGACATTCTGGAGGGACACTCATGTCTAGGCAGAACTCCACAGAATATAGGAGCTCCACTCTAATATATGGAGAAAATCCTTAACACTACAGAATGCCCCAGTGTGACCAGGACAGCCCTGGCCTGAAAAATGGCTGACTTGGCATCTTAAAATAATTGGTCTTTGGTCATAGTTTAAACAAATTTTGTTTTGGAAAAATACCATCTTGCTGTGGAGTCAGACAGAGCCATCATAATATAGGTCATCTCTATGTGTGCTACCTGCTGAACTGGAAGGTGTGAAGCCACCTCAGTGAGGTACTGCACATAAGCCAATACTGGTACCTGGTTGAGGCCACCATAGGGCATCTATATACATGCTCTGGGGTGGAGGGGGGCCTTTAATTAGAACGACTGAGAGCCACTCTAAAGCACCCACAGCATCACATGTATTCAGCATCCCATGCTTCAAAATGGTGGCAGGGATGCTTTAATTAAAGCTTGTTCAACAAGCTTTAGTTAAAGCACCCCCACCACCATTTGGAAATTGGCATGCTCCAGTAGACTTGCAGCAGACTCAATTAATAGAGTCTGCTCTGACCTGCGCTAATTAGCATATATCAGAACAGAGGTCCATCACATGTATAGGTGTCCATCATTACAGTAGTTTTAGTCAAGTGCAGCTTTTGAATTTTGGTATAACTGCTTTTCAGCCCTTACAATGAAATTTCTAGGAAGTTATGATTGAGAAAAAGTAGCTGGTTAAAATGGTTACAGTTATACATCATCACATTAGAGGTAAATCTTTGTTATTGCTAAAAGAAGCTACACAATAAGGTAACTTTTGATTTTGAATTGATTTTCAGTAACTTATACTGGGATCTGAGCTCTCTTAGCCTAAACTATTCCAAGAAAAAGACTGCCTGTTTGAGTCACAATTCCCTCTTACTATAGTTCAGTTTATAAACATAATTTTATCAACTTGGTCTTCTTTGTAATGAAATACAATAAACAAAATATTTTACATTTCCTTACAGTTTTCCTCTGATTAGTTATCTGGGACAGGGAAATGTTTGATTACAGAATAAAGTTTTGCTGCACACAAAATCATTCATTAATCAGTAAGACAGGCTCACAACCACCACAGTGCCTCCTTGGTTATGCTGCACCAATGTGTACTTGCCCACCACGACTTGTTGTAAAGTGGGATTTTTACCTCTGGAGGTGTTCTTCAGTGGTCTCCCTAAGGCCCTGGATGACTGTTGGCACGTCTTCTGTGGGACTTCTCCTCCTCTACACCCTACCCCTTTCCACTTGGGTGTTATGGATTGGCCTCAATGAAGGCCAACATAGAAGACCAAAACAGGTAAGAATGTTTTTGACACTACAGATTCAGATTCCTATTTGAAATCCCGGGGTGTAAATCATGTGTAGGTGTGTATACACCTAATAATGTTAATATTTTGTGGCAGCCTGTGGCACTCTTAAAAGTGTATCATGACACTCTGATTGAGAATCAGTGTTCTAGGCAAACCAGTAACAAATAGGGATAACATAGCTGCACAGTAATGTTAGATGTGCAAATTAGCCAACTGCACAGTAAAAGTTTCCTCCTGCATTGAGGTCCAGTAATAAGGATGCTGGCAGGAGGTCAGACTGTGGCCCTGTAGTCTTGTGAAAATTACAACATCATCATAATTCAGTAAAAATAGCTTGGATGATGTGGAGGGAAGGTCAATGATGCCAAGTGCTTTCCTTCAGCAGGTGATATTTGTACCCTTCCCCCACATGGTCTCACATCCAGCATACCCCTTAGTTGGCATGCATCTTGGACCAGATTCCACCCAGCCAAATGCTGTAGTAATGCAAGATGCATTCCTCCATGCCTATTTAGTGCTCATGGTTCCACCAATTCCCCACTACAAGGCTCTGGGTCCACAGGCAATTGACCAGGATGTGCAGTGGCAGGGGAGTCCTGGGCTGGGTCCTCCCCGGCAGGCTCTGGCAGTGCCCACTATGCTACTCTCTCCCCGCTGCAGCTGACCTGTGTATTCCTGCAGGAGTCATCACAGGTGCTGGAGAATGGTGATGAGTCCAGGCCACTCGGCCCATCAGCTACAACAATCAAGCTGATGCCTGGTTCACTTCCCAGTGCCACCTGGGTGATCTTGGCTTTTGGAGTTCTTCCAGGGTGCTTAGCCCCAAGGAGAGCATCTAGTTTTCTGCCTTGTGTGTGGTGCATGTCCAGGTTCTCCCCAGATGCTCCCAGGCATCTCCCCTCACAGCTCCCCTTCTGGGCTTCTTTTGAGCCCAGAGCCTTCAGGCACCAGACCAAATAGTAAGGCTCCCCATAGCTGCATGGTGCCAGCCAGCTTGGCCACAGACTGGCCACCCGGACACCAGTGCTATGATAAGTAGGGCATGAGTGCTTGTCACAATCAGACTTCTGTTATCAACAAAATAAACTGAAAGCTCTAGTTTCTTCCAGTGGTAAATGCTTGCTTCATTGATGACATACATAGGGCATTTATAGATATGCTTCACAAATGGGGGAGCAGAGAGGGAACCTGGAGTGTCACAGTGTCCCTGTGCTGAAAAATGGTGGTGGGGGCACTTTAACTAAAGCTGGTCAAATGAGCTTTAGTTAAAGCACCCCCACTGCCATTTTTCAGTGTGGGGATGCTGATACACATGATGCTAGAGTCTGATGAAGCATGGTAATTACCACACTCCAGCAGACTTGATTAATCAAGTCTGTTCTGACACTCTGTAATTGCAGTGTGTCAGAGCAGCTTTGCTGCACATCTATAGGTGCCCATAATTATCATTACTAAATACATAGGATTATATTTTAGAGTTATAAACTAGTAGAGAAGTAAGAACATATAAGACTATGCAGTAGGTACCTTGAAAATATTAATCAAGCACTGCAGTATTTGATTTAATTGCAATATTTTTCATAAATAGTAAAAAAGGCAAACATTTTCCATTAAAAAAATTCTGAAAATTATTTCAATGAAGGTTTTCATATTTCTTACTAACCCTATTATGAATAGACTTGAAAATCTTATGGTGTTTTCATTGAGGTAGTGATACTGTAGTAGCTGTAGCAGTAAATATTGACTTAGGAGGCATGCTACTGATACTTATTGCTAGTTGAATATGGCTGTTGTCATCCCGCAATTTTAGAGCGTGACTTTTTGTTCTTCTGCATGATTTCTGACATGGTAAATGTGGTGACTGAACAGTGTTCAACTTCCAGCAGTGGAAAGGTATCTTCTGATTGAACACTGGTCTGTGAAATGCTTCTGACTTTAACATGTTCAGAACAAGCATCTTGGCATGATGAGGAAGAAGGCTTCTGTCCCAGCACATTGTGACTGAACAGAGATGAATAAATATTTAGGATTTAGTAAGAGTCCCTTGTGCATACAGAATGAACATCACTTGACAGATCTCTACCATCCTGTCCTTTTGAGGACTCCTAATGAACTCAGGAATACAACATATTTCCGCATTTTGACAAGTGAGAGAAATAATGGGGCCAAAGAGCACACAAAACATTTGAGGTCTCCACTAAATTCTCAAATGACAGAGGCAAGAACTTAGAGAAAATGCTGCAAGACAAGTTAAGAACTGTTCATAGGACAAAGAGAGAAAATGATCTCAGAAATGAAGAAACTCATTACTGTCCAAAAAAATACTTGACGCTTAAGCTGGGTCTCTATACTGTTCTTCATTCCATTGACCCATTTAGGATTTTTTCAGGGTGCTTTCACCCTTCTTTCCACCTTCTTCACATCAAGTAGGTTTGTTATCTGATTTCATGTTCTGCATTTACAGTTTATTTGCAAATTGTATTGTTTTCCCCTATTCTGCTTTTATTTTCTTTTAGCACCATAAGCCCCATCCAGACATGTGTGGAATGTTTGGTTCACTGGGGACAACTAGCGGCGGCGTACCTTGTGCCATCGTTAGTTGTCCCCGGGGAATGCACATGCCATGCGCGTGCTGATGCATGGGCAAGTTGCCCTAAGCGAGGTAGAAAAAGTTGGGTCCAGCTTACCTGGGACCCTGGGGGCCTCCTGGGGCTGCAACAGCAGCAACCCTGTCACACAGAGCCTGTCTGGTAGCAAGTGCAGCTCCAACCATCTAGGCTCCAGCTTTGGGCAGTACACACTGTTACCAAGTGAGCAACTCCGCTTTTTTCTCTGTGGTTTTTGACCCCTAGCCCCTTTTGATCTCTGGGATCAAAAGATATCCAGGGGCCAAAAAAACCCTCCGAGCTGCTCCCTTGCAATGTGGAGAACAAAAGAATGTGCAGTATGTGGTGCTGCAGATGTGTTTGTGGTGCCACATACCTCACAGCGGCACTCATCTGGATGCAGCCATAGAAACCAAACAGTTATTTGTTTTGCTGGCTGGGGCATGATGGTGCTTCAATATGGGAGCTTCCTGCTGGCTTGCCCTGCACTGAAGTGACCTTGTGCCCCAGCCAGCCCTTCTACCGCACATTGAGGTGGGGGGAGCAACCCTGGGCTGGAAGGCTGACCCCCTAGGCTGCCTGCCAGCCGGGCTGCTCTGACCTGGTTCGATTTCCATGAACAAACTCTAGCGCTTATTGCACTGGAGTTTATTGCTCCCAGGTGCACATTTAAACGGCACACCTGGGAGCAATAAATTCTGGAGTTTATTCATGTGCATTAAACTGCATATGTAGATGTACCCACAGTGACAAAGAGAAGATTGGTATTCTCCATAGCAGGAGTGGTCAGAGCATGGCTTGTAAGCCATATGCAGGTACTAAACGGTTTAAAATGTGGCTACTAAAAAATAAGAAGCAGTTAAATAAAATATTTTTCCCTATATCTGTTCATTAATTATTTTATATTTTTTTGTTTTCTCCATCCCATGTTTATTATTTATTCTAAGAAGTGTTTCAACCACAAACAATTGTTTGAGCTGGGGAGGTGTGCCCACATCATTGCCTCTGAGGCATGTGGATTTTGGGAGTTTTGTGGATTGTGGAGCTCAAAAGTGTCAAGATTTTAGTGTGCAACTTGGAGGGTTAGAAAAGCTTGACCACCTCTGCTCCAGGGCTTACATTTCCCATCGAAGCCATGAAACAAACAGAGTAAGGATAACAGATCCTGAGGATTTAAAATAGTCCTATTATTGGCCAAGATACAATGGGAATTCTTGTGGTCTACCTCATGTCAAACAAGTTTAAAAAAAACTAGACAGGAAATTAATCACTGGGGAAATTAAATACTCTAAAGGCAGAGACAGCTGTTGCTTAGGTTTAACTACAGCCAGCTCAGTTTTCGTTTTCATGTTATAAGAAATGATAAAGCTGTCAATATTGAGATAAATGTGTGCAATGATGCCTTACTTCCAAGGCCAGACATTCCACCTAATCGAATGAGATTCTGGGGTGTGCAAAGAATACAGTATAAGGCACACTGTTTCTTTTCTGTATGAAGTACGTATTCTGTTTTGCCAACATATAGGAGAGATTTCCTATGATATAACTACTAATAATCAATATTAACACTCTTACTGATGACAGCACTTAAGTCCAGGGGAATTGAAGTATTGTAAGAAAAATAAAAGCAAACATTTCACAAAAGGGCTTCACAACACCCTCAGCACAGAAATACTACTCCCTTGGGGAGTAGCAATTGTGCTTCACTTACAGCTCAATAAGAATGTCGCATTGACTTGCCTTTCCCATGTACTGAAAACATTGCTGACAGCAATCTTCAAGCCCCTCTCTCAAGAAGAGGTGTGCAGCAGGAGAGAGAAAAGATAAATTGTGCTCCCTCAGTCCCACCACCAGTATAGTCCAGCTGAAGTCAACAGGGATGCATGGCCTTAGATGAACAAGCTGCACTTCTCCACATTATTTTGTTTCAAACCTTGGAAAAATGTTTGCAAAGTATAAAGCTGTCCATGTTGTTTCACAGCCATGTCAGTATAGCATCCCAGGTCACTATGACCTTAATCGCATAACAGATGTTTTATTTTTATATGGAGAACAGATGCTGAATTCTATCTCTAGTGAACAAGGCACTCAGGCTCTCATTCAGCATAAGGCTCATGCATCACATATATTTATAATATTTCCTCTGAACTTTTTTCTTGACACATTCACATTCATTGCAGCTGTTGCAAGGAAATGTCATTCTCCTTCAATGTCTAAGCTCCCCTGTCACCCTATATCTTCACATGATTGGAAGTGTAGCTCATGGGCCCATGCTCTTTTTTTGTGCGAAATCCCTTCAAAGCCCAAGTGACAACGGTGGCATCTATTATTTATTTGTGGCTCAGGTGAGTGAGTCTGATGATTGTGTTCATGTCTGGTGCACAGAAATTTGCATATCTGCTCCAAGAGGAGAAGGCAAGAAGGTAGTCTTGCTCGACATAAAGAGCATCTCTGTGAATAAATTTAGCTAGGAAAGACAAATGTAGGAATAGGAATTTTTTGAATTCTGCTTGACAAGGATATGAGAGATCAATGGCAATTTCTAGACTCCAGGCCTGGAGTCCTGGTCTTATTGACATCCATGATAATTTGCCATTGACTTTAGTATGACCCAGGATTTCATCCCTGGTATGCAGACAGCAAGTGGAGGCTAATAAACTAGTGGTTCCTAAAAAATGGCCACCTCCCAGCTGTGGCATGGGTGCAGCTGGAGTTCCCCAGCCACTGGCCGGAAGCTATGCCTCAGCATAACTTCAGGTTGACTTTTGGCCCAGATCACTGGGGAGAAGTAGCAGTGCAAACACTGTCAGCCTTCAATTATGTTGGTGAATCACTGCTTGTAGAAACCAGTTTTCAGCAGAAATTCAAAATAAAGGCTTTGTTTGGATTACAAAGCTGCATCAGTGAATGCTCCATTGACAAGGTAGACAAGGTTCCTTGGGTGAATTTGATATCTTTTATTAGACCAACCCAAATGGTTGGAGAATAGTTATTAAGCAAGCTTTTGGGTTCAAAAACCCTTCGTCAGGCTAAGGACGCTGCAGCAGTTGCTGCGTGCTCTTCCTGGATGGAATGAAAAGTAAAGAAGCCAGGGGCTGGGCTGGGCTGGGCTGGGGAGTCAGTTGCCAGGCAGATTGTAATGTATCAAAAATCCAATGTCTGTGTTTAGTCCCTGATCTCTAGTATCCAGCAGGTTGATGAAATGGAGCTCATAGGCTCTTCTCTGGGAAGTGTTGTGTAAGTTTCCCTTGAGGATCAGGACTGAGATTGGAGAGAGAGTGGCCCTCCTGTGAGAAATGTGCCCCCACCGGTAATTGGGTGTTTCTGTCTTTGATGGATTTCCGGTGTGCGTTCATTCTGGCGCGCAGTTGTTGTCTGGTCTCTCCTACATATCTTTCACCAGGGCATTTGGTGCATTGGATGAGGTATACTACATTCCTGGAGGTGCAGCTGTAAGATCCTGGGATGCTGATGGCTCTGTTGTGGGGTGTAGTAATAGTGGAGGTGGTGGAGATGTGGGAGCAGGTTTTGCATTTCTTGTCCTGGCACGGTCTGGATCCTTTTGGTGTGTTCTGGGGCTGAGGAAGTTTGCTTCTGGTGATGAGGTTGGCGAGGTTCGGTGCTTGTCTGAAGGCTAGGATGGGTGGCTCTGGGAAGATTTTTTTAAGAATAGGGTCTTTTTCTAATATGGGTTGCAATTTTTTGAGGATTTTCCGTATAGGTTCAAGGGATGGGTGATAGGTCATAACCAGCAGTGTGCGATTTGTGGGTGTTTTTCTTCTGTACTGCAGCAGTTCTTCACGTGGTATCCAGGTGGCTCTTTCAAACATGCGATCTACCTCTCTGGAGGAGTGTCCTTGCTGGGTGAAAGCCTTTTTAAGATTGGTGAGGTGGCGATCCCGGGTGCTCTCTTCAGTACAGATGCGGTGGTATCTGAGGGCTTGGCTGTATATCTCAGCTTTTTTGGTGTGTTTCGGGTGATTGCTGGTTTTGTGCAGATATGCGTGTTGGTCTGTGGGTTTCTTGTATACTGTGGTCTGTATTTTACCCTTCTGGATACTAATCATTGTGTCTAAAAAGGGGATGTTGGTGCTGGAGTATTCTAAAGAAAGTCAGATGGAGGGATGGTGACTGTTGAATTTCTGGTGGAACTCAATTAGAGATTCCTGGTTCTCACTCCAAATGATGAAGATGTCATCGATATATTGTAAGTACAGCAAGGGTTTGATGGTGCAGTTCTTGAGGAAGTCTTCTTCCAGGTGGCTCATAAAAAGGTTGGCATACTGTGGGGCCATTTTTGTGCCCATAGCTGTTCCCATCGTCTGGAGGAAGTGTTGATTATTAAAAGTGAAATTGTTGTGTGTGAGGGTGAAGTGTATAAGCTCAGTGATATCTTTGGGTCTGTATTCTGGGTTGTAATCTTGTTCCTGTAGATATGTAAGGCAGGCATGGATGCCATCCTGGTGTGGGATGTTGGTATATAGGCTGGTAACGTCCATGGTGGCTAGGAGTGTGTTGCTGGGAAGGTGGTCTATGTTTTTAAGTTTCCGTAGCAAGTCTGTGGTGTCTTAGACAAAACTTGCTCTGTGGGTGACAAGCGGTTTATCCTTAGACCAACACGGCTACAGCCTAAACCCCTGCACCATTGACAAGGTGTCACTGATAAAACTGTTTCAAAGTGAGTTTACACTTGGCTACTTGTGCCACCACATAAAAATGAATAGATATAAGCATGTTGCTCTGTGGGTAGATATTCCAAAGTCTTTTACATCACATTTAGACACAGTGGGTGCATCTACATGTGCCCCTATGGCACCATTGTTACTCCACTGTCATTTAGTACTTCCTTTTGGAAGTATTAAATGATGGTGCAGTAACAGCCGTTACTGCGTTGTGCCAGCGGTGCATGGGTTTTTTTAGCTTCTACATCACCATAATGATGCATTATACTGAGGGAGTGTGTCACTATGGCAACATAGCTGCAACCTGACGGTTTGGGCCCACTGATGCTACGTCACCATAGCACATTGCTACAGTGATGTAGCATCATGTATAGATGCACCCAGTATCTCATCAGAAATGGTCAGTGGGAATAATGCCAAAGAGAAAGCCTTGCCAATACAACCCCCTAAGGTATAGAACAGGACTTCTCAATTCAGTTGTAAGAAACCACGCTTCTTAAATTTGTAAAAATGGGTATTATGTAATATAATTAGAGAAAATAAAACACAGCTTGAATCTTATTAAAAATCCTGAACCTATGGTCTTAACAGGTTCATTTGTAAGTGGTGAAACTAGGAAAGATGTGCTTTTTAAGTACAGACATTTAGCTTGAAGTTCTGAGTAAGATACAGTTGCTCCTGAGATATATTTTTAATAAAATAAAAAATAGAATTACTGCAGTAAAACTATTAGTTTCCCCATTTTGTTCTAAAACTGTAGCTGCCCCAGTCTAAACAAAGCACAGTGGATACACAAAAATGTATGTTGTATTTTGCTCTACATGCAATGAAGGATGGGTTGGTATTTAATAAAATCTAAGAGACAAGGACAGGACAGGAAACACTATAAGAAGAACTGGAAATTAACAGTATCTTAATCTGACTTGAATACTGATAGGAATTAACTTAGTAATGACATGTCAGGTCTTGGGTCAGAAAAAAATTTGAGATGAAATAAATTTGAGGAAACAAAAATATATTTTATTCCAGAGGAGAAATATAATCAGTAATATTCCCCAGGAAGATATTTGGAGGTGAATGAAGAATATGAGAAGGTTCCATAAATATTTATTTGAATTATAAAGAGAACTAGCAAATTGCCCATCGAGAATGATGGGGGGGTGGGGAGGGGAGATAGGCAGGGATGCAGACCTGCACCTGGCTCTGCACCTCCCCCCTGCTGCTCCAGGTCCAGCCCTGCTCCATCCCCCCCATCACTCCTGGTTTGGTCCCACTCCACACCCCACATTTCGCTCTGGGTCCGGCCCCACTTCACCCCCCGTCTGCTCCATATCTGCCAGGGCCATGTCCTCCTCTCTCCTTCCCTGCCCACTGCTTCCTCCCGCACACTGTCTGTTCTGGGGGGTGTCAGGGCCAGGCGGTGGGGGGGGGTGCCACCACCCTGGTCCCCCCGTTTGCACTCAGGGAGGGAGGCATGGGGAAGCCCCGCTGCTAAAGTGGCCAGGGTATGTTCACTGCTGCCACAAACTTCCCCAGCAGTGGCTCAAAGTTGGGCCCACACAGCCTGGGCCATGCAGCCAATCGCACCTACCCTCTTGGCAGTGCATGTGCAGTTGCCCAAAAAAGTGCTGTAGACAGTCAGACACAGAGAGACACAAAGACAGACAGGCTAAATCTTTTATTATATTAGAACTAGTGAATTGCCAATGAAGAATGATGATGGGGGGCAAGCTTGCTAACTGTAACCCCAACCCACGCCACCACTGCCTCCCAAGGGGGGGCAGCGGAGCTTGCCCTGCCATCCCCTCCATCAGCACCCTACTCTGCTGCCACCTCCAAGGAGCAGGGTAGAGGGGCAGGGGCAAGGTCAGCAGCACTGCTCCATCCCCACCATAATGGTGGCACTGTGCCACCTCTGAGGAGCAGGGCCGGGGGGGGGGGAAGGGGCTGGCCTCGCCCCCCCGCTCCATCCCTGCTCTGCCGCACTGCTCCTGCCACCTCCTGTCCATAACACTCTTGGAGCACTCTGATTGGTTGTTTCAGCAACCAATCATAGTGCTCCAACAGTGTTACAGGCAGACAGACAGACAGACGAACTAAGCCCTTTATTAAATTAGAATTTTCACTGGCTATATTCATGAACCTTCCTGAAGCTCCCTTTCATGAACAGTTAAACAATCAAGCTTCAGCAGAGTAATAGTGAAAAGTAAATTTGAAAAGGAAATATTAAAATAGCTCCTGAAAGCATTTTTGAGCTGTATAATCATTTATAAATCATTAATTTGTGATATAAATCACCCAGTCAAGAAATAGAAATCTATTAGTGTTTATGTGACTGCTCAGTACAGCCTGACATGTTTTTTGCTACCACATTATAATCTGGGAATCAATTTCCTAATTTCTTCACCAATAAACCTATCTACAGAATGTTTTCAAACACAAAACTATCCGTCTTCATATAACTTATAACTAGAAGAAACAGTCATATTTGGATAGTTTTATTAACTGCAAGTTATTTACTCAGCTCCAGTGAATATTACATACTCTAGTGAAGCAGAAATTTCTGTTGAAATGCAATCACATAATAAAGTTTTTTTTTACCTCCCTGCCTCCCATCTGACACCTCCAGGGAAGCAATTCTACCTGCTCAACACATCAAAGAGCTACTCAACACAGCTCACAAAGACATTCTCACGGACCCAGAGGGACAGACTTCCATCTTCAGATCTCTCTGTGCAAAAATGAAGTTTATTTCCTACCTATGGGGATTTTTTTACCATCTTGTACCATCTACACTTTTCCCAGAGCCTGATGAAGGGACTTTGATCCCAAAAGCTTGCAGAAAAGGACAATTTTCTTGCCATTTTCCAGTTGGTCTAATAAAAGGTATCATTTTGGAACCAAGAGTTCTAGTTTTTTGTATATCACATAATAAATGCATTTATTCATCATTCCTTTCTAGATGCTTTTTTTTTTTCTTTCTTCTTATCCCAGCATTTCCTATCCAAGTCCTTAACTCTCTCTGTGATTAAAACAGGCTCTCTCTCTCTCCTGTCTTGTTCATATGAATATCCTACCTAAGTGGTACATCCAGAGCACTTTGCCAGAACTCTGTCTCCTTCCTGTCACTTTCAGCATGTCTTCCCTCCATGTCATTTCCTTGGCTCCTCATTGGACTATATATTATATTATAGATTGAAGCACATAAGGGACTGGTGGTCTCCTAGTTTTATCTCCACCAAGGAAACCAATAATTTTTGTATCAAGTCTATAACTTGTGGTTCAAATACAAATTTCATGTTTATATTTTCAAGGTTGTACATCACACAGTCCCTGCTACAGTTTCTGTACTTGTTCCCCTCCAAATTCCTTCTTCCCACTCCACAAATTATTCCTGCCTTAATACCCTATCCATCTCCTCCATCACAGTAGGAATGTACAGAAGTTCAGGCAGCCTGTTGGGGTGGTACTCTAACTATAGCAATTTACACAGTGCCATCAGTTAGACTGCCATTGAACCATTTTGGTGGGAGGGACTTGGAATCTGCCTGCACTGACCCAGGCTAGCAGGTTAGGGTGCTCCAGCAGCATTCCAGGAGCTGTCCCTCTCCCCAGCCGCACCCTATGCCCCCCACCCCCACCAACTGACAGCTGTCAGTGGTGGCCAGGCAGGAGCAGAGAGAGGATAGACCCTCCCCCCCAACTACCCCTTCTGGGGTCTTGCAGGGAACTTAGCTAGGCTCATCCTGTGGGGCTCCCTCCCCCACAAGTGTCTTGACAGCAGCAGCTGTGGCTGCCACACCTGGAGCTGTTTGGGGGGCGGGGGGTAGGAAACAGCTGTCCCATCTCAGAAACCCAGCCTTGCAACTCCTGCTGGGGTCCTGAGGCGGGGTTGGACTGGGCCCATGTGGCAGAGTGGGCTTCCTGGAGAATTGCTGTGGTACAGAATTAAAAAACCCATGAATCACACACAACTGGTCATGACATATTATCTCTCCCTGTAACCTATATAGAAAATCCTCAAACAATTGCAACCCATACTAGAAGATGACCCGATTCTCAAAGAGACCTTCTCAGAAGCACCCATCCTATCCTGTAAACAAGTACCAAACCTCACCAGCCTCATCACCAGAAGCAAACTTCCTATGGCCCAAAACATACCAAATGGATCCAGACCATGCCAGGACAAGAAATGTAAAATCTGCCAACACATCTCCACCACCCCCACAATTACTACACCCCACAACAGAGCCATCAGCATTCCCGGATCTTACAGCTGCACCTCCGGAAATATAATATATCTCATCCACTGCACCAAATGCTCTGATAGAAAATATGTAGGAGAGACCAAACAACAACTTTGCACCAGAATGAATGCACACCGGAAATCTATCAAAGACAGGAATACCCAATTACCTGCCGGGGGCACATTTCTCACAAAAAAAACAAAACAACACTCTCTCTCCAATCTTTCAGTTCTAATCCTCATGGGGAGTTTACAAAATACCTTTCACAGATGAACCTATGAATCATCAATCTACTGGATCCAAAAAATCCATTGTCAATATAGACATTGGATTTATGACACATTATAACCTGCCTAACACCTGACTCCCCAAGTAAACCCTCCACTTTTTACCAGCTATTCTCATTCCCTTCCCCTACCCCCCTGTCTCTCATCCTTTGACTACAACTTCATTCATTCCCCCTTTCCCCTGCCCCCTCCTGTCTCTCACCTACTGACCACCTCAATTTACATTTTAACTGACTGGCTTTCTTGCAAAATACTGTCCTCTGGCTGCTTTACCACTCCATCCAGGAAGAGCACAGATCATCTGTAGATGCTTTCTCAGCCTGGTGAAGAGTGTTTGTGCCCAAAAGCTTGCTAAGAAGAATTTTTCCAACTATCTGAAACTATGAAAGATACTGGATTTACCCAAAGAAGCTTGTCTGCCAGATTCCCTAAAGCACTCTGCCCTACTACATCAGATGAGGGTTAAATTTTCACACAATCAACCATTTTAAGTGCTCTGCAGCCATGAACATTTGTTGTGTTACAGCTACAGAGTGCTTTCAGGGGCTTCATTGCACAAAAAAATGTAACTTCTGTACACATTCAATATCTCCTTGCATTTTTCCAGGGTGTCTCTAAAACCTGAAATATGCTTCACAAATCTGACTACCAAAGCACTTCCATCTTATTCACATTCCCTCTAAAAAAAAACAACTAAAACTTTAGTTGCCTATGAAAAGAGAAGGGTTAGGAAAGGTTACATCATTAGAAAAGGAGAAGTGAAATACCCATCTAGATGCGTGTCTCTCTTAGCAACTGCATGCTCATTACTTGTCTTTGTCCTCTGTTGCTTCTTTCCCACATTTCTGCTGATGACCTATCTTCGCTGGGTCATATCAAAGCAAGATGTGTTTCTCTGGGCAGGGACCGTATCTTTCTTTAGTGAGATACCAAACATATTTTTTGGGAACTAAAATAATAATAAAGCATCCCTGTTGGGACTATTTCTAAAACCGTCAACTTCTGAACATGTTCAAACAGCTGTCATCTAAAAAAGAAAGCTGTCAGATATGGCTCCTGCTTTCCCCAAAATATGAATATATTCCCTACCACATATCCTGAAGGGTTATCTTCAGTTCTTACCCATCTGTGTTTGGTGCAAGGATTGGCAAAATAAATATTCTGACAACTAAAGTGCTGTTGTGTTTTTACATCTCCTCATATTCCTTAAGGGCTGAACCATTTTTATTTGAGTTTGATAAACATATTTCCTCAAGCAGAGCCAAGACCCCCGTTGTGGAAGGTTCCCTGCACACGGGGATCCATGTACCCTCACAGAACACCGACAATGGGTCCATCTTTCTGATCCAGAGCTCAAGCATAGCCAATTCCCACCCAAAATAAACACTTGTCAAATCACGTTCATCTGAAAACAGGAGCTCAAACCAAAAACTTTTATATAAATGAAAATCCTGTTTAACCAGTCACAGTTGCTCTAGATATAATAATAGTAATAATATTGTCTACCTACACTCTTACTTAGGCCAGGAACCAATTCCCAGGTATTTTTAAAACCTCTAGTTTGACCCTGCAGGTTTCCAGCACACCCTCAGATGTATGGCTTAGTATCTTAGGATCTCAAGGCCAAGCTTCCTCATTAGCAGTAGTGTAACTGAGGGGGAAGACTGAGGCAGCAGCCCTAGGTGCTGCCTTCATAGGCACAAGAGAGGGGCACAAAAGAAACTGCCACCACAGTGGCAGCTGACTACAACATCACAATTGGCACGGCAGGAGCCAGCACTGGCCAGGTATTGGCAGTCATCCCAGGTGTGGACTTGCCCTGCTCAGGTAATATTAAGTACTTACCTGAGCTAATCCAGATGGAAGCCCTCAAAACCCATTAGTGGTCCCTTTATATCCCACTGCCTGTCTCTACTGTCTAAAAGACAGCAATACAGAAGGAGAGACAAAAAATGGACATGATTCCTCAAAGGTCTCTTTTTCAGTTTCCTGTTCCTCTGTTATGAAACCCTTTTAGGAATTAATATGCCCACCAAGAGTCTCCCCTCCTAAGCTTTGTGCAGAAAAGCAGGGTAATATAGATGGGGAGGGGAAGCTCAGGGTAACTGAGGGTGACCCTTAATAGTTTCCCCAAATAGAGGTATAGAAAACCCCTTAAATTTAGCTCATGCAATGTTCAAGAGAAAAGTATAGTTCTCCTGGATTAAAAAGTCTTCATAGTTACACTTTAGGAAGCATTTGAACAGATCAACATGCCTACAAATACATTAATGGCACAGGATTTGTTTTCTGACCTAATACCTGACAAGCCAGTACTAGGTAAATTCCCATCAGTGTTCAAGTTGGACAGTAATGCCACTAATCCAACCATAGGGCCCGACTGAAAATCCTTATATTTGTTAAGGAGTAGCTACTCCTAGAAATCATTTTACTGAAGTCACAGGAACCAGTCATAGTAGTTGCTCATGAGTGGGAGTAAGGGACTCACAATCTGCCCTTCATGGCTCAATCATAAATGCAGGCAGGTCATCCAACTTCTTGACAGATGGAAGGAGACATGACAGTCAGTCAGTCAGTGGTGCTTGGCAGTGGTGCGGGAGAAGAGCCCAGTGCTTTTCTCCCACACCACTTGGCAGTTCTTGAGTTGGCCACAGAGCATAGCCTTCGGCAGATGATTTTGAGGCATGTGGTCCATGTGTCCCAGCTAGAAAAGCCAGTGAGCATTCAGCATAGCCTGCAAAGACTGTAGGCCAGTTCTCTCAAGGATCTCATTGTTGGTGATCCATTGGTCCCAAGTGACTCCAAGGATTTTTCTGAGAAAGTGACAGTGGAAGCTATTCAATCTCCACTCCTGCTTGGAGTACATGACCCAGCTTTCACCCAGCCATAAAGGGGGGTACAAGCTTGATAGACAAACACTTTTGTGTTCAGGGTTAGCGGCTTATTGTTCCAGATACATGAAGTAAATTTGCCAAAGGTGACAAAGCCTTGCCAATTCTCACATCAAGTTCTCTGTCAAGGCTAAGTGAGCTGGTAAGGTTTGAGCTGAGATCACAGAAGTGATCAACATTGTCCAGAGCTTCATTAATTATGTAGATTTTGGGTGGGAAGTTAGTGCCTTGTGACATGACAACTGTTTTCTTGATACTGATTACCATGCCAAACTTGGTGCATTCATCAGAGAATTTATCCACCATGATCTGCAATTCATCAGGTGAGTTAAAAACGGATGCAGCATCATCTGCAAAGAGCAGATCCCAAAAAGTGAACCTTTTGCCCTGAAATCATCTGATGTTGAACAACCTGCCATCTGTCTTTGATGTAATTAGTATGTCAGATTGATCATTTCCAAAAGTGTACTTAAGAAGGAGAGAGAAGAAGATGCCAAAGTCAGTAGGTGCTAAAACACAGCCTTGCCTCATGCCAGAATCAATGCTAACTCAGATGATGTTTCATTTTCATACTGAAAGGTGGCCTTCATTCCCTCACGGAACTACTTGAATAGGGAGAGCTCCTTTTGTGGACAGTCAATTTTCGACAGGACCTTGTAGATGCCATCCAGCTAATGAAGTAACAACTTCCTTTGATTGAGCAAGGATCAGGCTGACCATGATAGGAAGCATGGAAACAAGCTTAACCCACTTACTCCCATTCCACATGGGCTAAATATATGGAAAAATGTAACATAATTGGTGTCTGCCAACTGGTGTCCGGCCCTGCTCACAGGCTGCCATTCTCAGGTGCTTAGTAAAGTGGTATTGCTCATATAAAATGTCATTCTAATGATTGTTCCCATTACAAGCATGCATGGTGTGAAGACATGTTTTCCTGGCAGCACTCCCCACATAACTGGGGGTCTTGTGGACATGCCATTAGTCAGCTGAATGAGCTTCTAACTCTCACCTTTTTTTCTTTGGTCAAACAAGCAAATCACATGTGCATGTAGCAGAGGTGCTTGTGCTGGCTCTCTGTACTGCTGACAAGATGAAAAACTTAGCAGAAAGAAAACAAAGGATTTAACTATACTGATATAATAACACTAGTAAAACTTTTCTGTGTGGACAAGCCCTAAATCAATCTCTCTTTCCATCCACAACAGTTGTAAAGATTTTACACAAAATGCAAACACTGTACACACAGTTCTAAAGATTTGAAGCAAGGTAACTAAGGGAAATATGAGACCAATCAGCTTGGTATGATGGAATAATCTAAGTAACAGTCAAAATATTGATTCAACATTTTAGATTTGCCTCTTGAACGGTTTCTGTGGTTTATTAACACTAGACAAAAATATAGAAATACTTAGGTGTATTGAAGAATACAACTAGCCAAACATCCTTAGTAAAATGTACTGTTCCCATCTGCAACATGGTCTAGATGACAACCTGAAGCCAAATACTGCTCAGCTTGCTTATAAGCAGGGCTGGTAAGCCAATTAATTGACCAGTCAAATATTGTCAATTGACTGGTCAATTGACTAGATATTTTTTGACCAGTCAAAGATTATAGTAATTTAAAAACAAACAAACATTTCTGTAGTTTTCTTCAAATAAATATGATTTTTATTATTTTTTTACACATTTCTTAATGGAAATTTTTCTGTGTTATTTGGACCTATTGGTAATTTTTTACAATTTTAGACCAGTCAATTGATCAAACTTTATTTGACTGGTCAAATATCCAACCCTACATAACATCACTCAACTTAAAGTCTTGCAAGTAAAGCAAGCCAGATTCCATCCCTGATTATTAATCTTTTTAACTCTAACCCCCATAATAATTCTGTCTCTCCCTGTGTTTCAGAACCACTAAAACCCAATAGATCCATCACCAAAAAGAAGAATTCATAGATTCATAGATGTGGGGTTGGAAGGGACCTTGCAGATCTTCTAGTCCGACCCCCTGCCATGGGCAGGAAAGAAAACTGGGCTCAAATGCCCCCAGCTAGGTAATCGTCAAGCCTCCTCCTAAAGACCCCCAGGGTAGGAGCCAGCACCACTTCCCTTGGAAGTTGGTTCCAGATTCTAACTGCCCTGACTGTGAAGTAGTGCCTTCTAATGTCTAGTCTGAACCTACCCTCTAACAACTTATGGCCGTTATTCCTTGTTACCCGGGAGGCACTTGGGGGAACAAGGTTTCTCCCATTCCCCGCTGGTCCTCCCTAGTAAGTTTATAGATGGCCACCAGGTTCCCTCTCAGGCTTCTCTTGTAAAGGCTGAACAGGTTAAGGTCCCGTAGCCTCTCCTCGTAGGGTCTGCCCTGCTGTCCCTGGATCATGTGAGTGGCCCTCCTTTGGACCCTCTCGATGCTGGCCACATCCCTCCTGAAGTGAGGTGCCCAGAACTGGACACAGTACTCCAACTGTGGCCTCACCAGTGTCACATAGATGGGGAGGATCACCTCCTTGGCCTTGCTTGTGATGCATCTGTGGATGCACGAAAAGGTGCGGTTAGCCCTACTGACTGTGTCCTCGCATTGGCGGCCCATGTTCATCTTGGAGTCGATAATAACTCCAAGATCTCTTTCTGCCACTGTGCTTTTGAGAAGAGTTCCCCAGCCTATACGTATGCTGCTGGTTCTTACTGCCCAAGTGCAGCACCCTGCATTTGTCAGTATTGAATCCCATCCTGTTCTCATTTGTCCACCCCTGTAACCTGTCCAGGTCCATCTGTATCCTGTCCCTCTCTTTTAGTGTGCCCACCTTGCCCCAAATCTTAGTGTCATCCACAGATTTAAACAGGGTACTTTTCACTCCCTCGTCCAAGTTGCTAATAAAGAAATTGAACAGTGCGAGCCCAAGGACTGAGCCTTGGGAGACTCCACTGCTCACATCCCTCCAGGTTGAATATGACCTGTCCACCACTGCTCTCTTGAGTGCAGCCCCTCAACCAATTTGCTATCTATCTGACTGTGTAGGCATCATTGCTGCAGTCACCTAGCTTTTTAATGAGAATGGAGTGAGAGACAGTGACAAAGGCCTTCCTGAAGTCCAGAAGGACTACATCTACTGTGACACCTGCATCCAATGGTTTTGTGAACTGATCGTAGAAGGCAATCAGGTTGGTCTGACAGGACCTACCCCTAATGAAACCATGCTGGTTGCCCCTGAGCATCATCCCCACTGCTGGCCCTTCACAGATGTGCTCCTTGATAATCTTCTCAAAGAGCTTCCCCAGGATTGAAGTAAGACTAATGGGCTTATAGTTGCCGGGGTCCTCCCTCCTCCCTCTTTTGAAGATGGGGACCACATTGGCCCTCTTCCAGTCATCTGGCACCTGGCCAGAGCACAACAAGTGTTCATAAAGCCATTCAGAATTCAGATGCAGGCTGTGTTACGGTCCTTAAAAATAGCAAAATTGTATTGAAATAAACTATCATATCTCTAACAATAGCCAGCTTGGACCTTGCTTGTCAATTCCTCGTTGCCACAGTCACTTGCAGTGCATGGAAACAAATGCTGCTTTGGAAATTAAATTGCCACAAAACAGAAGACAGCTGGGTGTTATCTTAGAAAGATAGTGCATTTGGGTTGTTGGATGACATTCTAATTAATGTAGTATAGCAAAACCCCCAGTTGTTCTTTTTTTTATTTAAAAATATATGCCCTCCCCTTCCCCTAACCATTTCTGACTTTTTCTCTCCCCCTCTACTCCCTATAGATAAGTGTAAGTGAGCTAAGACATAGGATAAGCTTCAGCATTTTATTTTGGTAGCAAGTTATTTTTTGTTTTATTTATTTTTTCTCCTTGTTTTCAAATAAGTACCCTGTTATGGATATCCACTGTTTTATATTGTATAATTATTATGTTTATATTGATTTTTACTGTTCTATATTACTGTTTTATTGATACTATATGATTTAGGCCGACATATGTAAGTTAGCATAAGTCGTGTCAAGTTTCCATTTTGTTTGTCAAGTCTCCATCTTGTGTTCTTTGCCTGGGCATACCCTATTGTAACTCTGTGACTCATACCTATGTAAATTGGTGTGACTCCTATGTAAACTGTGTGACTCCTATGTAAATTGGTTCTTGAATGAATGGGAATGAATGAGGGTGCTTGAGAGACAATGGCAGCAGGTCTAAAAATAGCTCCCTCTGAATGACCAAACCATCAACTCAATGACCTAACCATCACCCTGCATTGACCCTCCCTGGCTCAAGATCTGGAAGACAAAGACTGCTGCAGAAAACAGTCAACCCACCCATACAGACACCTGAAACTGCATGTCCTTACCTAGGACTCTTGCCTGGGCATACCCCTGCCACTAGGGTCATAGAGGGTCAGCCCCTATAAAAGGAGGCAGTGAAGACAGACCCAGTGGGATGCCCTCTCCATCTAGCTGGGGTCATCTAGTGGGACCCAGCACTCTCTTTCCTGCTTATGCAGGGGGTCGGACTCGATGATCTATTGAGGTCCCTTCCGACCCTAACATCTAACATCTGGAACAGCACCATGCCACACCACCTATCCACCCAGAGGCCCTGCTGGCAACCCCCCTCTAGACAACACCTGGCTGGAGAAGACTGGTCATCGAGGATCAACTCTTAGCCCAGGATAGGTAGCTATCACCCACCTTCCTTCCCCAAGCAAAGGACTTGGATTCTGTTTCTCTTCCCTACCTGGACTCCAACCCTTCCACTTAGTCTCTTTTTCCTGCTATGTACGTACGTACGTACGTATGTGTGCGCCAATAACTTCATGGGGCTGTGTGGTGTGTTGTCCGTTTAATAAACTTGTTATTATGAAACCCCAAGTTGGGTTTTTGTCTGTTTCCTGACTGTTTCCTCCTTGCCACCACTTATCTGCCCCCTGATCGCCCAATTTTCAGCCTGAGTTTCCAGCCCCAATCTCCCAGCCTTCTGCCTCTCTCTTTCCTGGCTGTCTTCTCCTTGCCACCAGGCTTTTTCCCTTGCTTCCACCCCAGCACCAGTGACCTTGAGTAACCCTGGGGCCACTTGGCCTTAAGTAACCCCAAGCCTCAGTTCCTCAGCCCAGCTTCTCTCTAGTCCACCGGTTCCAATCCCAGTCCCGGCAACGTTCACTCCCTACACTTTCTCTCACCTTAACCTCCTCCTCCTTCCCCCCCCCCCAAGTATCCCAAGCACACACACACACCGTACCATCCAAGTTAGGAACTCACCTGTGTGTATGTGTAGGTAGGCGGTATGTGTGTGAACTGATTAATATATCTTGTTTCATGTCATCATGTGTGTGATATATGAATTAGTGATCTGTGTATGTGTACTGAGTGTGTGCATATTGACAACTGAACGTTGTCTAATTTTTGATGTGTGTATGTGCTTGAATTGGTGATAGGTATGCATGTGCCTGGGCTGGTAATCTTGGATGTGCATGTGCGTGTGTGTGTGTGTACACACACCCAATTGATTTTTGAGTGTGTGCATGTGCAATTGTGTCACACCCTCCCATCTAACAGCGCAATTTTGAGATCCTGAGAGTTGGCCTGACTCCACAGGGCAACAGAAGAAATATACTGCAGTCTCCTTCACTTAGTTAATACGTGGCTTTAGAAATTATTCATATTAAATTTGAGAATTAGGTTGTGTGTTGCACTGGCTGTCCTGAAGAAAGATACAAGCTCCTTGTTAAATAAATACCAATTACAGAAAATAATTATTTTAAAGTATCTGTATTAGAACATATGCTACATATAGTGAACTTATATAGACTTTACATATATCCACATGAGTATATGTATACTCATATAGACTTACATATACCCACAATAGTAACTTACTGATTTGCATTAGTTTAAATGGAAAGTGAATCAAGCTTCCTCCCCTCTCCCCCAACACTTGTTTAAAATACATGGCCTGATGTCCAAAAGTAGAAGAAGGGAGGCTTCTCACAGGGAATTTACAGTGCAAGAGGAGACATGAAGTTGAGTGAGCTTGTCCCAAATTTCCCACTATTTTCTTTAAATCTATATCTGGTGATGTAGTGAAGAATGAGATACTCTGGTGAGTTGATTAAGTGCTCAGTTGTGGATCTCTAAAAGCAATAAGGCATCTGACCTTGTAATGGCAGGCAAGCACATGGCCTTGGACACTAATGAGGTTTTTTTCCTGCCTGAGGAGTACAGGATTAAGCCCTATGCATTTCACAAATCCTCCTAATTAGCACCAGTGTTGTCAACTCTTGCATGTTTATTGATACCTGTGGGCAGATATTCAACTACTGTGAGCTGTCATAGCTCCATGCACAATTGACACAACCTGAGAATTTGCCCCTTCATGTTATTCCTAAAGCTCCAACAACTAGAATCAGAGTGCCAAGAAAGTCATAGCTTTGGCAGATAAAGTTTGTAGTGGTTGTAGGAAAAGGCTCTGACACCACAAATCAAATACAAAGAACCCAAAATATTTTTGTGTTTCAATTCTCCTGATTTTGCGGGTCTGACTCTTCTCTATGCTTGGGTTTAACAGTGCTGTAACACAGTCTCAACACAGACTCAGAAGAGTCCCACTTGTGCACTTTTGCTGCCCCCCCTGAGAATTCAGTAAGCTTTGGTTTTCTTTATGTTGAATCTCTCCATATTCCCTAAAGGATTGTAACTGAGCTGTCACATTTCTCAGCCACATTTCCCTTGTGTTCAAGTCTTAAACAAAATGACCAAAAGCTTCAGAACAGGGCAGGGGAATCAGTCATTCTAGGCAAAGATTAGGGATTTTTTTGCTGACTGGAAAATATTTGCCAGAACTGTGGCCAACGTGAACTAGATGAATTGGAGTAGACTGCAGCAGACAGTGCTGTGAAATAACACAGTATGTGGTTTACAAAAAAAACAGATGAGAAAAGATTGGAAATTCCAGACTGATATTACTCCATTATTTTGCTTTCACTGAGACAGTCACACTGTTGTCATCCCCTGTTTTCCATGAAGTGGGCAATGAAAGCACTTCTATTTTGTTGCTATTCATGCTACAGTTAGCCTACACTCATTGAGATCAGCAGTACTGATCACAGAATCTGAGGCAAAAAAAGAGCAATCAGAGTTCATATAACTTATATTTGCAGAGAACATTCTATTCAAGGCTCTCAAATAACTTTATAAAAGTTAGATTCAATATATAAAGCATGTATTATTATTCTTATTGACTTCAGTGGGCAATGTATTTAAGACTTTAGTAAATAAATAATATTTGGGCTTTCTCTAGCATTGGTCATCTTCCAGGGATGTCAAAGAAGGTCTCAAGGTCTCTTAAGGTGAGTGGCTAAAACTTGAGGCACCTCCAATCAAAATAAGGCTTCATTTTCTTTATCTCAGTTTGCTTGTCTAGAAAATGGAGGGGTTGAGAGATTTAAATATTTTTGGCATAGAGCTTTGAGATCTCTAGGTGAAAGGTGACGTAGAAAATTATATTATTATTAATTTTATTTTGCATTTAATGTTATCTATTTCTGACACATCTTGCTGTAACTGGGAGCTGAGTTCAAAAGCTCTCATCTCAATAAGAACACAGAGGTTTTCTGCACAAAACACCTACTATATTTTAAGTATTTAAAGGAGGAGGAGAAGGAAGGAGAATCTTTTCTGAATATCTGCAACATATTTCTATATGCACTTGAGAAGGGAAAAGTGGTGAGAGAGAGAGAGCGCACACGAGTGAGCGAGAGAGAGAGCGTGCGAGCATATCAAGAAAGAATGCGCATTCTGGCCTTTGTCAAGAAGGGTTTGCTTTGTGGAAGGCCACTTACAATTCAAAGTAGACAAAACTAAGGTAATAAATTAAAAGCTTAAAACAAGTCCATGAATCTCCAAGAGCAATTAAGGCAACTCTAACTTGGAAATATAGGTCACTGTTGTTCCTCTAAGCTAAGCCTAGGCATTTGGATCATTTTTATTCAAAGAAGGGTCTAGCATGCTCTGTCTTGAGGATTTATCTGTGATTGCCCAGTTCTTTTGAGCTGCTTGCCTCTTCATTTGAGCTGGTCAAATAGTAAAAATCCCAGAGAATCTACTGTTGCTGACAGAGTTGGATCTGTTAGTTTTATGCACATTTGTAAGATTTGATTCATTCACAAATCATAATCATTTAATTTATATTGTTCTAAGAAGCAAACTCTTAAGTTTGCAAACTCTGAGAAGCAAATTCAAACTGAGAAGCAAACACTTCCATTTAAGAAACCTATGTCATCCAATTAAGAAGCAGAAAGAATGCGAGAAGATGCATCAAACCATATGAACAGCAAATAGCAAGTTATGGAAGACAACTTGGAAGCAGTTGGAACTTGCTCAAACCAATTAGCCAGAAAATATTCATCTGTAATAATTAGCATTACTCCCTGTATAACTTACCTGAAGCAAGTCATTTCACAAAGAGTACGCAGTTTGGGTAATAAGACATGCACAATGAGCTAATAATATCTCAATACCTGTCATCAACAATCTACCAGTTCTGGCACAAATATCTAGTCTCCAACCCTAATGATCAGAGGGAAAAATGAGGGAACAATTATACTAAACCTGCTTTGTATCTAAGGAGCATTTCCACTGCCCTGGTGCTCTTTCTGTACATGAGTCTCAGGCCTCCAGTGTTTGTTCATCTGATTCAAAGCTACCCCAAGCCAGTGGAATTTAGTTTGAGTGTATGAACAGATTCATGTAGACTATACATGTATGCTGCAGGCTTGATTTTCCTTCTTGTTATTCCAGGTATATAGGAATGGGACTCTTATAGACTTCAGCACAATTACCCCAGATTTTCTATTTTCTTGTTTGTGAGGGGGTAGAGATTAAGACCTGGTGAGTATAATCTCCTTTTCCCAGTTATGCTTTCTGTTTGCACCAGCTGCAATGTTTCTATATAGATTTTTCCAAAAAAACTTAGAGATTTTTTTTTTTAATTAACATGATGTCTATGTGTAGAGCAGCCTTCACTGCCTAAGGGTGAAGGTATACATTACACATAGACTACATACTAAATCTGTGGAATGCTAAGCAGTGTTAAAGTTAGAAGGTGCTGCTGTGAGCAGTGACACGTTAGGGTTACTACCACTTCTTGCCCTCCCTGCTCTGACATACCACTAGAGGGCTGGTAAGCAAGGGTACAACTAGGAACTAGGGCACCTGGGCTCTGGCCCTACTGTGGGGAGGGAAGGTGGGGCAGGGGAGAGGGGTTGAGAGCCCTACTGTGGGGAGGGGAGGGGAGGCAGGCTGAGAGCGATGTATCCTAGGATACACAAATTGTTCATTTTCTCTCTAATAAAGCAGACTGAAGTCACAGTAACATGAGCTGGTAGTGTAACACAAAGTTAATCCTCCCCTGAAGTGGCATAATTTTGAGATACTCGGAGGGCATTCAGCACAAGTTAACAAGCTTTAATATGTGGATGCTCTTGCTTTAAGTGCCCTTAGTATGGTCTAAGCATAATGTGCAACTTCACCCTAGATCTTCTTATGGATTATGCCACCTAATGCACCAGGATATTTTCTCCCATTTTTATATCATGGGCTCTTCACTTAATAATAATAATAAAAAAAATCTCTACTCCCAAGAACTCAACTGAAGGGTTTTGTTTTGTTTTTTATTTAATGTTTGCATTTGTTTTTGGTTAAATATGCAGGATGAACAAGCAGTTTGCTAGATTTCTAGTGCCTTTAACTTTTCCATTCACCATGATGATCATTATCATTCATCCTTAGAGTCCCATATATTTTTCCATGGAGAGGCATCACCACTTAAGAATAACTACATCATACTGATTTATATGAGCTAGCTCACTGCCTCCTGAAAATTGAGTATGGCAGGCAAAAAATGTCCAGTAGCTGTTGCTCCAAAGAGGGTGCCTGTAGAAGGTACCCACATGCATGTATAGGACTTGCTTATACACATGGGTTGCTGAAGAAGCCCTTCTAAAACATACTAACCATTCATCAGGATGTTTCTAGGAGTTGGTGGGGGTTGGAATTTTAGATGGATTTGTTTAAGGAGCTAGTTAATACATATTTTAAAACTACAAGGAGTGCAAGCCTCACAGTATTGTGAGCGTGCATATATACTCACACACAATGTTGGTTTTGTTCCCAAAATGCATGACTGCATACATGTGCATGCTTGCACATTAATTAATATCTAATTATTAATTAAAAATACATGGTTATAACAAATAAACAAGCATAAAAAAAATCTTTGCCTAAAGTGACACTTTAATAATGTAATTGTCCTAGAGCCTTCTCAAAATGGCAAGAAACATTGCTTGAATAGATCAATGTTGAACTTACAAACTCTGACAATTGACATTATAAACTGATGTAAAATAAATACAAATTCCTGTAAAGAGTGTTTTAGACCAAAACATTGGAAAAGATTCCACCAAACAGAAAGCTGCAGCAGCTAAACTATGGGTACATGGCTATGCCTTGTGTCCATAGGTGAGGTTCAGCAATGCTAAGTATTAAAGTGAGTACACAGATTTCTTTTCACTTCTTTCTGCTTGCATGTTGTTGGGTTGCAATGACAAAAACTTACCATATGGGGACTTTCCAAATAGAGATGAAAGATGCTGATAAGAATCTGTTTCATTTTTTTATTTCTGTATTACTGGAATGAGGGTAATATTAGTATCTAATAAACAAAATAAACTCTTCAAAGGCAAGAAATAGCTGCTAGAACAAAAATTAAAGTAGAAAATATCTAAGCAACGGGGAAAAAAACATCTTTAAAGATCATAATCTTTCTATGTTCTTTTCTTTTGTCTGAAGGAAGAAATTATGCTGCAAGTCTACGTATCTAAAAACTACGAGGCACATTTTCCATTTTTAACATTGGCTCGTGACTGCCAAAGAGTTTCCCCAAGTATATTAATTTAATCTTCCCCTCCTTGTGTTGGCAAATGCAATGAGATCATAATTTTTCTGGCCTGTTTTTCAAGTATTAATTGTCAACTGAGAATATTCAAATTCGGGTTGTTTTGACTGTGCACATGAATTACATATCACAGTTTCCCTGTCTGGATGCATATAACTTCTAGAATGAGGATTCTAATGTGAAGGTAAGAGGTTATGAATTGACAATTTAATTGATTAGTTTTGACACAAAAAATCATTGTTTTATCAAACGGTCCTGACAATAGACTTTTTCAATTACATGTTTCTGGAATGCAAATCCATAAGGGGCTCAACATGCAGCAGAGCAAACTTGGTAAAAATTCAAATGAATGTTCCTGGAAGAAATTACTCATTGCTCTCCCAGCTCAATTTGCCCACAACCAACCAGCTAAAGGAATGTATAAATAGTCTTTTTGACAGGCAAAAATAATAGCCCATAAGAGAAAATTCAAACTTTTCTCAAGGAGCCAAGGAAAAGGAGATGATCCAGTCATTAGGGGCATTATATTGGCACTGAGGCTACGTGGGTTCAATTCTCTGTTGCATCAGAGATTTCCATTGTGCGAGTCAGTCAGGTGCTTGGTTTCAGTGAAGCTATGATCATCATTAACACTAACTGAGGATCCTCCCCTTGGCCTATCTGTGCTTCATTTCTCCAAGGACAAGGATAATGCCATCTTTTAAGTGTGTTGAGAGTATAAATTCATTCAAGATTGTGAGGTGCTCATATACTACAGCAACTGGATGTGCTTAAGACAGATGACAAAACTGTTGAAGTCAGTGAGTGTGTCTACATGTACATTTGATCTGGGACCAGTTTACTTGCAAGTAAGCTTGCCAGTCAGTGCTCCTGGGCAGGCATCCACACATGCAGGGATGTGGGAGCAGATTTGCTACTCCTAGCAGCAAACTGCTCCCACTTCCTGTGGCCCTGCAATGGGCCCCTGCTACCACCAGGAGGAGCTCAAGGCTCTGGCTGCAGCTGCCTGCAGCTGGCAACCCTCTTTTCAAGGCAGCCCCACTCCCTGCTCCCTGGCTATCTGCCTCCCCACACCATGGCTGCTTCAGACCCTGACCCTGGCAGTGATCCCCAGTGCCCCAGGCTCCTGTTTGCCATAGTGATGGTTCTGCTGGCCCCAGCAGACCTCTGCCACTGAGGTCCTGGGCAAACTGCACACCCACCAACAGGGGCTATGGCACCAGGTGCGAGGTGCTGGCTGGCCACTTTATCCTGAACTCCCTGATGTAAACCAGCTGGACAGCTGCCCACAAACCTCCCCATCCCATCACCCACCCCAGTACCATGCTCACTACAGACATTTCTCAAAAAAACACTTTACTGCCCTCACAACAAACAGACTCCCTCCCTTCCCTCCCTCCCCAACAAGAGAGCCCCTCCACCCCCCATCCTACCCCCGACCAATAAAACACTCTCTTCCCCATGTGAACTATTTACAAGTGAAGTGTTGTGCTGGTGTGCATGCCCTCCAGGGTCAGGTGGCCTTGGGTGGGCACCTAGGGGCTGGAGCCTGGGGACAGGTGCCCAGTACCTCAGCCTCTGGCTGTTCCTCTGCAGGGGTTTCCGGCTTATGGGGGTGGTGTTGCACCTCCACCCAGGACCATGGGGGGACCTGTTGCTAAGTGACAGGCTGGTGCCAGGGGGCAGACAGGGTCGGTGGCTGGGCAGCGGGAGGCATGAAGGCAACCACCAAGGCCAGGATAGTGTCCAGCACCTGGTGGTCATCCTCCATGGCCTGCACTGCCCTGGCTATGACTGTGCCCTACTCCCACAGGGCCTCTACGTGGTTCCAGTACAGGGCCAGGAACTGCACCCTGAATTCCCAGGCTGCCCCACAACATTTACGACCACCTGGAGGGCTACCTGTAGCTGCCCTACATGTCCTTGCCTCCCACAGCTGAAGAGGACATCACTGCATCAACACATTCCCCAGCATGAGATACCTGTCCCCACCTAGCTGCAGGGGGCATGGACTATCCAATAAAGTTTTGCACTGTCTCCTGCCCTCCTGCATGCTGTGCAGGCAGAACCTGGGGCCCAGGGGAGTGCAGCCATGATGGGCAGGAAGGGGAGTGCAGGGGCCAGGGCTGGGGCCAGAATTGGGAGGGCCCTCCCTGCACTGCAGGGCTTACCATGCAGAAAGGGCTGGCATGCCCAGCAGCTCTGGTTGGCCCTGGCTGGAGGCAACGGCGTGGATGGCATCCAGATACCTCATATAGGGCATGGACTTGCAGGCACTCCCCAACCAATGATTGTGGTCAGTGATGGAAACTCACTGTTGCCACAAGGCCTTGACCTTTATGCAGTACTGCCGTGCTCACCAGTCATGCCTGTGCTCCCACATCCAGTCTGACAGCCCCTCACAGATGTGCACTTTGGAGCTCCCACACCGTGTGAACTGCTACTGCACCTCTACCTCATCCCACAGCACCATGATTCATAGATTCATAGATGTTAGGGTCGGAAGGGACCTCAATAGATCATCGAGTCCGACCCCCTGCATAAGCAGGAAAGAGTGCTGGGTCTAGATGACCCCAGCTAGATACTCATCTAACCTCCTCTTGAAGACCCCCAGGGTAGGGGAGAGCACCACCTCCCTTGGGAGCCCGTTCCAGACCTTGGCCACTCGAACTGTGAAGAAGTTCTTCCTAATGTCCAATCTAAATCTGCTCTCTGCTAGCTTGTGGCCATTGTTTCTTGTAACCCCCGGGGGCGCCTTGGTGAATAAATCCTCACCAATTCCCTTCTGTGCCCCCATGATGAACTTAAAGGCAGCCACAAGGTCACCTCTCAACCTTCTCTTGCGGAGGCTGAAAAGGTCAAGTTTCTCTAGTCTCTCCTCGTAGGGCTTGGTCTGCAGGCCCTTGACCAAACGAGTTGCCCTTCTCTGGACCCTCTCCAGGTTATCCGCATCCTTCTTGAAGTGTGGCGCCCAGAATTGCACGCAGTACTCCAACTGCGGTCTGACCAGCGCCTGATAGAGGGGAAGTATCACCTCCTTGGATCTATTCGTCATGCATCTGCTGATGCACAATAACGTGCCATTGGCTTTTCTGATGGCTTCGTCACACTGCCGGCTCATGTTCATCTTGGAGTCCACTAGGACTCCAAGATCCCTTTCCACCTCTGTGCCACCCAGCAGGTCATTCCCTAGGCTGTAGGTGTGCTGGACATTTTTCCTCCCTAGGTGCAGCACCTTGCACTTCTCCTTGTTGAACTGCATTCTGTTGTTTTCTGCCCACTTGTCCAACCTATCCAGGTCTGCCTGCAGCTGTTCCCTGCCCTCCAGCACGTCCACTTCTCCCCATAGCTTTGTGTCATCTGCAAACTTGGACAGAGTACATTTGACTCCCTCGTCCAAGTCACTGATGAAGACATTAAAGAGTATTGGTCCAAGGACCGAGCCCTGCGGGACCCCACTGCCCACACCCTTCCAGGTCGAGACCAACCCATCCACCACGACTCTCTGGGTGCGACCCTCTAGCCAATTCGCCACCCACCAGACTGTGTAGTCATCCACATCACAGCCTCTTAACTTGTTCACCAGTATGGGGTGGGATACCGTATCGAAGGCCTTCCTGAAGTCTAAGTATACGACATCCACCCCTCCTCCTGTGTCCAGGCGTTTCGTAACCTGGTCATAGAAAGAGACTAGATTGGTCAGGCACGATCTGCCCGCCACAAACCCGTGCTGGTTTCCTCTCAACATAATTTGCCCTGCCGGGCTCTCACAAATGTAAGCCTTGATAATTTTTTCAAACACTACCAAGGATGGAGGTGAGACTGACTGGCCTATAGTTGCCCGGGTCCTCCTTCCTCCCCTTTTTGAAAATGGGGACCACATTAGCCCTTTTCCATTCCTCTGGGACTTGGCCCGTGCGCCACGAGCGTGCGAATATTCCCGCCAGTGGCTCTGCAAT
The DNA here is from genome assembly GCF_030867095.1 of Alligator mississippiensis. Lineage (NCBI taxonomy): Eukaryota > Metazoa > Chordata > Crocodylia > Alligatoridae > Alligator > Alligator mississippiensis. The sequence goes on along the minus strand of NC_081830.1, from coordinate 50,896,073 downwards.
GATGTCGGCCAGTTCCTTCAGTACCCTCAGATGGAGCTCATCCGGGCCTGCTGACTTAAAGGCATCCAGTTCTTCCAAGTGACTCTGCACCACCTCAGGATCTATGTATGGAAGTCTGGCGCCTTGCTGCTGCCTCTCTACAACCCCAGTGAGAGACTTGTCATGCCCCTCACTTAGGAACACTGAGGCAAAGAACTCGTTGAGGAGTTCAGCCTTGTCCCCCCCTGTCTGTCACCAATTGTTTCTGCCCATTTAGCAGGGGTCCTATTCCTCCCTGGGCCTTCCTTTTACTCCCAATATATCTAAAAAACAATTTCTTGTTTTTTTTACTTGGGTTGCCATCCTCAGCTCCATGGTAGATTTGGCCCGCCTAACTGCCTCCCTACAAGCACGAGCAGAGGAGGTATATTCATCTTTAGTGATCTCACCCTGTTTCCACTTTTTATGTGCTCCCCTTTTGGCCCTTAGGCTGCCCTGGATTTCTCTGGTCAGCCATGGAAGACTCCTGGCCCCTTTCCCTTTTTTGCCTCGCTCGGGGATCGTCTTGCTTTGTGCCCGAAGGATTGTTTCCTTTAGGCACAGCCACCCTTCTTGGGCTCCCATCACTTCAAAACTCCTACTCTGCAGTGCGTCCTTGACTAATCGCCTGAGTGCATTGAGATCAGCTTTCCTAAAGTCTAGCACTTTCACCCTACTAGTTACCTTACCCACTCGACGTCTTATGTTGAATTCTATTATTAGCTGATCACTGTCTCCCAAATGGCTACCGATCTGGAGGTCCCCTATCATGTCATCCCCTGTTGCCAATACCAGATCCAGTATGGCATTCCCCCTAGTGGGACCATGCACCTCCTGTGTCAGGTGGAGGTCCTGTACACAGGTTAGAAACCTGCATGAGCGATGGGACTTTGCTGTCTGCGTCTCCCAGCAGATGTCCAGGTAGTTTAGGTCCCCCATGACTACCGGCTCCTTAGCTTTTATGGTCTCCGAGAGTTGCCTCAGGAGCCCCGCATCTATTTCTTCCCCTTGGTGTGGGGGTCTGTAGCAGACCCCTACCACCAAATCCCTTTCTCCTTGCCCCCCATGTAGCCTAACCCACAATCCTTCTACTTCCTCAACCTTGGATTCTGTCTTGATGAGGGTTGATGTATATTGCTCACTGACATAAAGTGCAACCCCCCCCCCCTTTCTTCCCCGACCTGTCCTTTCTGTACAATCTATAGCCCTCAATATGTACCGCCCAGTCATGGGATGAATCCCACCAGGTCTCTGTTAGCCCCACTAAGTCATAGGTGTTTAGTGCAAGCAGGAGCGCTAGTTCATCCTGCTTGTTCCCCGTGCTCCTAGCATTAGTATATAGGCACTTGAGCCCTGTGACTGGTGCCTTTGCTGCCCCCCCCCCCCCCCCCCCCCCGCTCCGAGTCCCAAGGGGCCCATTGTTTCTTACCTTCTTGTTTCTTACCTGTTCTGTAGTGCTGGTCTCCCCATGGCTTTCAGGTTTCCAATGTTCTCCTTCTTCAGGAGTTCACCAGTCTCCTCCTGTGTCTAATTGGGGCCCTAGGTGGTAGTGTGTGACATCAGTGATGATGCCATCAGGTCTCCCACACCAACTCTGTGGGCCTCTGTGCAGCTATCCCTGTGCCGTCAGGCCTGGGAAGCTGCCTGCAGCACCCAGCACAGGGGGACAGCATGGGACTAGGAGCTGCATGGCAAGGCAACATCTTGCAGCACATACAGGGTCCAGGTAGGCTGCTGGGGGGTGGCTGTAGGCAGCTTGAGCTGGACCCAGTAGCCTGGAGCTGGCTGCAGCTGGGCCTGGATGCTGCAGGACTGTGTGGTGCCAGCCTGGCAGTTGCACAGCACTGCAGTGCCAGGCAGTGTCACCAAGAAGCAGGTAGGCTGACACAGGTAGCCTGTGGCCTATGCAGGGGCAGCAGAGGCCAAGAGTCCCCCCACACTCCATGCTGTTGTGCTCCAGGGCCCAAAATGAGTGCAGACTTTTAAAGGGCCTGTGGCTGGGGCTGCCATAGAGGTGCCCCAGCCCTGGGGCAGGAGAGGCTCTCAATCCTGGTGCCCTGGGGCTGAATTCAGGCTGGCTCCCTAGTGGCAGGGTTCACTGGGAGCAAATTTGCTTCCAGTTGGCATCTACACATCTGCTACTGAGCAGTTACTACTCACAAGTAAATTTATTTCTATTTGCAGGTAACAAATTTACTCACGAGTAGTGAACTTTACTGCACAGTAAGCATGTGCACATGTAGATGCACACGCTTACTATGCACTAAACTACACTACTTCACAATAAAGCATCTTGTGTAGATGCATCCAATCAGAAGGGAAAAGCATAACAATGCCGTGATCTAGTTTTCAATGTTTCTGTCTGGGTGAGGACATGAGACTAGCCAAAGACCAGATGACTAACTAAGAAACGGTGAATACAGGACAAAAAGTGTATAAAAACACTGCACACTGCTGGTGTCCTTTAAAGTAAAACAAACAGAACAGGTGAAAGACAAATATTAATGTCATGCATAGGAATGGACTGAATCAAGTTACAGCATTTCATGTATCATATTGAACTGCTTCTTAGAGACAGTAAGTTCAAGCTGGGTTACTGGGTTTAACTGGATACACAGTAGTATGTATTATGATCAAACATACTTAAATATCTGAGACTTAAATCTTAAGCATTTTAAATATTTGAAACTTAAAACAACAGAGCAAGAAACAGAAAAAACAGCCTCCTTAAACCACTATTAAAAACATATTCAATGGGGTGGGTGAGACTTGAGGACTAAAGCACTCATTGTTAATAATGCTTCCAACAGGAACAAAAAATCATTAAGAAAAGAATATTTACTGACTTCCTCATCCTCCTTTTCTACTCCTACTAGAAATTTACTGTGGAAAATAAAAGATTTTTTTCCCCCATAATACTCCAGTTCCAATGTGAAAAGATGCACAGATTGTGACCTGCACTATTCAAACAACTTCCATTTGAGATGGTCACATGTGCCTCCACAGGAAACCAGTAGAGGTGACATGGTTCTGAACCTCCAGGACTTGAGTTTATTACCCTGGGAAAGACAGATTGAGCTAATCATCCCAGCATCAGAAAGATTTAATTATTGATTCCTTCCTCTCATAAAACATTGTTCATCTCCTTGGGGAACTGACTTACAATAGACTCCATTATGTTTATTTTCTGATCTACCCGACAAGTATTTAATGGGAATGTTATTCACTAAGGCAGCTGGGCTGGTACAGCTCAAAACTCCAGACTGTTCAGCTGTCCTGAGGTTCCAGAAGTGACATTGGGATCATTGTAGAAAACAGTATGGATAGATTTGGGTTTGGTTAGGATATAATTACAGAATTGGGAGGGGGGGGGGAACTATTATGTGAAAGAATAAAAGAGGGTACTGAAGAGAGCTTATCTGGAAAGATGATGTACTAGGATCCACTTCTGTTACTCCCTGATTCACTATTTTCCATGTCTCCTGTGTCAACCCCCCTTCCCTTCCCGCCAGGCATTTTCTAAAGAATACATTACACCTTCCCCACCTTTCTACAAAAAATAGGCATATAGCTATGTAGAGTCTTTCTTTTGTTATAAAGGATAAAATAGAGTCATAATGGAGTTTTATGCATTTTCCAGTAAAGAAACAGTTCTAGTAAGTAAGCATTATATTGTATTTACCTTACACACACACACTCTTAACAGGAAAGGAGTAACTACAGGCTACTTTGAAGCAAAATTCACTACTGGCACAAGAGGTACAGAACTGATGGCAATACAAAAAAAATACCACCTTTCATCAGCAGAGAGCTTGGCTTTAAAGTTAATTGACGTAGAAGAAAACAGAGGGAAGGCATATATGGTTATTTTAGATAATCTGGCACTAGCTTCAAAGTATGCAAACATGACCAAATTACATGGTAGGCAATATGCCTGACAAATAGCATTGACTTTGATGTCAGATGCATGTGCATAAAGAAGGGCAGAATTAAATGCTAAGTTGGGATGTGAAGAAGTAAGTGCTTTTTTTTCTTTTAATGTTATGGGGGAAGAGGAAGGGAATCCATCATTACTGGAAATACAAGGAAACAGCTCGAGTAATGGAAAGTATGATGATTCACATGCGGACAGGGGTAGATGCCATACATCTGTTTAGAATTCATATACCATTACCAACTTATGAACTTGGTTGCACAGCCAGTGAGACCTGAACAACAGGAGAAATTATATTAAGTGGATGGATTATAGACATTAAAATTTATTGTCCTGGTAGATTTTTAGGAACTCTTCTTTCTTCAGAGATATGACATGTTAATTATGTTTGTAAAAAATGTTGCACTTAGAAAGCTGGGTTTTAAACCTAGTGCTCTGAGAATTGACACATTTGATTGATAGCAGAAAGGCCTGTTTTAATAACTTTCAACAAGCTACAAAACTAAATAACAGAAAAAGACTCTTTCCCAATATAAAACAAGCCATTAGTCCTTAGTATTATCTTAGCTGCACAGAGATCTTTACCCAATGAAGGCAGGAAGCAGTTCTTGCACAGCCACAAAGTGTGGATCCTTCACTTGTTGGCTGGGTGTCAGGATGGCTTGGTCTGGACTGCACACACCTTGCTGGCAAATCTGCTCTAGGGATCTGGGACAGAAGTTCAATAAACTGATTTAACCTAAAATCAGTTAATTCTGATACTACATATATACAGGTTTATCTTAAACTGGTTTCAGGCATTTTGAAAGTGGTTTATGTGCACTGTACTTCTGTTGTGTTACAGATCTGAACCCATTTCTGATCACTTATACTGGGTTGCATGTAATTTCTGTCCCTAGCGTGTGTAAGTTAGGTAATCTGAGAATGAAATTCACCCTGTGAATAGAGTCCACACAATAACTAAGCCACTTAAAATGTCAAGTATAAAGAATAGACTGGGATTATTTTATTATGCAGTTAACATAACTGAAGTCAGAAAGGTTATTCATACCAGAACATGGAAACATGGCCAAATAAAGTCCTAAATAAATCCAGTAGTCATCCTTGGGCTCCAGAACACTGTTCTTCCAAATTTAGATAAGCTGTGCCTGGTTAATTTATAAATCTGTCAGATGCTAAGAGACATCAGATGGTCTGATGGTAGATGGCCAGATTATTTATGATTAAGGCAGGTTATTTGTCACTGCAAAGAATGGGAAAAGTCTGGGCCAAAAACAATTAAAATAATTAAAACTTCAGCTAGAGGGAAAAATAGCAAGTCATAACAAACATTGTATTGAACTGTTTGTTAGGGGGAAATTATAATAAAGAAAGGCTGGGAGTTTAAGTGAAGTTAAGTGGAACAGGAGTTGGGGACCTAACTTTTTTAATTACTCATCTTTGACAGTTCTAATCCATGCAAGTGAACTTCATTTTACAGTTAATTATATTTAAACATTGAAGAATAAGAAACTAGGAACTTGAAGCTGCCTATAGCCCTAGAGTCACAGGGCACGTCTACACATGCAGCAGACTGCACAGTTGTTACTGTGCAGTCATTTAGTACTTGTTTAAGCAGCTGACCGGCAGTGTAACAAAGACTATGATACTACTTCTGGGAGAAAAACACTACAATGTATGATTTTTGTCAAGGAAATAATCGTCATAATAACCATATACTCTCATTAAGGAGGGATGAACCAGAAAAAGATTGGATGTTCAGTTCAGAGCAGCACCCCAAAGTTGGGATGCTTCTCCAGACCTTCTCAAATCTGAAGATTGCAAGCACACACAAGCATTTTTGTTGGTTTCCACACACCTTCTGTCTCAGGTCAGACTAGAAATACCACAAGATTGTCATATAGAATCTGGTGCTGCAAAACTGAATGTAATGAGAGAGACATAAGCAAAACAAACATTTGTTTTAACTTTCAAAATCTTCCAACCTGGTGAAGTTATTGAGCTTGCTCTCTATTCTTATTAATTAGATAACAGTTCAGGAAGTAGCTGTTCTCTGTTCTATTTGAAATGGTTAAAGCAAGGGTGGGCAAAATACAGCCTGTGCGCCGGATTTGGCCCATCAGGCAATTTCATCTGGCCCGCAGGTGCCTCCCAAATAATTGTACCCAACCCAACCCTTTTACCATGAGGGTGGGAGCGAGGCACCCACATATACATACACTCCCACAACATACCCTATTGCACCTCACTCCCACTCTTGTGGGCAGAAGGGCCCAGCTCAGCCAACATGCAACTTCTGGGCAGGGTTGCTGGTGCCGCTACTGCAGCACCGAGGGACCTGCTCAGCTACCCCAGTGTCCACACACACACACACACATTCCTCCCTATGGTACACAGCCCCTGCCAGCAGCAGCAGCAGGCGGGGGCACTTGGGGCAGTTGTGCCTGGTGCAGGCACTGCCACTGATGGCCTGCAGCTTTGGCCAGGGCTACACATGGGGGCAAGGAGCACAGCCAGGCTGGCCCACTTCTATGACAGGGCTTCATGCAGTGTACATGCAGCTCCTGTATTTGCACACCACTGGGTGGACCTGGCCATCTTCACTGCTGGGGGTGGGGGCCTGGTTTCCCTCTGCTTCTGGAAGAGTCCCAGGACCTGCATGGCAGGGAGTGGTGAAGACAGCTGGCTTCATTGCCAGGGCTTTGCCTGCTGGCATGTGAGTGCAGGAGTTGCACATGTACCGTGGGGAGCCCTGCACAATAGGAGGTGGTCAGCCGCACTGCGCTCCTCACCACCACGTGCACGCTTGCAACTCTCAATAGCTCACAAAACTCAGTAAGTGGCCCTCCAGCCAAAATAATTACCCTCCCCTAGGGTAAAGGGAATTATAGAACATCTTAGGTGCAGTCAGAAGTGACAATGTTTACCTAATCTGGCCACAGAAAGCAGTAAATATCCATGGGCAAACACAAGGGCACAGCTGCAGACCGCTTCAAAAATGGCCAACTGGGTGAAAATCTGAACCCTCATGCAGTGCGGGTTCAGATGAGGACATTTCAAAACAGAGCATATTCTGTAAGTCCTTCCTGCCAGCCTCGAGCTGTTTTCAAAACAGGAATGGAGGAAAACGGATCCAAGGGTGTTCAGTCTGGGGGGTTTTCCGCCCCCACTGGAGGGTGGGGTGGGAGAGTATACTGGAGCCCCCCTGAGGTGGGGGGAAGCTCTAGTTCACTCACCACACCCTCCAGCACCAGGTGGGGAACGCCTAGGATGAGCTCCCTTTGCTTTTTTTTCCCTGCTCCCTTTCTGAAACAACTAGGGTTTGCAGGGAGCTGGCATGGAGGAGGGGCCATTGCTAGGGGAAACTAGCTGCAGGCTTGCAGCCAGCAGCTAGGATTTCCCTCCCCATAGAACCAACAATGTACTTCTGTTTGGTCTGGCGGATCGTTGTAACTTAGAACACTTCCTGCAAAGCATTCTCAGTTACAGCAGGGAGCTGCACTTCTGTCTGCACCCCTCAGTTTGCGGTCTGAATGTCTTTGACGCGCTTAATCACTAAAGGATTCTAATAATCATCATTGGCTGGAAAATTATTTATACTGGGAATTTCTAGCATAATAAGGCCATACTAAAAATATTGGAGCTTTCTTGAAAAAGTAACAGAAGAGAGAGGGGGACAGATGAAAACAATTAAAATCAGAATCACTGGCAACTTAGGAGTACCAGTTTTCAATTATCCCAAATTGGTTTAGGTCCTTGAAAATGGTCCTTAAAAAAACAAACAAGGAAAAAATTGCTGCTGGCATATGCACGTGCAGTTCTCTTGAAGTCATGTTTACTCCAGCTGCGAATGTGGTCCAGGGCATAGTATTAGCTGCAACATCTGTCATGCCTCTAGGCAAAGCTTTTGCAAGAGCATTGAGACAAGCTCATGTGCACACGAAGTTGCAGAAAATTACGAGGAGGCAGATTCACACGACAAGCAGATGAATCCAGAGCAGCACCATGCCCCCAAGTCTAGGATATGACTGAATGCAGAGCATGTCATTCCTCTCTATAATTGCACAGCAGAGACATAAGCCAGTCTTCTATAGCTGTGCCAAATACAACAACACAAACCCTGGCAAACATAGAAACTAGCAGTAGCATCCAAGAAATTTGTGCTCACTCCCTCCAACCCGCACTGTACTATCTCCCTCCCAGCTGGCAACCAGCAGAGTAGGACCTAGGATTAAAGCTGGAAGAAATGCAGAATGGAAACTAAAGCAAAAATGAAATTATGTTTAAAATAAAAATCAAGTTTAGTATTTGTCTATCTCATTTCATTCTCCTTAGCACGACATAGTAATTTCTTCATCCTTTAAATTAAAACCAAAAAGAAACACCCCTATGCTAAAAAAATCTCACAAATCCCATTTCAAAGGTAACTCACTTCTCAAAGACATCCCCATTGACATCAATATAAGCTCTGGATCAAGCCTACAGTCACTTGTCTTACAAGGAACAACTCTCTTTTTGGAACAAAATACATGCAAACGAGTGACTGACATGCACTAAGACTAGAAGCTTGAAAGCCCTGTCACCTTTCACTAGACAATACAGAGCTTTAGCATTTTTCTGATCAAGGGCACTTATGTGATAATGAGGTCATGTGTACATGTGATGAAAATGTCACTGTGTGGCTTAAGGGCATCACGCTGTACATGTGCAGGAGTTTTGGCGGTTTTAAATGGGTTTGCATCATTGTAAACTAAACTACAACTAAACTACATCCTGATGTAGTTTAGTTTGCAATGATGTGTTGTAGCTATTAGTTGGCTCACCCCCCCAGCCATAGGAGAGGTAGGCAGGCTCTGCAGAAAAAAAGGATTGGGTCCTTCGCCACTTCTGCCTTCAGCAGGTGTCCGATTCTTTATTTTATTTTATTTTATTTTTATTTGTTGGCAGAACTTGCCTGTCACCTCTCCCATGGCTGGGGGATGAGCTGCTGGTGGGCCGAATGGCCCCTGAAGTGTAGAGGGCCCCAGTCCTTCCCTCCACAGCAGCAGCACCCCCTGGAGCCAACCAAGAGGGCTGCTAGTGGGCCAGGTGCTGCCCCATCTTAGGTTTAACCCATCTAGGTGGCCACAGGGGGAGCTGCCACCATGGAGGGAAGGACCAGGGCCCCCCACAGCTCAGGGGCTGCTCAGTCTATTGGCAGCTCGCCCTCTTGCTGCAGGCAGGCAGGCTCCACAAAAAAGGATCGGGCCACACCATAACAGTGATGGAAATCCCTAAATTGAAATGGTAGGTTTCAATTAAAAATAGAATGCAACTCTAAAGACTAAACCCCACTCATGTGTACAAGTGCCTGAAGTCCACAGTTCCTGGAAATCACGATGGAAAACAGCAGTGAGTTATGGTCTTTCTACTTCTATACAAGTGAGAAGTAAAAGAAGCTGGAAGAGACAGCAGATACTGGTAAATGAAGATTACATTGTATTCCTATTAATTTCATGACAGAGCAAAAGGTATTCAGTACCTCACAGGACCAGCTTTAAGTGTATGATATATATCAATGTATTTTTATACAAGGAGCAGGAAAGCAAGGATGCCACAAAGAGAGAATCAATTGTCTCCATAACATTCATTCTACATAACATGAGAGAGCAGTGGCCCTCAGTTCCCTAAAGCATGTTCGTATGAGCACTAGGGAGATCCCTGATCCACAGGTTGACCCATCGCTGCATCAAAAATGGTAGCAAAATACCCAGGTCATAGTGCTAAACCTTGGAAATGAATAAAAGAAGAGTTATTCTGCTTCCCCTTTCCCTACTCCTTCTACCAATGGACCACCACAGATTGCAATCCAATTCTGTTGCATCCAGTCATCCCTCTCCACCCATACAGCAATGTGAACAGGTTCCACATCATCGTGGACAAGCATTTCCCCCACGCCTAGGCATCACACAGGTATATTTGGGTGGGAAAAGAAACACCCAGCTCATTCCTCATCACAATCCTATTATTCTCGCAGCCCCCAAGAAGGCCACTCAGCACATAACAGCCCCCACCGACCACTCACACCAGTCAGTTTTTTTTCTGTTATGCAGAATTGGAGGACAATTGGAGTTGGGCAAGAAATTATTTTCTTGCCTTGTGAACATTTTTGAGATCTCAAAAATGGTTTTGTTTTGCACTAGGACATAAAAAACATCTTAAACCTTTTGATTAGAAACCAGAAATACAGATCAAATTATAACCAATCCCTTGTGTGTCACTCACCTGGAGTGAATGAGACAGTTTCAAGGTTCTGCTCCAAATTCAGCACTGGGCTATCTGGTCATTTAGTCAGCCACTTTTCGTCTTTCCTGTTCCACTTTGCATAAAAAAAACTAAATATTCATTAGTTCTGAGCACGATTGATCATATTATTGGGTGGTTATGGCACTCATGTGGAAAGTAGGTGGCCTAAGTTCAAGTATTCCTGAATAAGGCAGAGTAGAGACTTGTATCTTGGCCTCCCACAATTCCATGAGTGCCCTGACCACCAGCTTACTGTCTGTCTCAGATCTCTCTCTTCTCCCATATAGATAATATATATTTATATTTTCCTTCCTCCTTGTATCTTGAGAAAACCTACCTGGTCATAGTGGTGTCAAAATGGGTATGTTCCCATGAAATACTTCAATGAATCAGCATTTTCTGTCAGTTCTATAATTTTCTCAAGAAATTTAAAATCAGCTGTAGGCACAAGAACCTGGCTTCTTGTGGGTTTCTGAATGGGAAAAAGTTGAGAATCAGTGAAGGAAAGGAGTAGACTTTCTGAACATAGTTAACCTTCATTGTTAAACTTAGACCTTAAGAGTTAAAGTATAAAGAACTTACCACTACCTATTGACATCATTCTTCTGTAAAACCCAGGTTAGCTATAGAACACTGCACTAATCAGTAATTAACATCTACAAAATATATTCAGTTATATCCAAGATGCATACAGAGAGTGGCTTTGTGCACCATTTTGGGGAAAAGAAAAACATTAATTGCAAAAAGAACATGCCCCAAGATGCATCAGCATTTGTTTCTGCATGCTTCCCAGAACATGCAACTATTGGAAGAATCTGTGCAGTTCTTTGACTCACTTAACTCATATGTCAGACATCATAAATCATCTCTGACCTACTTGTAAAGCTTCCTGAAAGTACTATTGATGAAGGAAGGAACAAGAAATTATAAAACAGAAGAAGACAGTTTATGAGAGAATTTGACTGAATTTAAAAGGATTCCTACAAACATACTGTGTAGTGTATCATACATCACTATGTATGGAACACACATCAGACAGAAAAACACAGATAGGGCTCTTGCACATGTGTTTAATGTAAATTATCTCATGTAACATATTGGAGGATTAGTCTATATAGCCAGATTCTTGACTAGTATTTTTCTGGCATGCCTAACTTTTGCAGTTGGACCCACTACTATTTTCATTATGGCAGGAGTGCATAACAGTAGTCCGCTAATTAAGATAATTAAACTGATGTTTTGAACTGTAAAACCAGTTTATGAAGGAACTTAACTGTAGGAGATAAGTCAGGGATTAGTAACTACAAGGTCTGTGGTTTTTAACATACTCAAAAACACTTTCTGTCTCTTAGGTTTGGGACAGCATTTATGAGTAGAATCATTCTGAGCAATTGCACAGCTCAATATGTTAAATTAAAGCCAGTTATATCATATACAACAAAATATACTATAAAAATGAAAACACTGATCTGTGGATTCTGACAGATTCTCAAAGCCACATGTGGGATCCGACTGTTCAGTTCCTATGAGAATTGGGCACGCGAATATCTTAAGCAATTCAACCCTGAAAATCTAGAGGTGTATCTAAGACAGAAAACAAGGTGGCTCACCATCTACGATCTACAAATATCAAGCAGTCCCCAGGTAAGAAATGTAATGCTTTCACTCTGCACAAATCAAAACTGGTTCTGTAGTCTGGAAAAACTTAATTGAATCTGTTGTCATATTAACGGGCAGTGAGCAAGTGCAACGGGATATAAAACTAGGGTGACCATCCATCCCTACTTGGGCAGGGCAGTCCCAAAATGGGAACATAAAGCTACAGTCCTGGGCTGCATGACTCCAGAACAGCATTTGTCTTGCATTCACAGTGTCGTGAAGGGTTCCAGGTTTTCTGTTCACCGTGGAAAAATGTGGGAAACAGTGGGTTTTGCCTTGCATGCTGGCAAAGTTCCAGCTTGCAAGGGGCTGCAGGAAGTGGGATGCAGGAGGTGCCATGTGCATGCTTACACATGCACATGGCCAGGAATACAGCCCCAGGCAGCAGTGGAAAGCAGCCCCCACAGATGCCTAGAGGTAAGTGCAGGGGGCGCAGATTGAGGCCTCCATGGTGAGGCAGGGAGTGGGGCAGGGTTGGCAGCCAGGGCTGGGGGCACTGCCCAGCCAGGGAAGTACATGGGGCCCAGAGCAGGAATGTGCAGCCACAGAGCCTGGCTGGGGAGTGGAATGGAGCCATGGGTTGTTTAGCCCTAGGGTGGGGGCATGCAGCTCCCTGCCATTGCACACATTCCTGGAGAGGGGACAATGGGAGGAGAGGGGGCATGTGCCCCACAGATTTGTGCATGGGGTCAGGGAGGATGCAGGTTTAGGGCTGGCTCCCTGCCCTGCTGTCCTGCCCCAGAAAGCATTATGCTGGCTGTTCTGCAATGGCAAGTCACCCTCTGCCTGCCCAGTAGCAGCTGCAGTTATGCTCCTCACTGATGCCAAGTGTGTAGCACCTTACCATGGTGTCACAGCTAGCACAAGACTCCCAGAGGCAGGACAGCAGGGTGGGGAGCCCATAGCCCACAGCAGGCAGACTGTATCTGCCCCTGCTCCCATGGGCTACACTCGGCTCTGCCCCAGCCGTGCCGTGGGAGGAGGGGGCAGGCATATGCCCCCCTTCCAATTTGGAAAAGGTGGTCACCCTATATAAAAGCCATTTAAATGATTTTGTTTTACAGTGGTGGAAGAAGGGAGGTGGCAGTCATCTTGAAAGGACTCTGATAAGCAGGAAGGAAGTGCGCTGGTGGCTGTCTATGGAAAGGAGAGAATGAGCACCAAGGAATTTGTGAAGAGTAGGAAAAGGACATCACTTCTTACAGTAGACAAACTGTGGAGGCAGAACTAGGAAGCCCAGCACATCAGGGTCTCTTATGACTTCCATTTCTGTAAGGTCCAAATGCTGACATTTATTTTCACAGCATCCCTGGGAGGTCAGTTATCCCAATTTGACAGATGGAGAACTGAGACACCAAGAGATTAAGGGACTTTTGTTCAATGTCATACAGGAAGTCTGTGAAGGAGCAGAGACCCAAATCAAGGCTTCCCAATTTCTAGACTAATGCCCCAACCACTGGTCCATCCTACCTTCCTGAAGGATCTCCTGGCAAAAAAAAAAAAAAAAAAAGAATAATGAGATGAAAAAAGAGCTTCAGAATAACATACGAATATCAAGTGTCAAAATGAATACAGTTAAAAGGAAATATTAGAGGTTGAAAGAAGATGGGATGAGAAATCAAACAGTATTACCAATCTGGATGAAAAAAATTTAGAAAAATGAGGACAGAGATGCAATTAAAGCAGGAGGAATATAAAAAACAGGAACAATTAAAGGATTAAAGATATTCAAGAAGATACTGATGTAAGAAACTTTCTGGAAATGCTGAATGATATTTCATATAATTTATTATTCTGAATAATATCTTTTATATTTTGTAGGATTAAAGCCAACTGAAAACTAAGCTATGTATCACCCAAGACTTTTCATAGGGATATATAATGGCAGAAGCCAGGCAAAAAAAAAAAAAGAAGTGACTTTCCAAAGTCACAGGGCAAATCAGTGAACCCGTTCTGGACTATGTGGCTTACTGTTTAGCCAGTATAGGCTAAACTGTCTTAAATAAACAGTGATCATTCCAAATTAGCTATCTATTATAGACAGATACCCTATATTCACTAGTTACCACCAGGATGAGCTTTCTGCTTACATCACAATTAAATCCCAGTTTTAAATCAATAAAAAGTAAATTAATGTAGGCTTTGGATTTTATACACATACAGTGATCTTAGACTAACTGAATTTTTACATCATATATAAATACAATATATAGTATCTATGCTAGGAAGCATATTTGAAATACTCTTCCTGAAAATGTGGGTCTCAGTAGTTTCTTTTTTGTCAGATTTTTCCAGCTGACCAATCACAGCACGTACAAACCCGAGTGCATGCCTGGGGAAGCACATAGGCACACTCCCAGGTAGCTTTTGCACCACATTACTGGTTTGAAGGAACTAAACTTAACGTTGTCAAAAGTATTTCCCTAATTCATCATAATATTATGAATATCCTGCCAAAAGAGTTTTCCTCCTCAGTATCTACTTCTTGGCTGCTGCTGACACTGCCAGAAGCAATCTCAGGGGGTGCATGTGCACCTGCGTGCAACCCCTATGCATCACCAATGCTAGTCATATCTACATGGTAATCTTTTGGTGCCCAGCAGCAGTGCCTATAAGCATGTCACCTTCTTTGCTGGCTGCCTCCTAAGCCAGAAGCAGTGTGGCTACATCCACAGAGTACAGTGCTTGGGTTAGCCCCGAAGTCCCATGTAGGTGTTACTACAAAGCATCCTGTTTAGGAGGCAGCCTATACTGTGCATTTGAAAGCACTGCTACCAGGCATAGCAAATTTACCCTATATACACTGTTGCTACCTAGCTGACTTACTAAGGAAGATTTAGCAAAGATACCCAAAGGAAGAGAATTTGGCAAAAATGGATGACGGCCATCTTGAGGATGGTGGAAACACCGACAGGGCCATAGGAGTAAAATGCCAAAATCAAGGGAACAACTAGTATTGACAGGTACAGGGTAGATGTAAGGAAAAGGGAAAATTCTTGCCCTTTAGCCTTGAGAAACATGCTTCCCTTTATAGTCAGTCTCTTTCTGCCAAATATTCGTTAGTTTGTCAGATAGACACATTCCAGTTGATGAACTACAGCTCCCCAGAGAGGAATCCAAGATTCTGCCAAACATCCACTGGTGAGAGTTTGCTCTCTAGAACCTTGTCCGTCTCTCTTCTGCCATAATTGAAAGAAGCTGGAATTGGGGTGAACTTGTTCCTGAAGCTGCCTTAGAAACTGAACTACACGGTCCACTGCTTCCTACTTCGATTTTTTAAAGCTCTTCAGCAGAGAACTCCCAGTTGGACAAGTTAAGGGAAGTTGGGGAGATTGGATGTGGATTTGAAGGAAAGCCCTTCTCCAAGAAATCAAAGGCATTACTGAAGGTGGTGTGAAGGAACTGAGGTGAAGAAACCAGGCTGGGGAACATGGATATTTCCCTCTGATCTGTCCCATGGAAGGAGCATGGGACAAATCAAGGTGTAATGATGGGGTATTTCTTAGGCAAGACAGTTGGTTTGATAGTGGTCTTAAAATGAATGCATTACTTATGGTTGACTGGCTTAGAATCATAGAATCATAAAAGTAGGGTTGGAAGGGACCTTGTAGATCTTCAAGTCCGACCCCCTGCCTGGGCAGGAGGGAAACTGGGCTCAAGTGACCCCAGCCAGGTAGGCATTGAGCCGCTTCTTAAAGACCCCCAGGGTAGAAGCCAGCACCACTTCCCTTGGAAGTTGGTTCCAGATCCTAGCCGCCCTAACTGTGAAGTAGTTCCTACGGATGTCTAATCTAAACCTACTCTCCAACAACTTGTGGCCGTTATTCCTTATCATCCCGGGGGGCGCTAGGGGAAACAAGGTCTCCCCCAAACCCTTCTGGTCCCCCCTAGTGAGTTTATAGACGGCCACAAGGTCCCCCTTTAGCCTTCTTTTGTGAAGGCTGAACAGGTTCAGGTCCTGTAGCCTCTCATTGTAGGGTCTGCCCTGCTGTTCCCAGATCATGCGGGTGGCCCTCCTCTGGACCCTCTCAATGTTGTCCACATCCCTTTTGAAGTGGGGTGCCCAGAACTGGACACAGTACTCCAGCTGTGGCCTGACCAGTGTCACGTAGAGCGGGAGGATCACCTCCTTGGCCCTACTTGAAATGCACCTGTGGATGCATGATAGGGTCCGGTTAGCCCTGCCGACCGTGACCTCGCATTGTCGGCCCATGTTCATCTTGGAGTCAATGATGACTCCAAGATCCCTTTCTGCCTCCATGCCCTCAAGAAGGGAGTTTCCCCATCTTATAAGTGTGTGTGCTGCCGGTTACTACTGGACAAGTGCAGCACCCTGCACTTGTCCGTATTGAAACACATCCTGTTTTTGTTAGCCCACCCTTGCAACCTATCCAGGTCTTTCTGCAGTCTGTCCCTCCCTACTAGCGTGCCCACCTCACCCCAAATTTTGGTATCATCAGCAAATTTGAACAGGTTGCTTTTCACCCCGTTGTCCAAATTGCTGATAAAGAAATTGAACAGCGCGGGCCCAAGGACCGAGCCCTGGGGGACTCTGCTGCCCACTTCCCCCCAGGTCGAATATGACCCATCCACCACCACCCTCTGAGTACGACCCTTCAGCGAATTTGCAATCCATCTGACCGTGTAGGCATCGATGCCACAATTGCCTAGTTTTTTAATGAGGATGGGGTGGGAGACAGTGTCAAAGGCCTTGCTGAAGTCCAGAAAGACTACATCCACGGCGACACCTGCATCCAATGCTTTTGTGACCTGATTGTAAAAGGCAATCAGGTTGGTCTGACTTGACCTGCCCCTAATGAAACCATGCTGGTTGCCCCTGAGCATCATCCCCGATGCCAGCCCATCACAGATGTGCTCCTTGATGATCTTCTCAAAGAGTTTCCCCAGGATTAAGGTAAGACTGACGGGCCTATAGTTGCCCGGGTCCTCCCTCCTCCCTTTCTTAAGGATGGGGACCACATTGGCTATCTTCCAATTATCTGGCACCTGGCCCGAGCGCCCCCTTCCACCGGGTGTATGCCGCCTTTTTGGCAACCAGGCATTCCTGGACTTCCTTGGTGAGCCAGGGAGGCTTTCAGGCACTCTTGCCCCCCTCGCTTCTTGTTGGGATCGTCACCCCTTGGGCCCCGAGTATCGTCTCCTTAAGGAACGACCACTCAACTTGGGCACTAAGTTCCCCTGCCCTCAAGAACCCCAGCGCCTCTCCCACCAATCTCCTCAACTCGTTCTAGCAAGACCAACTTTCCTTCAACTTAAGTCAGAAACAACACATTTGGTCTCTTCAAACTTTTCCTTTTACATTTTTCCTTGTATGTAATTATTGTTGAACAATGTGACAAAGGTCTTGCACTGTATGTTCTGGTTTCAAGGGCTGCTTGTCATTGCTATTGTGGGACTTGCTAAGAATGCAGTATTAAAAAAAAGTCATTACAGACCTTTTTCATACACTTGTTTAGGGGTGGGCAGTTATTTTGGCTGGAGTGCCACTTAACAAGTTTGGGTGAGCTACTGAGGGTCACCCATAAAATTAATGAAGATATAATGTTTTAAAATTATAGATAAATCATATGCTAACTCAAATATGTACTATAAAACATTAATTTTATTTGAAAAAATAATTTTTGTCCTGATTTGAGTAGTATATATAGAGGCAAGTGCATAATAGCTCAAAATAAAGTTGGGTTGGGTATTTGGCTGGTCAAATAAAGTTCAGTCAAATATGGGTTAAAAACTATAAAAAATTGCCAATAGGTCCAAATAATGCACAGAAAAAGCACAAACTTTCCATTAAGGAACAATAAAGTCATACCATCAAGAAGACTACACACATTTTTTTTTGGTGTCAAACTGCTATAATCTTTGACAGGTCAAACACATTCAATTGACTGATTTGCCAACCCTA
The DNA here is from genome assembly GCF_030867095.1 of Alligator mississippiensis. Lineage (NCBI taxonomy): Eukaryota > Metazoa > Chordata > Crocodylia > Alligatoridae > Alligator > Alligator mississippiensis. Next base: position 50,878,254 of record NC_081830.1, on the reverse strand, counting down.
AAATAAAGTCCCTCTCCCAAGGGAACCAAAACCAGCCAACAGGACACCTGGACAAGGGAGGACATCCCTACCTCCAGCAGAGCCCTGCTACCATCCAGCCACCCCCCAAATCACAAGAGCTCCTGCTTCAGTCTGTACTCCAACATGCCCCTCAAAAGCTACCTGCACTGCAAATCCACCTGTCCCCTACTCCTCAAAGCCTGGTGAAGCCCAGCAGCCCCCACCAGCCTTCCCCAGCTCCCTGCAGGCTGCACCCACCCGCAACTTAGAGGTCCTCCTTCCCCTGAAGGAGCCCAGCCCTAGCTCCAGGGAACTTGGGACAGCCTCACCTGGATGCCATGCTGGCTGCAGCCAGCAGGTGGCAGGCAGTTGGGCCAGCTTGTGGCACTGCATAGGGCAAGGCAGAAGGTGGGGCTGGGACTGGGGCTTCATCTGCCAGGTGCCAGGGAAGCTCTGATGCCTCCAGGCTCAGGTGCAGAGTGCCCGCTGTACAGTCCTAACTCCCAGGGAGGCTCCTGCCAGGTCTGAACTGCAGGCAGGTGGGGAGCTGCTGGCCCAGCCCAAGTCAGGGCACTGGGGCCCAATGCAGCTCGCCCGGGGCCTACTGCTTCTGCCAAGTGTCCCACATAGTGCCAGCGGAGGCTGGAGTCAAAAATCGCTGCCTGTGCTGCCTGCCTGCAGGCCAGATAGTATCAACTGGTGGGCTGGATTTTTCTCACCCCTGCACTTGTTGAACTAATACATCAAGTGAAGGTATAAGGGAGAGAATGATGCTTGAAAGGGTTAGAGGAATATTTGTTGTTCATTGATTTTGTGTGGTCCATACTTGCGGTAACTGTTTTCATATTTAATTGCTTATTTGGGCTCCGCTGTCTCAGAAAGTCTTGGCTTGGAAGCCAAACTTAATACTTGCGTGGGAAAGGCAAGCAATTCTGCCTTTCCCCCCGGGGGTTACAAGAAATAATGGCCACAAGCTAGCAGAAAGCAGATTTAGATTGGACATTAGGAAGAACTTCTTCACAGTTCAAGTGGTCAAAGTCTGGAATGGGCTCCCAAGGGAGGTGGTGCTCTCCCCTACCCTGGGGGTTTTCAAGAGGAGGTTAGATAAGCAACTAGCTGGGGTCATCTAGACCCAGCACTCTTTCCTGCCTATGCAGGGGGTCGGACTCGATGATCTATTGAGGTCCCTTCCGACCCTAACATCTATGAATCTAAGAAACTCCGTGGCCAAACTTCAAGAGTTTGGAAAAACAGAGCACTCGCTCTGTCGACAACGACGGCCGTCTACAGCGCTTGTGTACTTAGCTCTCTATTGTATGGCAGTGAAACATGGACTCCTTATGGCAAGGAAGAAATAAAACTTATTGAACAGTTTCCATCTTCAATGTCTCCACCATATTCTGGGCATAACATGGAGTGACAAAACAACTCTGGAACAGGCCAGGACACCTAGTATGCTTGTGCTCCTAAGATGGACATGCGAACCACCCTCCAATGGTAAGGACATGTGAACCATATAAGCGATGGCTGAATCCCCAAGGACATACACTATGGTGAGCTGACCACTGGCAAACAGCAACTTGGATGTCCGAAACTCCATTTTGTTGATGTCTGCAAGAAAAACTTTTGTGAGCTGCACATTGATGGCCAATGCTGTGAACCAATGTCTGCAGACCACTGCAAGTGGAAAGCTTCTGTGAAGCAGTACCGACATTGCTTTGAGATGAAAAAAGTTTCAGTGGTGAGCTAGAGAAGAGGCAGACAAGGCAAAGCAGTACTTGGCATGCCAGTACAAGCTCAACCAAGTTTGTATATGCAACTTGCTGTCACCCCTTGGACTCTTCAGCCACTTAAGAAGCTGTGGCGGTGGTACCCAGTAACCTATCAAGGGCACAATCCCCATGGTCTCCTGCGACTGATGGCTGTCAATGATTTAATTGTTCTCGAGCCCAAATACAACAGCTTTTATGTGGACTGTTATTTAACTATTGTCACTAAAATTATAGCACCAATACAAGTGTCAGTTTTTTCAGCTACTCAAATGCCAACTCTTACCTATTTTACCATCTCTTTTTAGATTTCTAAGTACATGCAGCAGTACTGATATTTTTAAAATCATTGTGGTTCCACCAGCTTTGAAGTAGTGCTGTCTCTAAAACTGCTGTCATCTACTCCCTGTCATATCTGCCTGGATATCCAAGGGTCAAAAAACCCCTCCATGATGCTCCCTCGCAGTGAGAACTGAGTGTGCGGTATGTGGTGTCAGAGAGCTGTCTGTGGCACTATATACCACACAACTGCGTTTGACTGGATGCAGCCCAGAAGGGTACAGGGCTTTGTTTGCGGCACACTAGCAAAAAAGTTTGGCTCCCACTGCCTTATAGTATAATGTTCTTGGTGGAAAAATCTAGGCTGCTAAGATTGGGACCACTTGCTCTGTCCCAGTATTTTTTTTCCTGTCATTTTTCTAGGTCTGGTCTACTCCAAAACTGCTGGAACCAGATAGTATAGCCTGTGAGACTTACTTCATCTGGCCTTGAAGGACTAGTATACCTCATTAAAATCACTTGTAAATTGAAGGAGCCTGATACTTTCTGAACCGCCAATACACCATGTTACATCTGTTTTTGCATAAACACAGGAAAGCCCTGTTTGATGCTCCTTGCAGACAATTTCTGGGTGGAGTTGCTTAACTTTTATTGTGTATATTACACTTCCTCTATGCACATAATGTCTACCAGAGTTTCAGAATTATTTTCTCTAAACAATCTACCTTTTCATTTTACCATTGTTTTGGCAAAGTTCTGGTTCTTTATTTTTAAACTCTTTGGGGTTTTCATCTTTACTTTATTGAGGTAAATCAGTAGTTTTCAGAACCTTTTCAAAACGCAGTTCTGTTGTGGAATCCCTAACTTTGGCTCCACGGGTCAGATAACCTGCTTGGCAATGCCAATACATCACCTCCCAGCCCATCTGCCATCACTCCCAGTCTCACTGCCATATCCCTGATGACCTATTGCAGAACACCAGGGCTCTGTGGAACAATTTAAAAACCATTAGTGTGGCTTTAGGGCTCTGGCTTCATGGTATGAGACTCGTTCAATCTTTTTTTTTTAAACTGTATCTTGAAAATTAAAAACTCTAAAAATTAAGGTTTTCAAAACAGTTAAGTAACATTTAATCTTTTTTTTTTAACTTCACCCTGAGATTAGGTGCTATAACTTTTTGTTCTCTTTTTGTTCTCGTTATTTGAGTAATCATACAGAGCCCCCTACAAAGAGTTTAGTAGCTGAAGGACCTTAGTAAAATCAATTCAAATGAATCAAATTATCCAGAATAAGTTTAAACTGTTTAAGTTATCCAGAATAAGTTCCACCATTAGAAAAATATTATTCAAAACACAGCATACATGGAGGAATCTAGCATCCTCTTATGCCTGCTCAGGAGACGCAACAAACTAGGAAATAATTAATATCCAGTCAGTACCATTTTTACCTCAGAAAGTCCAAAAAATATTGAAGACCTGAACTATGGGTGCATATTAATATACAAAGTAATAGAATTGTATTTTAAAGCAACAAGATACTACCATGATTGGCATTATAAAAATAAAGATTAGTTTATCATATTTAGACAAAACAGAGACCTAAGAGATTCAACACCAATTTATTCCTAAACAGATCACATGGCTGATATTCCTACATTTATCTTGAACCTTTGTCATGTAATCAATATAAATGTGACAGGATCCAAAAAACAACTCATATCTTTAAGCCTATATTTATATTCTCAGAATATGAGGGGAAGGGGGGTGTTGACGCCCTTCTCATACCCCTTCCCAAACAAGGGCAACCATATAAAGGTCCAAATTGTAGAAATAATAAAAGAAACAGCATTTATATATTGTTTACAAATTGCTTAGCAGATTACTGAAGTACTAAATATTGGCACCACACAAGAATAACACACATTTAAGATGTACTATGAACATTTATAATTTGGGAGAGAAAAATGAAGCTGAAGATAGAAACAATTAAATGTCTCCTGTCTTGGCAAAAAGGTTTCCAAACAAAGGAGAAAAAAACAAACCAAACAGACTTCCCTTTGGGGGTGCAACATTCCAAGTGATTTTAACTCATCATCTTGAAAGGTGAAGTGACATAGTTTAAACATAGATTTTTAGGTAACATTTTTTTTTGCTTTATTACAAACTTAGTGGCTCAGAGGGATTCAGGGATTAAAATAAATGCCCTCTTTTTAGGAAGTGTAAAAGCAGGAAGTACAGGGCCTAATTTATGAAACTCCATCTTACTTAGCTTTATTTTTTGAAACTCAAATCTCCAATTACAAATAAATAATTCATACAATATACCTCACTTATGATATACACCCGTCAGGTAGTCCATAGTAATAGCCAAGATTACATTGGTTATTTAATACAACCTCATTTTCAAATTACAATAATATACAACTGGTCCTTTGACTACATTTTCAGCCTGGTCCAATGTGTATGTGGTATAAAGAGGACCTTCCTGTTACCATCATAGAAGACAAAGATGTACACAATGTTATTACAAGCCCAAAGAAATGAACTCATCACATTTATTTTTTAAAAAAGGCTGTATCAAGTGGTCTAAGTGGAATTCTAATACAGAATAAAAGCTTGTCAATTTTAGCAGTATAAAGGGTTATTGCCAAGGACTTTTATCCTTTGTGGCAATTCCTGCATAAATTTACAAGCTTTACAGGATGTTTTATGTATGGTTTGAATTCCATCCGTTTTTCCATTCTACTTAGAAAACTGATAGCACATAGGATGTGTTATCCTTGAAAATTTCATTTTCACACTGCTTTTAACTTCAGCTACGTAAAACATTTTACCACTGAGAAGACAGCTTCCCCTTGAGTACAGTCACATTTTTGTAAACTGCATTAGCAGCAGCAGCAGCAAACTTGCAAGGTCACTTCTGACATCCAATCTTTAATTTCCCAACCATTCCCAGAAAAAGAAGTTTTGTTTATATGCAATATGGAACACTTCTGACATCCAGCTTGAAGGGCTAGGATGAAGTCTGGAAGAATTTCTAAAATAATACTTAAATCAAAAAGACACCAGGAGATTCCTCCAAGTGTTTATTTTCCACTCCTGGCTATGCTTAAGCCACTCAATCACTTTTATAATACAATGCAACTGTCATAACTATGTACATTTTCACATGGGATTAAGTAGCTAATGATTCTTACTATCCCTTTTTTGATTCAGAATTACAGAAAATCTTCAATTTACAAGATCTTTTTTCCTCAGAAAAAAGTTAGGGTCTCAGCAGCCTCTCAGCTGCATTATTACCCTTCCCCATTCTTATTTTGAGAACCTACAAAGCATGAAGGCTAAACTCAACCTTTATTTTGAAAAGTTCATAGTCCTTTTCACTGCTGAAAATATGAACTGCTCCTACTGTGGAAAGTCTATGACCAAGATTTCTTAACATCATTGGTTCTTTGCAATCCACGAATAATGTTACACAAAAGTTTGCTGCAACATGGGGAATCCTTTCAATTAGAATACTGATTTTTTTTAAGTTATGGAGGACGAGAGGACAAACAAGGGCCCCAGACCAGCTCATAGCACCAGTTTCCATACGCCACCTGCTAGTTGTTTTTCTGCTGAGCAGCCTATGCATCACATGAGGTGGGAGATGAGGGGACAGAGAGGTCAGTCACTTGAGACATCATAAGAACATGAGAACTGCCATTTACTGGGTCAGACCATAGTTTTATCTTGCCCAGTATCCTGTGTCACACAGCAGCAGATTGAACATGGAAAAGGAGAGTGAACAGGATAGAGCAAGTTTCTTCCACTGTTTCTCTCTGCTTGCAACCTCCAGCATTTAAAGTGTAAGGAGTTGTGATTCTGAGGCTGCACCCTTTAAGTGCCAAGCTCAGTAGCTACTGATGCACCCTTTCCTCCAAGAATGTGTGAAATCCCTGAATCCAGTTAAAACTGTGAGCTTCCACAACATCTTGGGGCAATGAGTTCCACACTTAGTTACACTCTGTAATTACATCATAACCCACTGGACTAATATGGAAAAATATGTAACTCCTGCATTTTTAGTTTTAATTGTTACATAGACTCCCTTTGTGACCCTGGTCATTTCACACCATCTTTGTTTCAGAGCCTCCTCCTGAGGTTCATGAAGCACTCATAACACCAAATGGGTTCAACCTGGTAAGGCAAACCATTTACTTCCTCACCTTTTTAGAAAGGGTTGTAATACTTACCAAAACATTTACTAGGTCCAGCTGCATGTCTTTGAGATGGGAAAATAAATGTATTTTTATTGGTTTATACTCCTATTCTATGGAGCAAATAAAACATGCTATTTATTCTAAACCAATTATATACCAAAGAAACAAGAGTAATTTATTTATACCAACTTTAAGTAAATCAGGGTATGGATAAACATTTCAAAAGCTTTAAAAGGGCATGGGAGCTACTGCTTGGGAGCATGCAACAGCCAGATGTAACCATTACATCTGCATGATTCTGCAGCAACAGGCTAGTTAAATCAACTTAATTTTGACCATGAATGAAGCAGGGTTCAAGCTGGAGTGGTTTTATTGCACTGCTGTTGCCATAGAATCACACAGGCGTAACAGTTACTCTGGAAGAGCTATTATCAGTACCCTGAGATATTAACACAATTGTCAAGTCCATCCATATCCTCAGAACTGAGAAATGGATTTAAAACCAAATACCATATAAAACACCCCTGAATATAAGATGACCCCCCCATAATTAGATTCTAACAACAGAAAATATATAAATTTACTCTAAGTTTCCATGTAGGAAAGCAAATTATTGGAGGATCATCTTAAATTTGTCCTGCCCCCCCACCTCAACTACTGCAGGTGGTGGAGGGAATGGCAATGATGGGGGCAGTAATGGGAGGCAGAGGGGGAAGCAGTAGTGGGGGCCCTGTGGTAGGGCACGTGGGCAGGCAGGTACCTGTCCCCCCCCCCATCCTCCATTGTGCCTGCCCTCCCTCCTGCAACCTCAGGTTGCCCCAATTCCCCCTTCCCCACCTTCTCTACTCTCCATGCCACTTCGACTACCTGCAGCCTCAGGGCCCTACCCCCACTTCCTCCCATCTTTCCACCCTGAAGTCTCTCCCCCTCCTGCCTGCCTCCCTACCCTTTTTGATCTGAGCCAGCAGGCTCCATCCCAACTGCAGCCCATGGCACAGAGCATGGCTCCAGCCCCATAGCAGCAACACAGAGTCAGGACTGCTGACTCAGCTTGGCCTTGTTGCAACAGCAGTGGGGATCCAGCACTGCTGCAACAGGGCTGGGCTGGAATATCAGTGCCAGCTCCGCAAGGCTGCTATGGGGCTGGGCTGGCGGAGCTGCAGCAGGGATGCAGCCTGCCTGTATGGAGCAAAGGTAAGGAGGAGTGCAGCAGAGGGAGAAAGAAAGGGAGAAGCAGCGTGGGGCGAGGAGGTAGAGCTGGGAGACTGGAGGTTGTGAAGGAGTGGCAGGGTGTGCTGAGGTGGTGGGGCATGGGCTGGAAGCAGTTGTGGCCTTGGCTCTAACCCCAGGGTGGGGCTGGAGCTGCAGCAGCTGCCTGCTCCTCTGTCCCTTCCCCCGCTGCCTTGTGCTTGATTGTAAGGTAAGGGGCTTTTTCCCCTTATGTTAAAAGGGGTAAAAAAACCTCATTTTATAATCAAGTAAATATGCTATACAGGATGGGGAGATGGTATACAGTTAGGCTGCATTTGAACCTTATGGCTGAACTGGAAGAAAAATGAAAACTAAAGCTAAAACACCTGCTTATTTTCACATTTCATCCAAAAGTGAATTTCAGCCCTTTTAACAGTATCAAATATCTTTTACAATCCTTCTGGAATAACCAAATTCAGAATTTTTAGTATGTTCTGCAGAGTGCTCAAAGTGTTCTTAAGATGCTGGACTTACTTTAGCAATTTTACTACCATGACTTTCTAGACTAACAAAAAATCCCCAAACTTTTACAACTTGGAACAACATACAGCCTCTGTCCTTTGGAGTGCAAATTCTATTTGTTAACATTACGCTTCTCACTGCTATATGCCAGAGCACAAATCCAACATTTTTCTGTATCTAAAATGTAGTGAGACTTTCTTATGAACTTAACAGTCTACCTCTTCAATCAACTAGGAAAGACCTTTAGATTTTCCTTTGGATACCTGCCAATCATTTATATTTTATGTTCCAACTCTTGAGAAAATTCTGAACTGGATAACAATGATCTAGCCATCTCATTCTTACAGAAGTATTATTCTGAACCTCTTTTCAATTCTGATAAATTAATCTGACCAATTACAGTAAACTTCACTGAAACAGTTCTCCAGAGCCAGCAGCTGGTCAAATTCAGCATGATCTAGTAAGTGTTATTTAAAAAGCCACCTCCCAGAGCTAACTCCTTGACAGAAGATACATGCGATACATTCAGCTTTCACCAGCACAGTGAATCAGGACTCTTATAAAACCACACTGGTTAACCAAAAGGAAGTGTCAATTTAAATATCATTTCAGAATAAAATTGTTCAAAGTTTGTGTTTTGAATCATCTTCTAAGAATTCCCAAGGTAAAGTTTTACAAATGCCAACAGCAGCAATGGGTGGTTTCATATGCAATAAGTATTCTGAGGAGCGTATATCCTCTAATATAACAACAATAAATCAGTATCAAACCTTTCATTTTTTACATTATTATTATTATATATAACATACAAGAAAGAGAAATCTGCATTAAAACCCCCGTTTTTAATACCTGCAACCATCCCAAAGTTTATTGATGATCCCCTTCCACATTCCCCAATGACCAGGACCAGAATGTTCTTTCTAAATATATTAAAAAATAAAAAATACATGTGAAACATGTCTAGAGGCTGTCACTTTAGACATAAATAGCACCCAGAACTCAAGACAAAAACTTCATGGGACTATTTCAAAACTGAGAATCCTTTAAAAAAAAAAATAAAAAAAAAATCAAGAATTCAGCTGCAACAATTAAACCATCAACCAAGTAAAATAAATAGGATTATTACTGACAACATACTCCACACATATCTACCTTCAAAGCAAGAGGTAAGCAAAAGAACATAGCATTATTAATTGAAGGGGGGGGGGGGTTTCAATGGTTAGGGAACCAGTAGGAGTTGGGAACCACACTGCCATTTGGGCCTTTAAAAATGTCCCCACCCCACTACACAAATATGGGCTTGCAGCTGGATTGAACCTGACTATTAACAATTTTTCACAAGTGACAAAACAGGAAACCTGAATCGTGTGTGTAAGGCTGAAGGACAAGATGCAATTTTTCTTAAATTCTCCTTTCTAAAAGAATATTGTCTAACTCAATTCATTTGACTTAACATTTTACAGAACTTGCTAGCTTTAAACAATATAACTTCTGTACAAAATGGCCTGAAAATAGTTTAAAAGTTCCTATTAGACAGGTTATTCACAGAAGTAGCTTTGCTGTGTTAAATAGCATATTTTGCATTACTAAAGCCTAAAACAGCAATATCCTGCAGAAGTGTCTACCTTTATACAGTGCTGTGCATTTCAGGTAATAATAAAATAATTTAAAAAGAAACCGCCAGGCACATACATCAAGTGTATTTCACAAGTCAGAATGTCAAACTTTTTTTTTCTTCCGAAATTTATACAAAACAATTGCACATTAACAAATAATCTAGCCTCTGTCCAATGACAATTTGATTCATATGCATTTCCAATTTACATAATTTCACAACATCAATAACTTTGTATATTTAAATACTTATGTAAAAAAGGCCCCCAGAATAACCGTTTCTTATACAGCCAAGTTATCTTTCTATACATCCAAACTTTAAAAAGTTACAAACAGAACATTATACAGGATATATAAATCATGTTTAAAAACTTGAGGCTTCAAAAATCATGGTTTCCCCAAAAGGATTCAGGAAAACCCACACACTTACAAGGTAGCAGAAAAAATGGGCAAAGAGACAGACAGACACAAGTTTGCTGCCTTAACATTTTACTAATCCTGCCATCAAATCTTGTGATGCTATCAGACGTAACAGTTTAAGCTGCAGATGAGGAAGGGTGTTTGTGTGTGTTGGTCTCAAGGTGTTGAGACCAGTGATTCAAGTATTTCCTATTTGATCCAAGCTCACTGTTGCAAAGCTGTACTGGAAAAGATGAGTTAGTTTACACGTTTCTCATACATTCGGTCAATGTCTGCTTGGTAGTATACTGTAAGCTCTTTGCGTTTTAGTTTGAAGGCATCTGTCACCAGACCAGTCTCAGGGGTCCAAGGATCAGGGCTCAAACGAATTTTTACTGGTATTTCAAATTTCTCCAGATTAGCTGCAGTGATAAAAATGACAAATAAAAAGAGGTTTTCAAATGCTTATCATGCTTTGGGGTTTTTGGTAACTGAAATAAAGATGGAAAGGCAGGGACTGTACTCTCCCATGGAAAAACTCATAGTGAAATACTCCTTAAATGTTCTGAAGTTTGCCTAGGAAACCTCAGCACTGTCTACCAGTTAAGCCATGGAATTTGTGAGCACTTATACTCCTCATTCATACAGCTTGTTGAAAATATGCCCCATGTGCTAGGCCTGTAATGCTTCTCCTTCACATACATACATGTAGAGATCAGGATGGCTCACTCAAAATGAACAGCCATTCCCATGTTCTGGCACTTACACTCTGACAGTGATAAAGACAAGGGCCAGTACCCATGCACCAGATTTTCTGCTCTCCTTTCTATATATAGAAAGCTCAAGAACACATTGATTACTGTGGCATCTTCCCTTTCTATAATAGCTATCGACACCAGCAGAGCACTGCCCACATACTGCTTGTGTAAATGTCAGCAACCTCATATCAAAGGGAGAGAAGTTTGTTACAGTGGCCATGAATAGGCATTAAGTTCTATAGATGTTTCTGGGAGATGGGGAGCATGTACAGATGTTCATCAGCCTGCAGCTCCTCCCTCTCCCCATACCTTCATGAAGCCAGGGTGATCCTGGTCTGACAAGACTTAGGGAGAAGTGGCTGCTTCACCCCTTCCAGTCCCCAGAGCGAGTAGAGCATCAAGAAAACCCTCCCCACACCTTCCCCAGACTGGGGACATCCAGTTTGGAGAATGGGAGAGAGGTACACTGCCTCATCCATTCTGCTCCCATGTGCTGTCAGCACAGTCTACATATCAAGGGGAGTGATTCATTATAGAAAATTCTGTTTTATGAACAAACTGTACAAAATGAAACATCTTTTGCAAACTGATGTGTATTTTGTTTCAAATTCAAATGCTCCATCAGGCAAATACGAACTACTTAACAACTCACCTGCCCTAGCAGCCTCAGCTAGCACTTTCAGGACCTCTTTTTCTACTTCAGGACTGTTACAGATCTCTTCCCAGGTTCCTTTAAATCCTTTTTTTCGTGCTAATTCTATAAGCTCCTTTTGATTTGGCACAACAAATACAATAACATAAGAATGGAAACTGAAAAACAGAACATCACAATGGTTATGGTCAGTGTTCCCACTTGACTATTCATGCATTACTAAGTATCAGATGTGTAGAAATGCTTTAATCAATCTAGCAAATTAATGATCCCAACATATCTTACATTTTGTACAGTTACAGCACATCTTAAGTATTACATTCAACACTTTGAACTTGTAGGATTAAAAATATATTAAAATATTTACTGAAAAACTGTGAAATATCAAAAATTGCTTCCATGACAGACTTTGCAATGGATCAGTTTTTCATTTTATTTAAATCTTTTACAAGTTTTTTAATTTTCCCGTCTCTTGACCCTCTCTTCTTTTTTCCTCCTTTTCTTTCACAATGTACAATTAATTGATGGATGTCTTGAATTATCCACAATGCACCTTGTTTCCTTCTACTATCAATCTTTTTGAAAGTTTTGAGAACTTACATTAGGGTGGGAAAAATATGGCACAAGGGCTGGATCTGCCCTGCCAACTGATTGGATTTGGCCTGCATGGGGACACCCGCAAATTGACTGGCTCCAGCCCACAGCTGCTTCTGCAGCACTCTGCATGGAGCCGAACCCCATGCAGGGCAGCCCGTGCTGTGCTCCAGCCAACGCCCACTGGCCCAGCCCTGGTCAATGCACACAGCTTTCAGCAGGGCTGCTCCCAGTGTGACTTCTGCTCAGCTCCCTTCACCTCCAATGGAAGCTCCTCTTCCTGCGATGGCAGTGCTGCTTCAGGCTGGGAGGAAGCTTCAGCCAGGCAGCTCCTGCCCCAGCATGCGGGGCTCCAGCTCCAACTCCGGGCTGCCTTCCACCCATTCCGCCCGCCCAGTGTGAGTGTCCACGTGGGTGGAAGACAGCCAGGAACGTCACCTGGGCAACTCCTGCCCCAGCACATGGAGCTCAAGCTCCAGTTCCTGGCTGCCTTTTACCCGCTCAGCAGCCTGCGCCAGCTGGGTGAAGTGGGTGGAAGACAGTCGAGAGCTCGGCCAAAGTCCTGTGTGCTGGGGCAGGAGCTGCTCAGCTGAAGCTTTCTCCCGGTCTGGAACAGCGCCAGAAGGAACCATGGCTGGAGTCAAGGGGAGCCAAACAGAAGCTGCACCAGGAACAGCCTGCCAGAAGCCGGGCATGCTGTTTGGAGGCACGCTGGAGATCAGCCCCATGCAGAGCAGATATGGGGGCAACCACGGACTGCACCACCTGGGTGACTTATAGGGAGTTTTGGTGAATTGTTGCGATGGAAGGTAGGAGGGGGGTGCTGACCCTGCCTGCAACAAGTATTCAAAACTTCCTATGTGGCCCCCAGGGCCCAAAGAATTGCCCACCTCTGACTTGTATGAATAAACTTGGGGGAAAAAAAATACATCATTCAGTAGCTTAAGGGAACAAAGAGAAGAGGGTGAAAACAAGAACATTTTTAGGCAGTTTAATTTTTAACATAAAACCTGACACATTAAAAAAAAAAGTTTTTACTTGGAATCTTTTGATTTAGAAAATCTACAAATGTTTGTTGAGATAATACAGAGCTGCTCAAATATTAACACATGAAGTATAAATATAGCACACATACCACAGGCACACTTCAAAACTTTCTGCAATGTTAAAATATTCCATGACCACATATATAAAACTCTTTTCAAATAGTAAAAAACCTTTATGTTAACAGAAATGTAGGCAACCACTATAGCCCGAATATCAGAGAACTAAGATACAAAGACATAGAAATCCAAACTGTCTTACCTGCTTGCATATGCACAAATATTATCTACCAGTGGAAGGTTCTTCAAAGCAGCTTCAACTTTGCCAAGAGAGACATATTCTCCAGCCTGGAGTTTTACAAGATCTTTTTTACGATCTATTGATGAAGGTAAACATTAAATGTTATTTACAAAATTAAACATTACTGGCTTGATTCTATTCTGTGATTTTGACAGACACATACAAAGGATATAATTATGTTTGGTTTTTAAAACAAGACAACATACACCAGATAAATTTATGTGTCACATTCCTGATCTGTGCCATGCCAAATCTGCCAGCTTAACGGATTTCCCTTTTACCAAACACGGTCCATATTTAATTGCACAAAGCCTTTGCCCCTTGTAATGTGTGTTCATCTACTATACGTTTCATTTAAGGAGATCTTTTGGTTAGAAAGATAACTACAATGAATACTGTGACAAAACATAATTGAGAAAAGCAGCCCTGTGTTGAAATTTACAAGCTTCAAGTTGGCTGGTTTATATACATACACAGCTTTTTGTGCCATTTTATTTATTTTTGCAATTCAGATTTTAACTCCAACTGCCCATGGGCAATAACTCCCAAGGGTTTACCAAGGCAGCCTAGGGATGCCCCCTTCACTGATCATTCTCTTGGGAAGCCAAGCTAGCCAACTTTCTTGCTAGGTATTATCCTGATGACTACTTTGCATTGGTCTAAACTGAGCTTAGAATATGGCCCATAAAATAAACCTAACAAAAAGTCTCTCTATATCAGTCATCTTCATTTTATTCTTAAATTGCTACCACAGTATCTCCAAGATTAATCAATACCCTGAAGCGCCAACTAACAAGAGTGTAGGTGATGTATACTTTATAAACCCAGGCTGTTTATTTAGATGCTTGAATATGGATTTAGGAACCCAACTTAAAAGCACCTATTTTTAAAATTTTGATCCGACTATATTCCTCTTCTGGTGTCTTTACTAAAATCAAAATAGCAGAAAGACAAAGAAACATACTTTATATTTACTGAAAGCATACTGCTAAATACACACAGGCTACATATACACGTTCAAATGATCTAGAACAATTCTCATGGGTTGGTTTTCCTGGTAGAAAAATTTACCTGGAGATGCCTGAACAGACATTCAAATGCTGAGCCTCAAAGTGCACAGAGTTTGCAATGCTGACATTGCAGTCAGAAGGCCTCTGTGCACACATCTCAGGCTGCTCTGCAGGTTCCCTCAGTCTGCCTGGAGACAGACTCACAGCAGCACACAGAGCAGCCCTAATTGGCTGACACAGGGTCAGCATGCCTCACCCTAATGGTGTAATGTGCGGATTGTGAAAAGGGTGTAAGCACTCTGGGATGCTGAAGGACTGTGCTGTGGTTTCTCTCAAAAAAGAACATGTACAAACATTGGCTCTCCCAGGGGAAACTGTCCCAGGAGAGATTTAACTTTGATTGTTTCTGGGTTATTTTTCTCCTGGAGCAGCCACTTTTGACTTCCACAGCTAAATCACTATTAAGATTCTAAGGGTGCATCAACTTGTTTATTAATGTGCTGTAGTTACTGTGCATTTAAATTTGGTACTTGCTTAATAAAATACTAGCTAAATGTGCAGCATCTACAGTTACTACGCAGTGGTGCTGGCACAGTTTTTCAGTGACACTTACTGTGCAGTAGCCTAATACTACTGCGCAGTAGCATATTAGCACAGTTTTTGCCTGGCACGTTACTGCGCAGCGTTATTAGGCTTCTGTGCATTAAGCATCTCATGTAGATGCGCCCCAAGAGAATGAAAAAAAGTACTCCGTGTTAAACTTCCACATTTCAAATCAAGTTTGCTGTGGTTGAGAAATTAACATATTCCTTTGATACATGCAAATTTGGACTCAAACCCTGCACCAATTTCTCCATTATTTGAGCATGTGGTTAACAAAAACACTACAAAATATTTTCTTTAACTATGTGTTTACCTAATCTGTTAATTTTGAAGTAATTAAACACATTCTCCAATAACTCACCAATGATTTTTAGACAGCCGTCTGCATGAAACTCTCCAATGTCTCCTGTATGGAGCCACCTCTGCCCATCCTCATCCACAAAGAAATCTTTTTTGGTTCTTGCATCATTTTTGTAGTAGCCCATAGTCACATTTTGGCCTCCAATAAGAATTTCACCTCTAGGATATGGTTTATCAGTATTGTAATATCCACCTAAAAATACAGGCCATTATTTTTTTAAACACGATGTTAACTTAAGAAAATGAACTTAAAAAAACTGGGCAATAAAGTTGTTCCAAAGGAAGAATATATCGTTGTATTAAAATGTTGTCCAGATGTGTACTATATATAGAATCATTTCAATAAATATATATAATTTATTTACCCAAATTAAGGATTTGCTATATAAAATCTAATTAGAAAATTATCTTTTGGTATACCATTTGAAACAAGTTTCAAAACAGTTTAACTGGAGCAAAAGTGGATCAAACCACTTGCAGCGTTCAGTTTAGACAGAGGTGTGAAAACAGTTCATTAATGGGAGAAATTCAGAGGTAAGTGGAAGAACAACTCACTGTCTATGCATCACATAAATACCATTTCAAGGGATTTAGTAATGCATAAATCTCTGATTAGTCCTAGTAGTAGTAGCTAATAGTCCAAACTAGTGAAACAGGTCCACCATCCAAATTAGAAAAGGCTACAAAGATGATCAAAAGAAAGCTGAATACTTCTGAAGTCTAATTCAACTTATTTGATTCAGCCTGTAACAATCCATTTCCATTCTACTGGCCTTTTTTACAAAATTCCTACTACATTAATATGAAGTTCACTGCAATATTTCCTGACAAAGAGAAGAAGATGAAGAGACTGTGCATGCAATGTACGTTGACAGCCAATGACTACAATATTCTTAAGGTAGCAGACAAAGAATCCTGTCTCTGCTTCCAGTTTGGTTACCTTAAAATAGATGAGAAGATGGGTATGTGCATATGCAAGTTTATGTCTACATACATGACAAAGTAACATAAAGCTACAATGAGAGCTGTTTAAAATATCATAGTTATATTGATAATCAATGCTGTAAGTATTTATACTACAAGCATACAAGTAGTAAACCCTGCACACAGCTCAATCTTTCCCTTCCCCACCCACAACATAAATTTTCAGGTTAAATTTAGTAACACCTTTTTTCTCCCTAAATACAAGTCATTAACTACAGACAGTTCTTGAACTGTTAGTGCCCTTAGAAAAATCTCACAGGAGACTCAAATCACCAAGAAAGGACCCAAATGTTTAAATGCTCTAAAAATACTAAAATATAAAAGCACCCTCCATACCAAAAAACAGTGTTGCCCAAGGCTCAGCGTATTCTCTTCAACCTACAAATCCATGTTAATACATATCAAAGCATATTTCAGTTCAACAGAAACTGTTCATAGGTTTAGATAAAGATAGTCCCTTTTTAATGGCCAGATTTGAACTGCAGTTTTGGATTCACACTATGTGGCATGTTGGGCCAAATCCTTGATCCCAACAGCCGTAACTTAAAATGTTAAAAATCTAATTTGTCCTGATTTTTGAGGGATGTGGGGAAGAGAAAAGCAGGTGATTGTATAGGAATCCACTAGGGGTGCACCAATAGAGATTTTTGGGGCTGATACCAATAGCCGATCTTAAAAGAGGCATACTGGCCGATACTGATCTGATTTCTGATACAGCTGCCTCCAGCAGGTAAGTCTGGTGTGGTGAAAGAGGAGGGGGGAAGGAAGGGGTGTGGGGTGGAAGATCAATGCCCCCTGCAGTAAGGAAGGGGGCAGGGGCAGGTGTTGTCAAGGTGGGGCAGGGAGGCTAGAGCCACAGCTTGTGGGGGGCGGGGAGGGGAGGCAGCTCCTGCTGCTACTTCCCCCTCCCTCACTGCGGGGGATGTTGATCTGCCCCCTCCCACACCCCCCTTCCCTCCCCTTTCACCACACCGGACTTAACATCTGGATGCAGTTCTCCATACTGCTGGCTCTGCTCCTCGCTGCCCGAGTGCTGTGTTGCAGCTGTGCACAGCACGGGCATTTATCAGACAAATTATCAGCCCCATCGGACTGATATCTGATACAGCCAGTTTTCTTTATATTGGTACCGATCCAATATCAGACCGATGCATCAGTGCACCTCTAGAATCCACTGACAATGTTTTATTTTGTTTCATTGGAAAACACCAATTAATTGAATCCAAAATGTTTCACTATTTGTTTTAACCAACTTCCAGTGAAACACAGGCAAGGCTCCAACAGAACTCTGTATGGTTTCCTGCCAGCAGACCTTGTGGGCTGTTCTCTAGCTTTGAGGCTCCAATGGACCTTCCAAATGGCCTGCCTCCAACACATTCATCCAGCAAACTAGTATTATTTGAACTCATTATTGGGATTCTTTCACTTTGAAAAAACGACAAAACAGTCATCCCAATTCCCTGATTTTGTTATACTATCCACCTCTTGAAGCAGACAGTAATAATTTTCTATAGCCAGCTTTTAAAATTAGTGTGTAATTCTAAAGACTTCCTGATGAATACATATTCTGGGAGTATCATCAGACCATCAAAGAACCAGTTGCAGCTCCCTAGTCCTGAAATACCCAGTTCCAATGCCAGTTAAAAGTACAGGGCATAATTTTAATTTACAATGCAGAGCACGGAGTGACACTATACAGCCCAATAAATAACTACTAACTAAAGTTCTTGCACACACCAAAGTTGCATTATATAAACAGTCTTCTTACCTTCTTCCCAGTTCAACAGCTTGATTTCACAGCAAACCAAAGGTGCTCCCACTCTCCCTGTAGTATAGTCCCAAACTAAAATAATAATAATAAAAAAATCAATTAATCACATTGCAGAACCAAGAGCTTCAAATGGCTGCTTGCCCAACTACTGGTTAAGGCAACAATTAGTAAAATTTAAGAATTTAGTGAGAGAGGATTTTGAATCCCTCTTCTGAACTGCACCATTCTTTCTATTTTTATATTATGATGTAGCAGGATGGGATGTCATAAAAGACAAAATGAAGAACAGTATTTGCTTTCTAACAGCACAGCTGTCAAAGTTCAACAACCCCTTCCTACCGAAAGAAGGAATCAGCAGTCCAAGAACAGACATCTGTTATTCAGGTTTCCAATTCTGCACAGAAACAACAAAAATGCTTGTGAGAGATCAGTTCTTGGGCTGCAAAACTATTCTTCCCTTCTGTCTGTCCGTCCATCCATCCATCCATCCACCCACCTACCTACATACATACTAGAACAGGGAAGGGTGAAGACAGACTAACAGAAGAATCACCTCTTCTAACACTTCAAATCAATGGATATTTTATTATTTTCTTTTTTAGAATAGTTACTGATAATGCACTGCCCACAAGCATATTCTTACTTGCGGATGCCTCTCATGCCCTGAACCCTCAATTAAAGAGTTCTTGTCTTTCTAGGACATACTGGGTATGCTTTAACCCTACAACAAAGGGATAGAGAGAAGTGAATGCGTCCCACAGATCCTCTATTGCATTTGACTGAAGGAGGGAAGAAAAGCAGGATTCAAATACATATATGGACAACACTTCTCAAAGAACTCCAGTTAAAGTAAAGTAAAGTAACTTCTTTTCTTCTTTGAATAATTGTCCATATACCTATTCTCACTTGTGGATGACTCCAAAGCAATGCCAAGATAATATGGAAAGACAGGCCTCAAAATTCTTTAAGTGAACAGCAACTGTAGGATCACCTTACCAAATACAGAACAAGTCCTGGAGGCTCCTGTGACAGTCTGGTGCTTGGTAAAAGGTACGTACTGGGCTCCAGATAGCAGCCCCACAAATGCCATTGGTGGGCCTGAATGCTGTATAGGGAGGCCGTGGAAGTAGCCTTGGTTCTGATAAAATAGGTCCATACCACAAATGATGGTTCTTCCTTGAGTTTCACAGTATAGACTGACAGCCAAAAATCCAGTTAAACACTTTCTGATTTGAAATCACTTTGCCTTTAGACCTCTCAACTAGAAAGACAAACGGCCATAGAAAAGTGTAAGAATTTTTTGTCCTATTCAATATAGCCTGCTAGAGCTCATCTAACACCTAGAATGGAGTAAGACCTCAACTGGGGAGATGTGAGGCTTCAGAAGGAAGATTTACAAATTAATTTGTTGCTCCAGAGAAAAACTCATAACCACCTTTCTGTCTAAGAACATTTTTAGACAGACATTTCAGGTGAGTCCCAAGGATACCTTACCAGGGTAAAGTGTGGTAGATAAAAGATTCACCATCAACACCTGGATTTCCTCCACCTTCTTGCCAAAGTGAGCACCACCAGGATGGCTACCAACAAGAACAAGGTATAGAAAGAAACATGTTCTCATCAGATAAACCAGTGACTCCGTTAGCACTGCAAGGACCAAGGACCCTCATGCTTTGATGAGGTAGATTTTCTTTCTTGTTAGCACTGATAGAAGCTGTGCAAAAATATTCCAGGAGACAGTGTTCAACAATGGTGGACCATTGCTTTTTACCTGAGAACAAGAGAGGGCTAAAAGGCCCAATGCCATATCAAATGTGCAATCTCTTGAAATCAAGGACAGTGAACACCAAGGAGGAGAAAAGGAAAGGATCCCATAACAAGTGGAAGCCTTAAGAGGCATCTCCAGGGAAGCTTCGAGTCCGGAAGGAGGATCAGGTGCACATTCAAGAGTATAAGGAGAATGGAAGAGACCTTCTTCTAATTTATGGTAGATCAGGACTTGTCAGCTCTGTTCTTCTGCATCCTTGCATGGATCTGGCCCTATGCATCTAGCACATGAAGCTAATATCTGAGGTCCGTAGTAAGCCTGTGGAGCCACCAACTCACTGTGGCAGTCACTAGTGCTACAGTCAGTTCAACTAGGTCTTCTGGAGCCTCAAGTGTCACCTTTATGAGACACATGGTCTCAAAACCTTCCTTGCTTTCTCTGGAATGCAGACACACGGTCTCAAAACCTTCCTTGCTTTCTCTGGAATGCTACTAGCAAAGGCTGTCTGTCATTGGTGGAGGAGTGATAGATCTGAGGTTAATGACTTTCCAGACTTACTTCTGATTGATGATCTCCCTCTGAGGGTGAGGGGACCTGTTCAATATTGACTTCAACAGCACTGAAGATAACATGAGCTGGTGTGAAGATCTGTTATCAGACATACAGTGTTGCACAGAGGATCTTGACCCTGAATCTGAGGCGAGATTAAGCAAGCCTTCTAGGAGTTTCAGCTTTTCCTCATGGTACCTGCAGTTCTGTATTTGAAAGACCCACATACTGAACATAAGCTGAGACATACGAGTCTCTCTAAGGCAAAAAAAAGACATCTATCACGTGATGACCAAACAAGAATCAGGGCACTGAACAAGGGATATGGATACAATCCCAGTAAGAGCAAGTTATTCTTGCTATCTTCTCAGGCTCCAAAAGGAAGGACAGGGATCCAAACAAGGACAAAGACTCTAAAATGGCAGGACCTAGTGGCACTGTTAGTATTATTTGCAGATGTGACAGCTGACAGATCACAGTTTGCAGGCTTGAGGAAAAATTTCAGCTTTTCTTTCTCAGATGGCTAAGTGGAATAAAAACAGAATAAAGAAAAAAACTATGATTTTAGAGAAGTTCTCTAAAAAGTTGGACGTCTCGTTTATCTGGTAGGCCTCAGCTGCTCAGAATCTCAAACGTGTTGTCTTTCAGATCAGAGGCTGAGAGGAACAGAATTATGCACTTCCATGGGCAAAGGGCATGAGGGAAGACAGGACCAGAATATATCTTGTGGCTACTACTGGGGCAGGGGTGGACAAAATATAGGATGCAGGCTGGATCTGGCCCACTAAAGGATTTTATCTGGCCCACGGTGGGTCCCTTGGCTCTGCCTAGCCCAGGCATGGGGGGCAGCCCAGGTCATGGTGTATGTGGCTGGGCCGGCCACCCCCAGGCGTGTGGCAGGGATGTGGCGTTGGTTGGACTCCACTTCCTGGCAGCCCCTACAACGGCAGCTCCTTCTGGTCGCAACCACTAGCATCTCCACTGCTGCCAGACCTGGCCCCGCTGTCTGGGCACCACAGCCATGGGTGCTAGATAGAGAGGAAGTGTGGGTAGGCGGGGTCTCCATGGAGACTGCCCCAGGACCGCTGCAGACCGCTGCAGGCACAGCATGCTCAGTCAGGCAGATCGGGTGGGCAGGGAATGGTGTTTGGAAGTAGGACGGGTGGGCAGGGGCCAGGTCCAGGAACACAGGGCTGCAATGTTGTGGGGCCAGGGCCTGGGGCACAGCCATGATCTGCTCTCCATATGCCCCTGTCTGTGGAACAATATCTGTCATAGGAACATATGGGGAGTGGATCACAACTCCGTCCTGGGCCCTGGCCCCCAGCCGCACACTGTCACTGCCACACGATCCTAGACCTGGCCTCTGCCCACCCGTCCCGCTCCCAGATGCTGCTCCCCACCTGCCTGTGGCCCCATCCCATCCACCTGGCCGAGCATGCCCTGCCTGCAGTGGTCCTGGCTGGTCTCCATGGAGACTGCCCATCCACCCACTCCATCTACCACCCCCCTGGGATAGGTGCTGAGCAGACAAGCCCAGGGCCAGATAGGATCAAATGCCTCCCCACCCACACAGCCCCAGTTCAGCACCTCCCCAGACTGCAACAGCACAAAATTCCTAAAGTGACCCACCAGCCAAAAGAATTCCCCACCCTTGTGCTAGGGGTAAAAGTCTCCAATTAAGGGATCAGATTAAAAACACCCATAAGCCAGAAATAAGGCAACTGTATATGTGGATGATTATTCCAAGGAGAACCTGATGTTTTGCAATTCTATATACCAAAAAGGACATGCAACTCCATCTTCTGCCTAATGACAGATGTCAAATTCGATGTCTCCTGAATATAATAAGGATGCAAGAGGTATCCCTCTACTAAAATCAAAGTGAGTTTTTGTTTGCGCTTCAAAATAAAAGGAGAAGAATATGCTGTCCACTGTTCAAATACATCTTAATTTTTCACTGGCAAAAATAAAAAGTTGGCTATATAAAATTAAAACTTAGCATAATTTATACTATTCCTAGATACCACGCGGTGTTTTGACAAATGTATATATAATAGATAATGTCTGATATACTTACTTTTCTACCACTTTTACTGTGTGAATTTAGATGCATTTTTTAGGTGACCACATTTTTCTAAAATGAGCTGCCTCAAGTTACCTATGCATAGACTTTTAGAATGTATCTAAAGAAGTTGCCTGATACTTCTTAAGTGTTAAGTACCCAGAAGCTATAACTGATTAATTATGACATTTATAGAATATGAATAAATGTGCACTGATTCAGTTGAATATCCAGTGGTATGCTCTAACATTCTTATATATAATATCTTACGATATTATCCACGTGACTTTGGAGAACCCTGGTTCAAATTAATTAACTACACACCTCTGACAACATCCCTCAGGCTT
Organism: Alligator mississippiensis; assembly: GCF_030867095.1. Taxonomy (NCBI): domain Eukaryota; kingdom Metazoa; phylum Chordata; order Crocodylia; family Alligatoridae; genus Alligator; species Alligator mississippiensis. The sequence goes on along the minus strand of NC_081830.1, from coordinate 50,855,474 downwards.
TGCTCACTAGTCTGTCTCCCTCAGGGCAGAGTTCCAACATTTCATAATTGTAAGCGGCTGAAAACAGCAGCATTTTTAAAAAAACAGTATTCTGACATGATTTTTTCTGTCTTTGCTCTAAAATGCAAAATCCCCCGAGTCTCAAGGTAGACAATATTTGGCCTTGGGCCACTGACAAATCTAAGGTTATATATAATCTTATGACCCTGCAAGTCTAAAACTAGAAATACTGGAACATTTTGGAAAAGGGAAACATTCCAAAGGATCCAGTTAAAATATATGAATGACACTTTTAAATTATGGTAGTTTTATTCTGGAAATACTAGTTTAGATTTTTATTTTTTTTTATTTTTATTTTTAGAGAATTTCCCTGTTTTTTCCTAGGTCACTTCAATTTAAAAAAAATAAAATAAAATGCTCATTAACTACCTTAAAAACTTGCGTTTCACACAAATGGTGAGTCAATTCATAGAAACTTATTTCAGGTTTTAGCTTTTTTGAGGGGAAGAAAAAGCACAGCACAGCACATTGAGCATTAATTACATTGGATACTCTTACAAATAGCAAAGAAATGTATTATTAGCAGGGTTCTGGGTTTGCAATTTCCCATGGAAAAAAAGAGTAAACTGTAGATTTTGCCTTTTACCAAAGGCAAACTTGGATTTCTCATTTTACTAAAGAAATCCATGGATTTTGCTATTTTGCAATGAGCAGCGGCAAGGAATCCCCGTGTGGCCCTGCTGTCCCCAGCCATGTTGGGTGACACCTGCTGGGCTGGGGAGGCCCTAGGGGAGGGAAGCAGGGCAGAAGCTCAAGCCTGCAGCCTGCACTTGCCCCAGGTACAGATCTGGGGGGCGCGGGTCCCACCTGCCCCCCGGGAGAACGCACGGCAGCGGGGAGTTGGCCTTTCCTTTCCCCTGGATGAGCTACCCGTGAACCCCTCCTGCTCCCTGCTGGGGCCCTGTAGCTGCACATTGCAGCCCTGGGCCCCAAGCCCCACTTGGCTGGGCAACAGTCTCAGCCTGTGCCTGCCCCAGGTACAGATCTGCAGGGCATGGGTCCTCCCTGCCCCCTGGGAGCACATGCAGCAACGGGGAGTTGCCCTGCCCAAATCCACAGCAGGGGGCAGTGGGGGCAAAGGGCTGCAGACCCAGGTCTATAGCCCTGGCAGCTTGGGGCCTCCTGCAGCAGGGTTGGGGGAGCAGGGGCTGTGGGTGGGGAGTGAAGGGCACTAACAGGGCCAGGGGGGTTGTGGGGGGTGCCTTTAATTTTAATCACGGATTTTGCGTTTTGGAGCAAATAATTTGTGATTTTTTAGCAGAGAATTTGTTTGTTTGTTTTTTATCAGGGAAAACCAGGATCCCTGATTGTTAGTTAGTATTTACTGTTATTCAGGTTTCTTTAAAGCAGGGGTGTCAAACTCATCTGGCCCTCTGAGCCAGAACTGTGGTGCAGGACTAGTTCAGAGGCCAGATTAATGGTATGGGACCAGCACCACAGGCTGGATCAGGCCCACAGATACTCCCCCCTTCCCCCATGCCAGATCCGGTAGATGTGGTACCCACCATAGCTGGTCTGGGACCCATCGAGAAGAGGCCCGGCATCCTTGGTGCTTGGCTGCAGCCACAGGAACAAGCCATGGTGAGGGGCTTCTTCCCCCTCCAGCAGCTCCCTTCTCTCCTGGGAGTTCGGCAGCCAAGCTGGCGAGAGCCATGGCAATGGAGCTCCAGCATCACCAGGGTCTTTCTGTGGCAACAGCCAAGCACCTGGACAAGAGCTGCAGCATTGGCACTTCAGCAGCACTGCAAGAAGTCTGACACCATGGCTTGTCTATTTGGTGGCAGCCAAGTGCTTGGGCAAGAGCCGTGTTGCTTAAACCTCCAGCAGCACTGCAGGAAGAGGCCTGGTATCATGGGCATTTGGTTACCACTGCAGGAACAAGCCATGATGCTGGGGTTCTTCCTGTGGGGCTGCTGGGGCTCTAGAATCCTGGGTCTCACCCAGGCACTAGCTGCCACTGCAGGAAGGCTGGCTAGTTGGGACAAAAGTTTGTGAACTAGATAACCTGGCTCTGGGGGCCATATGTTTGAAACCTCTGCTCTAAAGCATCTTACTTGCACACAGTTCAGCTTTCCCTAGCCGAATCAATAAGGCCGACTTGATTCAAGTCTTAGAAATTGCGTTCATTACATTATATTTCAAAAAATTTGTGACTACATATACACAGCAATGTTCATTTACATATTCTACCTCTACACAAAACAAAATCACTGCTGGAGAATATACAAACAGAGACAACAGTTTTCGATGAGCAAGGTGAATACTGACCATCAGTGATCGTTCCAGCCCCAGAAGATTCAGTTAGGCCATATCCCTGTCCCACAGGACAGCAGAAACATATGTTCATAAATCGCTGAGTTACTGCAGAGAGTGGAGCTCCTCCACACAGAAGGATGCGAATTCTGCCACCTAGCAGCATTTGTACCTTCCGAAAGATAAGGCTAAAAAGACAAAAAGACAACAAAAGGAAATTTTTATTGTTTGGGACGGGAAAAACCCCCCTAAAGCTTACACCAAATGTATTTCTTAATTTGTGCAATGTAATGTAATTTTAGTTCCATGAAACAGCATGCTAAATTTTAAGGTTTTTGACAAAAATTCACATGAAAAGTTTTTAGCTTTTATTTTCATATATTACTTGGCAGGATGATGAAAACAGTCTTAGGTATGTATTATTGAAACTGTAAAGCCCTATAATCTGTTTCCTTATTGAACGTTATCAAATAACTGGATAAATTTACTGAGGACTAAACCATATACCTAGTTAGCAAAATCTGTATTCATTAGGGGTGCACCAATAAAGATTTTTGGGCTGATACCAATGGCTGATTATTAACGAGCCATATCGGACACTACCCGATTGCTGACAAGCAGCCCTGCAGCTTGAAGAGCAGCGTCCGACTGGTAAGTCTGTTGAGGGGAATGGGGGGAGGGGGGAAAGAAGGGGAAAAAAGGAAAGGGGTGGGGAGGAGAAAGGGGAAGGAAAGGGTGTGAGGGGGGCAGATTGAAGCCACCATGGTGAGGAAAGGAGTGGGGCTGGGACTAGGGCAGGCGATGCCCAGCTGAGGCAGTGCACGGGACGAAGCCGTGAGCAGCTTACCCAAGCAGGGTTACAGGGGGGAGGCTGCTCCTGCTGCTGCAAACACCCCTGGGGGAGGCATGGGGGGGCATGTGCCCCCCCCCCGACCTGAACACGGGGTGAAACCAGGCTGCCAGTGCGGTGCCAGGTTTTTACCCGGGGGGGGGGAGGAGGGGAGCTGGGCTGGGGCTGTGCTGAGGGCAGGGGCTACAGAGTGGACTAAAACCATGCCAGACTTCACTGTAGCCCCCTCCAAACCCCCTCCTCCCAGCACTGCCGCCACTCACCCTGAAAGCAGCCCTGACATCGCTCCGCGAGGAACAGCCCAACACTGCCTCGGCCCCAGCCTGCAGCGGCATCCCACAATCATCCCACGCATAGATCTGGGGGGGCACATGCCCCCTTCATACCTCCCCCAGAGGTGCATGCAGCGGCAAGAACAGCCTCCCTTCTCCCCGCACCCTCCCGTGGCCCCTGGATGAGCCGCTCACATCTCTGTCCCGCACCTCACTGTACCCGACTGGGAAGAGCCTGCCCCAGCCCCATTCCCTCCCTCACTGCAGGAGCCTCTATCTGTACCCCCCCCACTCCCCTCCCCCCCTCCCCCAAAGACTTACCGACCAGACGCTGCTCTCCAAGCTGCCAGGCTGGCCCGCATGCATGCTGTGGCTGCTCACATCTGGGACATTATTGAGCACATCAACCAAAAGAAGCCATTTGCCAATAATGTCAACATCAGGGTCAGCTCTCCTCATCCAATGCAACTACCATTTTGATGAGTACTTAAAAAAAATATATGAATAAAAACAGAATGGAAAAATGTACCTGTCACAGAGTGGTGTAGTGCAGCCTTTTGAAATCTGGTCCATTTTATAATTGTAAGCCAATATAAATAGATTCCGCTGGAAACTGGACATTTCATTCACTTTATTCATGACATTTTTGTAGATCCGATCCATAATTTCCTAATTACAGAAAAAAGATTAAATATGACTACGTTAATATCAATACTAAAATGCATTGCACCAAAAACCTATGCTCTAGAAATGGTAGTACAATTTCAAGCAACAAAATCATTGTCGTTTTTCCCTCTTCAATTGGTTACCTGGAGCAGAATCTGTCAGGCAGGTCAAGGAGTAAAATTTGAACAGAACACTATGCAATTCTGACCTACCTACTGATAATTAATGTTGTTGCTGACTGCAGCTAAAGTGTATTGGAGTCTATGCATCTCCTAACCAGTTTCTCATGTTCTGTTGGCAAATGTGATGTGGAAGCCAGTGTATCAGCTAGTTATCTCAGTATTTTCAAGTGCAATAGACAAGATTGTTTCTGCTTCTTATTTTAGGGGATAAATCCCTATACCTTTCTTGCCATGCCTTCATTACTAGTAGAAAGGGACTACAAAGGGACAGTGCCCTAGATTTAAGGTTAAATGGCAAGATATAGATTAACTAAGACTGTTATAAAGTTTTAATATACAAAGAGTATGGTGACTAAAGTATTTTATTTTAATAGGCTATTGAGATACCATGCAGTGCAAACTAACTTACTGCAAAAAACAATGTATTTTATAAATAACATATACTTTTCAAAGTATGCACATCTTCCCTTCCCTTCCTCCCCTTAAGCCTACAAATGTATGGAAATTTATCCCAAGGCCTATTTTCCACAATCTTTTTATGAAAAATTGGCAAACTCATTGTCAGGCACAATTCTTTTTAGAAGACAAGAGAATGAATTTTTCATGCTATTTACATTTTTAAAATTTAAAAATTTTAAATTTGCTTAAAATGTGCATGTTGTTGGACAAATGCACTAAAAATCTAGCCTGCAGATCATATTTAAATACATGCATGTAAATGACATCTAGGTTACCTACTGTATGCAGTAAAGAGTGACATAAGCTGAAATATCAGGAGATAAATTAAGTTTTTTCAACTTTTTTATACACATTTTCAAACTGTGTTGTCATCTGAAATGCATGAATGCTTTCAAATTGTAAGACAAACTCATAATCCTGGATGACTTCAATATCCATATCGGGTCACATCTTATAACTGGACAAATTGATGAAAATGGAAAAGGAAAGGGCAACAGCCTGTTACTCCAAAAGGGAGCACACCAGTTTTGTAATTATGAAGACTATATTTTAGCTCCCCATAAAACACTTCCTGGAATCACCCCTGTCCCAAATATTGACATTTGACTGCAACATTACCAGGCAAAGAAATATCCGTGATGTCAAGATTACCAAGCCCATGAAAGCACCATCATCTCATCTGTGCAAATTTCAACATACATGTCAAACCACCTACAAATCTCCAGAACAAAATGCCTTTGAAGAAGCTATATGTGACCAGATCCAAGGTTTATCCTTTAAACAAGAGCCACACAAAATGGCAGCTATCAGCTGAATACAACCTCTGGCATCACTGAAGCTAACTGAACATGCTTCAAGAAACTGAGCTGAATGCTGTTACTACAACTTTGATGGTCATTGAAGCCAACTAGAAATCCTAGAAGGAGTCTACCTACATTGCTGTTTTGAACCCTTGAGGTTATTGATGAAATACTTCAGTGTGCTGTTAATGGAATTCTTTCTACACAGCTTAATGTCTCAGAAACCAAAAAAGATGATCAAAAGACCTAACCTGATGCCATTCTGGGTGAAATGTACACAGCTGTCAGAGACTATTTAATCCAGTGTATCAAAGATCTCTTTTCTGTCAACATGGCATTAAGTGACCCTCCCAGAATATACAGAAATTTCTTTTGTCCACACACACACGCACACACACACACACACAAACACAAACACACACACAATTTAATATGCAACAATCATTAGGAAACCTCCTTATTAGACATTCCTTTCCAGATTTTTCCAAGAAAGATGCTGAACCACTTTAACTTGCCATGTCGCTGAGAAATTACTGCCCGAAGGCTAGGGCATTTCTAAAGAAAAAGGAACCTCAGACCTACTTGCTGCACAGCAAATATAAAAGAAATGCACAGAGCAGAATATTGTGTCCTTATTGCTTTACACAAGTCTTTTTTCACTATCAGCAGAAGGCATACTGACATTTCTACGATTTGCTGCCCTGACCAATTTACAGATTTACTAATTTCACTGCATTTTAAGGTTAGATAATTTCTTAGGGAGGTGATGTAGGAGCCATGGAAGATAGAGATATCTCCAATCTACATCTAGTAATAAACGATGCAAGAGAAGGCTGTATTCCTGCACCAATACTATTCAACGCATCGTTTGCTACCATATTGTTTCTTGCTTATATGATTTCAATAAAGGTATTCAAATTATAATCAAAACTGTTTAAACCCAAACAGCTCCAAGTGAAAAACATGCTCTAGGAACATGTCCAGGAACTTCTATTTGTTAATGACTTGGACCTCGTACCCATTCCTAGGAACATATGCAAGTCATCATGGACTGCTCTGCTCTCATACATTCACATTTTGCACTATTAGTTTTAAAAAGAGTGGGGTAATAAACCAGTCTATTCTTAAAAGCCAGTCACCTCACTGGATGACAGAGGCACTAAGTTGTACATTAATTCAGTACCGAGTTGCTCTCATATAAAATTCAGTTTCCAAAAAAAATTCTAAAAGCGGCAGAGTCTTCAAAATTATGGATTAGATGTTAATGTTGTAGATAAAACGGAAAGTCTAAAAGATAGCCCTAACCTCTTTAGTCTTGTGAAAACTGCATAAACCATAGCTATTAAAAATCCATTTGACTGCAATTTAAATGGTTTAAGAATAATAAAGAAAACAAAAAGACAATATAGTCTCCTAAGCTCCTTACTGATCAGATATGCTAAGTTATAAGTATTATGATTATGGAGATACAACAAGGACAGTCTTCTTATGTTGTTAGGATGTCTGATAATCAATCACCTCTCCAAAAATAACCAACCCTTTTATGGACAACTGTGCTCTGGTAGCCATGTCTATGTTCAGCATTTAAAAGATGAAAGGGTTGTTTAAACACAACCTTGAGTCAACGATGCTCGTGGGAACAACAAACCCACACATGCAAGACATGGTACACAATGATCCAAGATGGTGCATTTGCTTTGAGAATTAACATATCAGGATGCAGAACACAAGCATCTACAACAAAAACAAACATCAGGGTCAGCTCTCCTCATCCAATGCACCTACCATTCTCAGTCCATTCTGCAACCATGTTTTAGACAAAACTGGAATTACCAGCCACCATTTGAACAATGAAATACCTTTAAAAGGTATTCAACTTACTGGTACAGCTGCCATCAGGGTTGGTCTTAGCACAGTAATATCTCCTTTACTTCCTTTCTTTATTTTTGAGGACTAAAAGAGAAAAATAGGTTATGCACAACATTTTATCATGCAAAAAGAAATACAATAGTTCACCTAAACTTAAAGAGTTTACATAGCTTTCACTTTAGAAGCTGAAAATCAGACCAGTATTGTTTCTGGTATATAATATACTGATTCATACTTTGAAAATAAGAAGTTTCCACCATTGCTTTCCTATAATATTTTGAAACAAATTAAGAGTGCTAAAAAAACCTCCTTGTCTGACATACATAAGCCACGTACCTGATCAGCTAATGTCTGAGGTGATGAGTAGCCAATACGGCATCCATGTGATAAACAGACAAGTTCAGCACTTAACTCCAGCACATGGGCAAGAGGCAAATAGCCAATATAGACATCTTTTTCCCTGAAAATAGTTTTAAAAGACACAATCGCACTGTAAAACTATTTAGCATTTTCAGGAGAACCATCAATCTTAATATAAACGAAACATCCTAGGGAACTAGAAGGGGTGAAAGAACGTCTGTATCTAAGAACTAATTTCATGTTATTGAGCACAAGGGTTTGTTTCAGAATTTGTGAAATGTCTGCTTTAAATTTGGGACAGATAAGCAAAGCACGTTATTTGCCTTACTTAACAGGGAACAAAAAATTCTAGAATGATCACCTGTAACTGAAGTGATAAAGAAATCTCAATGGGCACAATTCAATACAAGTCAAGTATAACCGCAGCAAAGGACTAGAAAGGGGAGTGGCCTATGATGAGATTTAAGCCCTCTTTGTCATGCTGGTACTGGACTTCTCCAAGACCTTTAGCATTCCCAGGCATAATGAGGAACTCACAGCGCTTTATGGAATCTAGGCAGCATTGGGTACTACAGCTCTGTCCTTATATACATCCTCAATCTCTTGGCTATTTTTTTCAGATTTTTAAAAGATTCAAAATATTGCCAATAAATGCTTTAGCTTTTCTCCCAGTAAGAGGTCATGCCCCTAGCTTGAAGTAGACAAGCAAATTAATAGCACTCTCTTTGAAAAAACCTGAAGAAAATGGTCCAGTGCCTGCTCACAAATGAAAAAAATTGCTCCTGTAGCACAATGCAAGTCTCTACTATAACAGTAAAGCTCATCTGTGAGAGGTGACACTTTCTCCAGGGCCAACCTGAGACTGGAAGGAGTTCCCAGAAGAACAAAGGACCAAAATTGTATCTATTTTGTTCCCTGTAGAAGGTACATGGTAGTGCATGCTTTGACCTTGCCTTCTCTAATAAACCTTATCAAAACAAGACATTCCACTGCACGTACTTTCCTCTATAAAAGGACAGTGTAAGGGAAAAACAGAACAAAAACATTAATCACGTCACTTTAAGCACTTCTGGCAAGCACTCTAATATATCAGAAAGGCGAGTGTGATAAAAAATGTGATTTAAGAATCCATATGAAACAGCTAACATGTTCAATAACAACTGATCTAGAACAGCAGTTCTCAACCTTTTTAGACTGAAGGCCCCCCTCAGAAAATGGCAGCTCTTAGTTTTCACTAATTTTTTGTGGGAAAAAAATTATGTTGGAAAGAACTCAGTCTACCATAGGTTAAAATATTTTAGCACTGTGAATTCCTAGCTGAAAAGTATTAACAAAATAAGCCAAGAGTTAACAGTGCTTACATCGCATGGTACCCTGGTTGAGAATCACTGATCTAGAACTTCATGTAATTACAACATGTCCTTATGAAAATTGTCTTGGGTTTGGTTACTGATACATACCCCAAGTGTGGAATCCTTTCTGCCATCCCAGTTATACCAGAAATAAGATTGCAATGAGAAATCATAACTCCTTTTGGAACTCCTGTAGATCCACTTGTGTACATGATTACTGCAATATCTGAAGGTACAGGCCTGGCCTGCTGCTTGTTTACTGTAATTTTTATTTAAAAAAATACACAAAAATGTGTAGAAAGCATATAGAACTTTGACATCTTAAATACTAATATATATAACATTCCTTATTCTGACAGACAGCTAGACATTACTATTTTATGACTTTTTACATTCACCAGGCCAGCTTGTGGCCAATTCTGTATGCCTTCACAAGTAGTAAGATGAAAGTTATCCCCAAAATTGTTTACTCCAGGTGCACATGCTATATAGCTGTAACAAGGGAAGAGAAAGCCTCTTGTGAAGCTTCTACATACCCTGCACACATATGGATGGAAGGGTATGTGGTGAGGGGAGAATAGACAGAGCTCTGGCTCCATTCACAAAGGCACATATGATTTCACAGAAATAGCAGTGACCCAGTGTATATCCCCACCAAAAAAAAAAAAAAAATTCTGTAAGAAGCTGAGAACATGACTGAGCCAATTTGCTTCCTGTATGCTCCTGGGCCAGAAGAAGGACTCTGTTCACTGGACTTTTACACAACTCTCTGGTTGAGCTCAACTAAAATCCTTAAACCACACTATGCTCTTATGCAACATCCTCTGTGAAACTGGGTGTTATTTATTTAAAATGAAAATCTCCATAGAATTCTGGGAATTTAGGCTCCAGTTCTGAACACATTTACGTGTCCTTTATGCCTATGAGTAGTCCCACTGACTAAGAGCAAATTCATCCAGCCCCACAGGCCAGATGAGGGAAATGGGGGTGCCACAGATCTCCCCACACACTGGAGCCAGTATGCAGGGCCATCCATTATGGGCAGCTCCTGCAGCATGCGCTGGCACCAGTCTGGAGTGTGCACTACATGCAGTGCCCCCCCCCCCCACAAGACTGGCCCTGAGCACTGGCTTCAGTATATGACAGGACCAATCTAGTCATGAAGCCAGCATACAATGTCAGTGCAGTTCACATGCATGAAGTTAAACACATCCATAAATGCAAGATAGTGGCTTTCATTTGCATTGTTTATAAAGTTAAACATATTGTGCAGATGAAATTTACCTTTCATTTATTCTTTTTGACCTTGAACATAAAAGTTTTATATCACAGGGAGAGCTACTAGTGCAATACCTATAGAGGAGGCTGACTAACCCATTCCATTATAAGGCTCTGCTTTTAGTCACTTATAACTGCCAAATTTCAACTGTTTGGGCTGAAATTTTCCATGCAAGGTGCCCAAAATTATGTTATTATTTCACCAAAATAAGTTCAACTGCTTCCCAGAATAAGTTAAAGGAAAGCATGTTGTTTTGTCCCTGTTACAAAACTGTTTTCTAAATGTTCGAGTAACTGAGGTACAAACAGGGAAACATAGGCGAATGGTAGGGGGTGCATGTGCCCCAACAGACGGGGCTGGTGCCCCCCCCCCAATGGTCGACACTGATACTGTCGGTAGGGCTGGTGCCACCCTGACAGGGGGCGGCTTCTGCAGGTGCCCCCCCAGATTCAGGAGGCATCAGTCACTAATGCAGGGAACTGAAATCCCTCAAGTCAGGTATAAATAATTTGCCTCCTCTGAAGAAACATCAAAGTCTGTACAAATTTTAAGATTCTATTGGACTTTGGCAACATATGCACTAACGATACCCAAACCCAAGCCTAAAATTGCAGAGTAGGACTTTTTTTTCCAGTAATAACCCTTCTGACAGCTAAGGAATGCAGCTTTGGACACAGAAACTGAACACAGAAAGGCACGTAATATTTCCACTGCTGGTGCACATTATGGGGGGTGGGGAAGATGAAGCTCCCAGGCTAGACTATAGCGAGAGAAGAAGCATAGCGGACAGAGACAAGCTGTCAAGTGATAGAGATAGGCACCAGCTGAAAGATGCAGAGCAGAAGCAGAAGAGGCTCTGTATCTCTGAGTAGGCAAGGAAAGAAGGGCCTGGAAATAAAAGCACACTCCTGTCAGATCCTGAAATAGGATCCAGGATTTCAAAGTCACTTCATTTCTCTGCTGCCTACCATTTCGGCTGTAAATGCTTCTAATAAAGCAGCATCTCATCCCTCTCTAGCAACTGGTCCAAGTAAAAGAAAATATCTTGCTACTCCTGTGGGGGGCTACACGCAGTGGCAAAAGCAGAAGCACCGGTGGCAAAACTGGAAGTGCCACCAGCGAAACCAGAAGTGCCCTGCTTTCTCCACACCTCTGTTGTGTGCCCCCTGGAGCCTTCCCGCGTACCCCTGGTTGACAACCCCTGCATTAGATTAAGAGGTGTAGGTTTATGCTGAATCAAATGGTTCTATCTCTACTAATGATCCATCTCAGAGCCAAGATGGTGGTTATAACCAAAATGAGTTTGGGGGGAAGGGGGTTGGTTCAGTTTTTGTAAAATGTGGAATACTACTATGTTTAAACTAACCTAACCATTGAATTCATCTTAAAATTCCAATGTTAGATACTCAAAAGTTACCAAAATTAGGGTGACAAACAAAATTATTTCAGCATCCCTTTGCATGTACTTTAATATAGACTCTTATTGCATGATCATATGCGATTTTTCTCCAGGGAACTACTACCTCATTCAGTGCCAGGGACAGACAGTGCACAGAAATTAAACAATTCAATATGAAATTTAAGGTCAGGATAGTCAACTCTCTAGCAGCAAAAATAAGATTAGACTTGCATAGCAAATAAAGCTGTTATCTATACAACCTCTGATTCACTTGTTGAAGAAAGTGAGAAATGCACAATGAAAGAGGAAGGAAAGTACACAAAAAGAAAGTATTTTCTTGTTTCTGCAGTACAATAGCATCTATAGATTGGATGTCTCTCCCTGAGCATCAAGAGTTCCCATACTTACATTTGTACATAATCTTGTATTTAGCAAGACTTAAAAAAAAAAAAGGGATTTTAATACCTAAAGGGACAGGGGTAGTTGGAAGTTAGGGACAAATTCAAAAACTTCAGCACTGAAAACTCTTGGTCTGCTACTTCTAAACCACACAAGAGCCTCAGTTTAGTCCAGGCTGAGCAATTTGGCACCTATCTCATTCCTAAGCCCAGTTGGGATCAAGAAACTAGGTGTTTCTCCTGAGGGGCTTTATCAGCAAGGCATTTTCACAGTACACTTATAGGGATGAGCATCACATAAAATGCAAGAGCTGTTTAATGTAAGATACAAGTCTCCCAAATGACTGCCCTAATAATTAGGCTACAGAGTAAAGCTCACTTTGGCTCTTGCTCTGGTCCAGTGAATCTTGATTTCCAGCTGTGGATAAAAGTAACACTAAACCAATTTAAAACAGGCTGTGGGGAGAAGGGGCATGAGCCTGGGAGAGGGCAATCCAATATAGAGTTTCATCTGCCCACTCCCAGAATTGCATAGTGCAACTAAAGCACTGTAACTACAAACCTGAATTAAACAAATTTAAAGTTACAACAGTTTAGTTTTGGTACCTTTTACTAAATCAACTTTATCACTGGGAGAGATGCTGAACAAACTTTCAGGCCAAAGTGCCCTTTTTCAGGTCATCTTTGCCTTTCATATATTTTCTAGACCATCACAGCTACAATGATGCTCCAACAATTTAGTTTCTACTTTTAATGGAATAGAACAGGGAGATGAAAAAGACATATCTGATCACCTTTAAAGCACTATAATTTTAAAGTGGTTTAACTATTTATGTCATTAAACATCCTCTTCTGCACAGTGGAGCAGCTTCAACAAGAGAGGTGAAGAGTGTCTCTACCTCAGAACAATCTATAAGCTGGTGGTCAGGGCACACTGTCTTGGAAGATGACAAAGGTGGGTCAGAAAATCCTCAAATCACAGGGAACTGAACTTGGGAGTCATGCATCCTGGGTGAATATTCCAAAATCTGGATAATCATAAGGGTAATTTGGTCCAACCCACTGAACAAATGCAGGTAATACCCCCCATCCTAGCAACTATGGTTTAAAATAAAATTGTGATTGCTTCTCTGTTGTTGCTTCTCTAGTGATTGCTTCCTGCCAGACCAACCTGATTGCCTTTTATGACCAAGTAACTAAATCCTTGGATGATGGTGTCGCCATGGACATAGTCTTTCTAGACTTTACGAAGGCCTTTGACACTGTCTCACCCCATCCTCATCAATAAATTAAGCGACTGTGGCATTGATGCCTGCACAGTTGGATGGGTAAAAAAATTGGTTGATGGGGCACACTCAGAGAGTAGTGGTGGACAGGCTGTACTCAACCTGGCGAGATGTGAGCAGTGGGGTACCCCAGGGCTCGGTCCTCGGGCCCACACTGTTTAACATCTTCATCAGCGACTTGGACGAGGGGGTGGAAAGCACGCTGTCCAAATTTGCTGATGACACTAAGATGTGGGGCGAGGTGAACACACTTGAAGGGAGAGAGAGGCTGCAACAAGATTTAGACAGACTACAAAAGCGGGCAGATGAGAATAGGATGGGGTTCAATGTAGACAAATGCAGGGTGCTGCACCTTGGGAAAAGGAATCCACAGCATACATACAGGCTGGGGAGTTCCCTTCTTGAAAGCACTGAGTCGGAAAGGTATCTCGGAGTCATTATTAACTCCAAGATGAACATGAGCTGTAGCAGAAAGCCCCTTTTTCTCTTGCCTGCATTTGCTCTCCCCTCTTTGGATACGTTTCTCTTTTTCTAGCTTTTCTTCCTTCCTCTCTCTTTCACTTTAAGATAAGGAATTGTGTTTTAAAATTTGCATGTGTGCATTTTGTATCTCCCCTTGTATTTTGGTATTTTTATCTATTTGTGTGCCATGGCATTTGTAGCTTATATTTTATACTCCTCACCTTTCAACTTTCAACTAAATGTGTTTTAGTTTCCTAAGTAAATATATTGTAACAATGTTAACAAGGGCAGGAATCAAACTGCCCTTCCCTGTATCAGGCTGGCCCCTGAAAGAGCAAGTGAATCAGTGATTGAATATGTAACACTGTAGCAGCAGACAGCAATTAACACCTGGAAGCTGCAGATCAACCAAGGGAAGAACTCAATAGAAGACAATGTAACAACCGGGAAATCTCTAAACGTCACTGATCAAGGGCTAGAAGCCCTGGCCTGAGTTAATCAACACCAGGGACCAACTTTTGGGCTGAATATCTCCAGATCAACCACTCCCAGAGCCCTATTCTAAATTCATCAATGGACTCCCAAACCTGCACATTCATGCGGACAACCCCTGGGGCTGACAGATGCCATCCAGTAGCCACTGAGGGGGGGAGTCCCACGAGGGTCAATGACCGCTGGATTGGGCAAACCTGAAAACCGGGGAGTCACCAAAGTCTGCCAAGGACAGATAAAAGGCAGTGAAAAGTGACCCTCAGTGGCGCCCTCTTGATCTCCAACTCAACCAGACCTGTCCAGCCAGAAGGACCAGCCGGCGACCCCCTTCTGGAGGATAACACCACGCTGAAAGAAGCCTCGACTGGCCATTGACGGCAGACTCCAGCACTTGTAGGATAGGTATACCTGACTCTGTAGCTTGCTAGAGTGAGTGAGTGAGTGAGTGAGTGAGTGAGTGAGTGAGTGAGTGAGTGAGTGGACCAGCCCCAAGGTTTATGATTTAACTCATTACAGTGTTTCAATCCGCCTAATAAACTAGAATTTTAAGGATCCCGAGTTGGACATTTTTAGCCAACAGAGCCGCCAATGCCAGACCACAGCCAGCAAGGCCAGCCATACCTTGTCATGCATCCAAAGGTGCATCTCAAGCCGGTTCAGAGAGGTGATGTTCCCCCTCTATGTGACCTTGGTCAGGCCACAGTTGGAGTACTGTGTCCAGTTCTGGGCGCCGCACTTCAAAAGGGATGTGGCCAGCCTGGAGAGAGTTCAGAGGAGGGCCACCTGCTTGGTGAGAGGGCAGCAGGACAGGCCCTACGAGGAGAGACTGAAGGACCTGAACCTGTTCAGCCTCAGCAAGAGGAGGCTGAGGGGAGACCTAGTGGCTGCCTACAAGCTCATCAGGGGAGATCAACAGCAAATAGGAAGAGCCCTTTTCTCCGCAGCACCACCTGGGGTGACAAGGAACAATGGTAATAAGCTGATGGAGAATAGGTTTAGGTTAGAGATCAGAAGGCAATAGTTAGGACAGCCAAAATCTAGAACCAACTTCCCAGGGAAGTGGTCCTCACCCCTACCTTGGGCAAATTCAAGAGGATGTTGGATGATCACCTGCCTGGGGTCTTGTGAACCCAGGATTCATTCCTGCCTGTGGCAGGGGGTCAGGCTAGATGATCTGTTCAGGTCCCTCCTGACCCTAGCTACTATGAAACTATGTTTCTGAAAGACAGGTCTTCTGTAACCTGAGAGAAAGTCCAATCCTGTGAACCTTGAATGGGAGAGGTGCTTCCCCCCAGCCCTGATTAAGGTGCCTTCAACTCTAAGGGTGGAAAGAGATGTCATCTGATGTCTCATTTTTATGGTGGCACAAATGCTGAGAAAATAGATAGATGCCTTTCGTTGCACCATATGAAAGGAAAATCAGTTGCACAAGAGGTGGTAACAGACTCCACCACTTCATTGTGGCTGACACCTATTACCTTTGTGGTGCTTTCCCCACTCAGCCACACCCATGCCCAGGGTCTGTCTAGGCAGGGGAAAACCACACTCCCCCATTCAGCCAGACCTTCCAAAGGATTTCCCCCCAGAACAACTGCAAGTGCAGAGGGGGAGTGTAAGTACCCATCTTCCCTGTGCTTGCAGACACATGCAGGAAGAATCCCTTGGAGAGAGATTTCCCCACACACATCTACAAACATGGAGGAGGGACCTCTGTTTTTTTGCAGGGGCAACGTGCAAGGGGTGCACGTGCACCCCATCAGGCTGCACTCCCCACTTAGGCGACGGGCAAGGGGGAGCTCTGGTGCCCTCCCTGCGAGTGCCGGCACAGGAACGGGGCCGCCAGTAAAAGAAGCCATGCTGCTTCCAGAAGTGACCGCGGGACTTCTGGAAGCAGCGCAACTGCTGTCTGGCGAGTGAAATCAGCTGCTGGGGGACCCTTGCCCTGGTCAGCACGATCGGCCGCCAGGGACTCTCCTCCCCCAGTCACTGACTGGTGTCAGGGTGGGGGGGGGGGGGGGGCACGTGCACCAGTTGCCCATGGTTTTTTGAGTTCCCTCCCTCCACGCCTGTAAGCATGCATGGGGAAATCCCCTGCAGAGGATTCTCCTACACCCCAACACAGGGGGCACCTCTGCAAACCGGGGTTTTCCCCGCCACTTACAAACATGCTCTAAATTGGGACACATAAACCAGGGATGTCTGTAGACAGCTCTGGCATGTGATCAGCTGTGCTGAGATGTGTAGTGACACTGCTGATCATGCTTCACTGAAGACACTGGTTTCTAACCTTAAGGTAGGGCACGAGAGGGTTAAGATAAATCGCATCCTTGGTATTTCTTATTGGCTGTATTACAGCAATTACCCACTCAGTCTGTTGACTCTAGGCAGCTTCAGACTCAGAACCCTAACCTTCCCCATGCATGGTATAGAAATCTGAGATGTAGAGAGGATTCTGGATTCTACTTGGAAGCTTCAGCGTCCTGGATTCTACTTGGGGGCTGGGTCCCTAAATTATACACTGCAAAACTCAGTGTTGCAACATCTTAATTTCTCTTCAGATCTGACCTTAAGACAAGACAAGACTTTCACACATGGTCACTAATTAAATGTTTCTTATTTTATGGATGTCCAACACCAAAGAGACAGGGTCAGATTCGCAGGAATGGTAAGCATCCACAAATGCATTGATGCTCTATGGGCATAACTACACATGTTTTTACATGCACCTAAACTTAACGTGCATTTGCCTAATGCACATGTAAATGCGCGTCTATATCGCTTTAATACGCATATGCTAAGGCACATTAATGTGTTGTGCAGAACAACTTGGGACTCAAGTTAGTCTCAAGTCAATCGACATACACAGCATTAATATGCTTTAGTGCATCTACGTGTATGTTAATGCACTTCAGCTATTCGCACCTAAATTTGATACCTGCAAAAGCAGGTAGACACACATGTCGATACACGCCCTTCATGAGCCTTAAAATTGGGCTAAAGCACCTTAAATCAGCAAGTGTAGATGTGCCCTATGGGAGTCACCCATTGGCATCTGACATGTTCATTTGGGCACTCAAAATTGCTAGTCACTTTGAACAACTTGGGTCTGGTCTCCGAACCAAGTATAAAAAAAAAAATGTGAGATAAATACTACCTCTCACCTACATAGGAAGGTTGTAAAGGTAATTAATACTTTTGAAATGCCCAGATACTTTTACAGTGATGAACGCTACAGAAGTCAGAGAAGAAATGAGTAATTCTGTACCTAGCTTGTTGCCCATCCAGTGAGCTTCCATGTGCTGAATAAGGCAGGGGTCTAACAGCAAAATGTGCTCATGTAATTACACGATTTCATAATGCTTGCGGGCAAGAAAGATGAATATGTTTTATGACCACACTTTAACAATAACCCCTAACATTTGAGTGTTTTGCTTTTGCAAAAATTATTCTTGAAGTGCAGTTTTTGCATTTAATATTAGAAAGGTTGAAGCACTGAACTTTCTGTTGGTTGGGTCTGAAGAGCTGCAGTAGTACACAGGGCTAGTTCCTCAAAAGAAAAATTATTCTTTGAAAAGGAGAAACTGAGCACTTGAGCACTCAGTGTATTGGGAAAAAAACTGCCCAAATTATTAGCCCCATGTAATCCACAGCAGATGTACTAACCACTAGGGGAGTGCGAAGAGGGCCCTATTCAATTCGGATTCAGCCCAAATCAGGGACAGTGACTTGATTCATTGATTCAGATCCCTGTCCGGGTCCGTCAGGAAGCGTGCAGGGAGGTCCCCCTGCACCACCCCCAGCTTGGCGATTGGCTGCAGGGAGACCCCAGATGCCTCCCCCCCCCCCCCCCCCCGGAGGCAACAGTTGCCGAGGCGGGGGGTGCGGGGGGGAGGGGGGGGGGACTGCACGCTCCCCAGCGGACCCGGAAGCAGACAAGAGTGGCACCTCAGAGACGGCCACCCACACGGAGCCCCTGGTTCCGGGCTCCACGCAGACGGAGCCCCTGGCTCTCGGCTGCGGGGGCTGCCTGTCCCTTTTTCAGGCTCTGGGGCCTGGGAGCATGGTGACCTCCCCTTGTGGGGTCTGCTCCCTTTTGGGGTCTCTGGCGCGCCAGCTGGAGGAGCTCCAGACCACAGACCAGAGACTGTGTGCCATCAGGGGCTGCGAGCAGGAAATAGACTCCTACTGCCAGGCCCTTCTCCCCCGGGAGGCAGAGGGTAGACTACAGTCTTCCTCCACACCAAAGGAGGACTCCGGGACCTCCCACTCTGTCCAGGCAGGGGCATGGACCACGGTGGTCAAGGGCCCTAAGGCCCGCCGCACCAAGGCCCCTGCCCCGCCGGAGCTAAGCAACAGGTACGCACCTCTTGCCACTCCAGCAGACCCTGCTGAGTTGCCGGCTCCGGCAGGCAACATGGACCCAACTGCAGCTCCCACCCCTGCTCTCCCCAAGACAAAACGTAGGGTGTTTGTTGTGGGAGACTCTCTCCTGAGGGGGCAATCTGCCTCTCCGACCCCTTAGCCCGGGAAGTCTGCTGCTTCCCGGGGGCCCGCATCCGGGACATTGCGGAAAGGATCCCAGAGCTCCTCAAACCCACAGACCACTATCCCATGCTCCTATTTCATGTGGGCACCAATGACACGGCTCGGAGCGCTCCCAGCCAGGTCATGAGGCACTACAGGGATTTGGGAGCGGGGCTAAAGGGTCTGGGGGCACAGGTGGTGTTCTCGTCGATCCTCCCAGTCTCAGGCTATGGGCCAGGAGGGAGAGGAGGATCCACGTGGTCAACCAAAGACTGAGGCACTGGTGTCGTCGGGAAGGCTTTGGCTTTCATGACCACAGCCCGCTCTTTGGCGAGAGAGGCAGCGAGCTGCTGGGAAGAGATGGTCTCCACCTCTCTCCCCTAGGGAGGAGGCTCTTCTCAGCCAGACTGGCTGACCTGCTCCACCGGGCTTTAAACTAAGCCCGCTGGGGGACAGGGGCACTACTGCCACTGCTGGCCCGCTGAGCAATCCTTGCAAAGCCAGCAGGTCAAGGCACTTAAGGGAGCCCACCCCTGCCCCAGCCCTGGCAAAATCTGTGGGCAAGGAAGGAGCCCCCCAGGAGGCACTTGCTTGCCTGTACACAAATGCCAGGAGCTTGGGGAATAAGCAGGAGGAACTCATCCTCCTGCTCAATGCAAATAATTATGATGTCATAGGGATAACGGAGACCTGGTGGGACTCCACCCATGACTGGGCCACGGGTATAGATGGCTATACCCTGTACAGGAGGGATCGTGTAGAGAAAATGGGTGGGGGGGTAGCTCTCTATGTTAAGGAAAGCTACACATCCCTGCAAGCCAATATTGGTGACCAGGGTGGATGGCTGGAGACCCTCTGGGTTAAAATCCGTGGGGAACACGGCACAGGGGACACAATGGTGGGAGTCTACTACAGACCTCCCACCCAAAGTCCTGAGCTTGACCAGGAGTTTGCCCGGGAACTGGCTGAGGCCGCATGCTCCAGGACCACGGCTGTCATGGGTGACTTCAATTACCCAGACATCTCATGGGAGGATCGCTCAGCAAAATCTGAGCGGTCGCAAAGCTTCCTCTTGTGCGTGGATGACCTCTACCTGACTCAAGAAGTCTATGGGCCAACAAGAGGCAAAGCGCTGCTTGACCTGGTGCTGGCTACTGGGGATGACCTAGTCGGCGACCTAGTAATCGATGGGAAGCTGGGTGACAGCGACCACGAGCTGATCACCTTCAGCATCCGCCGAAAAGCTGGCAAGTCAGTCAGCAACACGGAAGTCCTTGACTTCAGGAAAGCCGACTATGACAAGCTCAGGAGGCTTGTTAGTAAGGCCCTAAGGGACCATGACCACGGAGAAAGGGGAGTTCAAGAAGAGTGGCTAATCCTCAATGCACAAACTAAGTCTATTCCATCTCGGAGGAAAGGCAGCAAGAGGGCACAGCAGCCCCCCTGGCTCTCCGGGGACCTAGCAGACCTCCTGAGGCTAAAAAGAAAGGCCTACAAAGGATGGAGGATGGGAGTCACCTCCAAGGAGGATTATTCTGCACTGGTCCGGTCCTGTAGGGAGCAGACCAGGAAAGCCAAGGCTGCAACTGAACTCTAACTAGCTTTGAGCATCAAGGACAATAAAAAGTCCTTTTTCAGATATGTGGGGAGCCAGAGGAAAAGCAGGGGCAACATTGGACCCCTGCTGAACCAGATGGGGCAACTGACAACTGACTCCCAGGAAAAAGCCAATCTATTAAATAGGTACTTTGCGTCAGTCTTTCATCAGTCCCATGGGACTCCCATGCCCACTACGGGACAGGGAAGTCCAGATGAGGGTGATCCCCTGCCCTCCATTATTGCTGACTTCGTGAAGGAACATCTTGAGAAGCTGGATACCTTCAAGTCAGCCGGCCCTGACACTCTTCACCCCAGGGTACTCAAGGAGCTGGCGAACACCATAGCCCGGATCTTTGAAAACTCTTGGCGCTCTGGTGTAGTGCCCGAAGACTGGAAGGAGGCCAATGTGGTGCCTATCTTCAAGAAAGGGAGGAAAGTGGATCTGGCTAACTATAGGCCCATTAGCCTGACTTCTATCCCAGGGAAGATCTTAGAAAAGTTTATCAAAGAGGCCATCCTTAATAGGCTGGCCGATGCCAACATCTTAAGGGATAGCCAGCACGGGTTTGCTGCGGGTAGGTCTTGCTTGACCAATCTCATTTCCTTCTACGACCAGGTGACCTATCACCTGGACAAGGGAGAAGAGATTGATGTCATATATCTTGACTTCAAAAAAGCCTTTGACCTGGTTTCCCATAATCACCTCTTAGAGAAACTGGCCAATTGTCGCCTTGGGTCCTCCACGATCCACTGGCTGGAAAACTGGCTCGGGGGTCAGACCCAGAGGGTAGTAATTGATGGAAGTCACTCATCGTGGTGTCCTGTGACCAGTGGTGTCCCCCAAGGCTCTGTCCTTGGACCCATACTGTTCAACATCTTCATTAATGATGTGGACATTGGAGTCAGAAGCGGACTGGCCAAGTTCGCTGATGACACCAAACTTTGGGGAAAACCATCCACACCAGAAGACAGGCGGGTGATCCAGGCTGACCTGGACAGGCTCAGCAAGTGGGCGGATGAGAATCTGATGGTGTTCAACGCCGATAAATGCAAGGTTCTCCACCTTGGGAAGAAAAACCCGCAGCATCCTTATAGGCTCGGCAGTGCTATGTTGGCCAACACTATGCAAGAAAGAGACTTGGGGGTCATTGACCACAAGATGAACATGAACCTGCAGTGCGATGCTACGGCTAGTAAAGTGACCAAAACTCTGGCTTGCATCCATAGATGCTTCTCAAGCAAATCCTGGGACGTCATTCTCTCCTTGTACTCGGCCTTAGTGAGGCCGCAGCTGGAGTACTGGGTCCAGTTTTGGGCTCCACAATTCAAAAAGGATGTGGAGAAGCTTGAGAGAGTCCAGAGAAGAGCCACGTGCATGATCAGAGGTCAGGGAAGCAGACCCTATGATGACAGGCTGAGAGCCCTGGGGCTCTTTAGCCTGGAAAAGCGCAGGCTCAGGGGTGATCTGATGGCCACCTACAAGTTTATCAGGGGTGACCACCAGTATCTGGGGGAACGTTAGTTCACCAGAGCACACCAAGGGATGACGACTAGGTCGAATGGTCATAAACTACTACAAGACCGTTTCAGGCTGGACATAAGGAAGAATTTCTTTACTGTCCGAGCCCCCAAGGTCTGGAACAGCCTGCCACCAGAGGTGGTTCAAGCGCCCACATTGAACACCTTCAAGAGCAAACTGGATGCTCATCTTGCTGGGATCCTATGAACCCGGCTGACTTCCTGCCCTTTGGGCAGGGGGCTGGACTCGATGATTTTCTGAGGTCCCTTCCAGCCCTAATGTCTATGAAATCTATGAAGAAGTGCTTCTGGTCCCCTTCCAGGTCTGCTGCCAAGCACGCTGGGGAGCCCCCCACGTTCCTGTGGGACACTCCATGCACCCCAGCATTGCAGCATTCATGAGCCAGGTGGTACCTAGAGGTATGTAGAAAAAACATTTAAAGCCGTGTCTATGTCTGAATCTCTAAATTTTTCCAATTCAGTTTGGAGAGATTAAAGGGTCCTTCAATTCGATTAGAAGATTTGGCCACCAAATCGGACTGAATCAAATCAGGGAACAAAGCTTTGCGCAGCCCTATTAACCACCCACCCCACCTCCTAAAACAACTCCAATAAGGATTCACATGACCTAATTATTAAAAGGATTCTGTAACAAAAAGAGGAAAATGCCAGAAAAGAAAGTGAACATAAGATATGAACAAAGGAGATGAACCAACTCCTCAGAGCCAAGAATCAGAATTTTATCCTAAAATTAAATCAAGATAATAAATGTCACTGGAATTCAGATTTTCGATTCTAATTTGGTGAAGAAATAAATATCAAAATTCAAGAGACTCGTATAGTAATTTTTTATATCTTCTAAAATACAATAGCATAACTGAACATTTTTCATGTCTAAGGTTTTAAAAGGTTTCATAAGCATGTATTTATACCCAAATTTAACAACAGAATTAGTCAATGTCATTTACCATAAAATATACTATAATACAGTATGTGTTCTGAATATCCTGGATATTTTAAACTAATGCATGTTGCTCACTTACGCTAAAAAATAATGACCATCTTCAAAATTATTCTTCAATTTACATGAAATTTAAAGATGGTAAATGACAGCTTTAATGCAGAGTCCCTCCAACCCACTTTACTGAAATGTCTTGGGTAAAAAGTAGGAAAAAGGTGAAATTCCATATGCTTTCCTAAGTTTTTTTGAAGAATAACTTGTTAATTTTACTCAGGTTTAACAGGACAATTTTCCCAACCTAAATAAGAACCTCCCCCACCCCCACTGTCCCCACCAAGAAACATGAAATGACATACCATTGTCAGCCTTGGCACCCATAGCTTGTACAGAAACCATAGTGTGTACAATGACACCCTTGGGAAATTCTGCCCATGTTGTTGGTTTGCCATCCACAGTAATAATATGTCGCAACAGTGGAACTTGAGAGACAATTTCCTACGGAAACAGATATACATATTATTCTATTTTATAAAGAAATCAGGTGTGGTAAAGTTTGTGCTAGAAAAACAACATAATATCTTTATAGACAAGTTAAAACACAATGCTTTAAACCAGCGACTGATAAATGGAGCAATTTTTACCCTTGTGAATCCTGCAGTGTCCCATATTCTGATTTGCAGGACTCTAGAAACAGCTACAGTAAAAGCTGCCTTAACCAACACCTTATAAGTTGGCATGCTCTATTAACTGGCATACCAGCTTGTAAGGTAAAAGCGTAACTGGAAATGCCCACCATGGCATTTCTGGTTTTGCCGAGCCCCCACAGCCCAAGGCAAAGCAGCCTGTGTTGCCAAGCCCTTATGGCCCGGGGCATAGCAGGCTGTGGGAGGCTCGCCTCCCTGTCCCTCAGGGCCCGTGGGAGGAACAGTGATGTGGCCGTGACAATGGCAGGAGGGGTGGCGGCCTGTTCAGGCCTCTCAATTAATCGGCATATTTTGTTATCCAGCACCCCCCATTTCCCATGGGTGCCAGATAACAAAGCTTTTGCTTTAATTTAATCTTGCATTTAAAAATAAGAACAAGGACAAACATTCACAGCCATGTACTAAATTTTAGGTGCTACAACTTGCAAATACTCTTTTTAAAGACCAAAAAGTATGATTTTTCAGATGCATCAGGCACTTAGGATTTCCACTGAATACTGTTGAAAAAGGGCGTATTGCCAGTTCATGAACAGTTAGTAGCATTAAGATACTAGGAATAGATTATGTACTCAAATGATTTTCTATATTATTAATAGAAAAAATGCTTAATTAAAATAAAAAAATGCTTAAAATTGAAAGTACCCAATTCCGGAAAGTAAAAATACAGCAAAATGCATAGCTAAGTATTATTTAATGAAAGTAAAATCTAAATTCTGGAGTGATTATGAATACTAACCATAATTCTAATAACGATGGGGAAAAAAAGTAGAATGCTAAGCGGAAGAAATTCCTCTCCAACTCACCCTTTTCATTTTGGTTTTCATGGGCCCAGAATAATTCTTGAAATCACCCCAACAGAAATTTTAAAAATTAGGTTTGGGGAGTCCTAACTCTATATGGGGCAACACAACTTAGGAGGCTGCGCAATGAATTGAGTTACATCAGCTAAAAAAGGATCGAGTGATTATATAACGTACTTCACAATGAGTACACTGAAATGCAATGAGAAAATAAATGCTCTATTTCCCTTCTCCTGAAGTACGGTCTCAAAATACTATGGATCTGCACAAACCTATGGAGGAAGGTAATAACTGAGTAGGAAGAACTAAACATCTCACAAATGGTTTTTGCTATACCTCTTGGGCTGTGAACTGACATCATGCTTGTGAGAACACAAAGCTTTATAGTGGGACAAAATGTTAGGGTATAGACATCCTTGCCAAGCCACAAATGCCCCAAAATGTCTACACAATAATACTATTAAATAGTTTGTCTCACTTTATCACAGTGGACATCTATATGATTATGGTGCATCAGTTGAATGTACCGTTGAAAGGCAGAGGTGCATCATACATTCCTGGCACATGGGAACCATAGGATCAGAGAGCCTCTCCCCAATTCCAGGTTACCTGTGTACTGGAGATATCTAAAACCTGTATGCGAGATGCAGTTGGGTGGTGCAAAGCTTTTTAAACGTCCCAGCACACCCAACGATCAGGTAATTGTCAACCCCAGACACAGCAGTCCCGGGCTCAGCCGGGCTACACATGTGGGGTTTGGTTTTGTTTGTTTGTCAAATCCCAGCACACTGAAGCCCAGCTTACAATCATGTCCCTGTGGCAGGGGAGAGGAGGGAGCCAGAGCTAATGGACTTCCCTCACTGGGGATTTAAAACCCTGTGCCTGGCAGCTTTGGGTACACTACCAGGCCATGGGGATCAGTGGTTTCTAGCAGGATTTAAAGTCACCAGCAGGGGAAAACCCTTCAATTCCCAGCCCAGGAATCCCACACTGTGGCAGTCCAGCCAGAGCTACCAAGCACTCCTGCCCAAACAGTTCATCTCCAACCAGACCTGGGGCTGGTCTAGCCATCTGATTGTCAGCCATGATCATCAGCTTACCACACAGGGGCCTTATTCTTCAAACCCATTTTGAAAGGCGAAATGTGGGCAAGCCAATCCTCATTGTAAGACACACTGCAGCACAATCAGTGCCCTACTTTTGCCACTGTTTGCAGCCAACAGTGGCCAAAGTACAGGTTAGGGACTATTTAGAAAAGCTGGACATGTACAAGTCCATGGGGCCGGACAGGATGCACCCGAGGGTACTGAGGGAGTTTGCTGATGTGACCGCAGTCACTAGCCATCATCTTTGAAAACTCATGGCAATAAGGAAAGGTCCCAGATGATTGGAAAAGGGCAAATATAGTGCTCATATTTAAGAAAGGGAAAAAGGAGGATCCAGGGAACTACAGACCATAGAGCCTCACCTCAGTCCCTGGAAAAGTCATGGAGCAGATCCTCAAAGAATCCATTTATAAGCACTTGAAGGAAAAGGTGGTGATTAGGAACAGTCAGCATGGATTCACCAAGGGCAAGTCATGCCTGACCAACCTGATTACCTTCTATGATGGGTGAGATGACTGGCTCTGTGGATGCGGGGAGACCAGTGGATACCTTGATGCAGGGGATACCTTGATTTTAGCAAGGCTTTTGATACGGTCTCCCACAACATTTTCGCAGGCAAGCTAAGGAAGTACAGGCTGGATGAATGGACTATAAGGTGGATAAAAAACTTCCTGGATCATCAGGCTCAATGGGTAGCAATCAATGGCTCAATGTCTAGTTGGCAGCTGGTATCAAGTAGAGTGCCCCAGGGATCTGTCCTGGGGCTGGTTTTGTTAAAAATCTTCATCAGCGACCTAGAAGATGGCATAGGAGTGCACCCTCAGCAAGTCTGCAGATGACACCAAGCTGGGGGGGGAAGGTAGTAGATATGCTAGAAGGTAGGACTGTGATTCAGAGCTACTTAGATGAACTAGAGGATTGGATCAAAATAATCTCATGAGGTTCAATAAGGACAAGTTGCAAAGTCCTTCACTTAGGACAGAACAATCCCATGTACTGGTACAGGCTGGCTAGGCAGCAGCTCTGCAGAAAAGGACCTGGGGGCTACAATGGACAATAAGCTGAAAATGAGCCAACAATGTACCTTTGTTGTCAAGAAAGCTAACAGCAAACTGGGCTTCACTGGTAGGAATGTGGCCAGCAGATCAAGGGAAATGATTCTCTCTCAATTCAGCACAGGTGAGGCCACATCTGGAGTACTGTGTTCAGTTTTGGGCCTCTTACTACAGAAAGGATGTGGACAAATTGGAGAGAGTCCACCAGAGGGCAACAAAAATGGTGAGGGGGCTGGGAGATACGACTTGTGAGGAAAGACTGAGAAACCTGGGCTTATTTAGTGTAGAGAAGAGATGACAGAGGGGACTTAACAGCAGCCTTCAACTACCTGAAATGGGGTTCAGAAGAGGTGGCAGATAACAGAACAAGGAGCAATGGTCTCAAGCTGCAGCAAGAGAAGTTTAGGTTAGATATTAGGAAGAACTTTCTCACTATGAGGGTAGTAAAACACTGAAACAGGTTACCCAGAGCGGTTGTGGAATCTCCATCCATGGAGGTTTTTAATACCCAACTAAACAAGGCTTTGGCCAGGGTGGTCCTGCTTTGAGTAGGGGGTTTGACTAGATGACCTCCTGAGGTCCCTTCCAACTTCAACTTTCTATGATTCTATAACAACTGTAATGTCTGTTTATAGCCCTTAAGAATGAAAAAGTGCTTTATTCTTATTCAGTCATCTTTATGAAAATAGTTACAGATGGATAGTGATTAGCTATACCATGTTAGAATTTATAAAAGGGCAATTCAATTTCTACATTCTGTATCCAAGTTGCTTATGATATGAAACTAAATCCATAAGTTCATTACAAATCATTTCAGATTTTTATCTATGTAAATATGAAGGCATACATACAAATAATCTAGAACCACTTTTAGGATGGTTGCAATACCCTCCTCAATTTAACTTATTTTTGCAACTTCTATGCACCATGTTATATCTTGATTGTAATAAGAAAGGAGACTACTACATTTCACATTATTTGGAAATTGAATTAAATATTTTTACAATTTCTGAAAATTTCTGACACTGACTCAAATAAAAATAGGCATTACTCTAAGATCCACACTACTGAAAAAACTCCACACTTACTCGTGCATATGCACTTTATAAATTATTATATTCTGCCTAATTCATTCATTTTTGATCTTGCAGGACACTGAAAACAGAGGAATCATGGTTCAGATTTTTCAAGGCAGAGGTCCTCCACCCCCAGCACAAAGGCCAGTTTGGGCCCTCGACACTGGGTCATCCAGCCTGCGGGGCTCCCAACAGGTATATGGAGAGCCCTGTGGGCTGTGGCCTTGTGCACTAGATTGGGCGGGGCCAGGCAGCAGGACCCAGGGCCCTGATCCCTGCATGGGGGCCAGGTAAAGGGCACATGGGGCCCTATCTGGTGCAGAGGGGCAGCACAGTGCTTGATACCAGAGCATGGGGTCCAATCGAGCCCGCAAACCAGCCCTACGCCATTCATCTGGCCCCCAGGGACAAAATCCTGGGCACCACTGTTTTAAGGTATTCAGGCATTTTTTCACTTAAGTATTACAAGGCCTCAGTGATTTGGCCAGTTTAGTATCATTTTCACAAGCGACTAAGCCTAAGTCCCACTGATTTTCAGTTAACTATTCTTACAGTGTGGAGACATAAAAACCTGTAGATATAAAATTCTTGCACTGTAAACAACAAGAAACTTAATATATTATTGGGCAATAACACATACATCAGATTTTAAATATCAAGCACCACTGGATCACAAACTTTGACAGATTTATTGCTTACCTTCAGTTTTGTTTGCATCAAATCTTTACTAGTAATGATGGTGTTCACCTCAGTTTCATTTAATCCATGTACTATTGCTGGACCTCCCAGAGTAGCATACAGTGTAACAACTGGGGAAAAATTAAATCTAATTAATATCTATTATACATTTTCAAGCTATTTCAGAACTTATAATAAAGTAGAAGAAAATCAATCAAAGATGTGTTGTTTTATGAAAAAGCATACTATAGGCATTTAAAAGAAGTGAATGCAACTTGTAATTTGCTTACAGGGGGAACTAAGAACAAGTACTGCCTACATGAATGTTTATTATTAGACAAACAAAATGTACCAAAACCATACTGTCATGTATAATTCTCTAAATCTACTTCTTAATCCTTATGGCTTTAAGCAATCTAAATGCAGGCATCTGTTATTAATTTGTTAAATATGCTACACTGCACTGAGTACTCATCTTGTATGCAGAGGGGAAAATAGTTGCTTGAGTTTTCATCCCAAAATTCATATATGCCAGCCTTTTGGAACTGATGACTGATCAGAAACTACTGATAAATTATCATTTAAAAATAGAATCAGATTTCCTTCATATTAAGCTGATAAACATCTTTTAAAATTCTTGTCAAATATAAAAGATACTCTGTAGCAAACAGTTGTATCTGGAAATCTTCAAGTGTATATTTTTACCCTACTTCATAAGGTAATACACATTTATACAAACCAATAAGTGGTATCCCCAAATCCTCTTCTTTCAATGTAACTTTAGAATGCTCATGTGACTGATCACCCTTGAGGTACTAAATTCCTTATTCTTCAGTGCAAAATGTTCCATAGCTGCATAACATTTTGGGGTTACTTTACATTCCTGAGGCAAGGATTAAATGTCTCTTAACAGATTTAACATGTCACAATAGATGCACAAGTTTTCTGATTCAGTATGGCACATCCTAGTTTTCTATCTAGCCAAGCACAAATTAAGGTAGACAAGATTGATTAAAGCTCTTTCTTGTGAAGTGATGTACCACTAAAACTCGCTTTTTGGAAGACTAAAAAAGTTACTCCAATTCAAATTTAAATATGCTTATGCCTTTATCTCAAATACCCTATTTTGCAAAATACTTTTAATGATAAACTTAGAGACTGTATTGCTGTTAGCTATGTTCACTACCTATATCTAAATCTATGAAAACCTAGAAATAGTTATCTATGATTCATGGTCTTTAATTTCTCATGAAATGATGCATTTGCCCCAGATCAGTTTCAGTTATAATTAAAAATGGAAGGTTCTACAATACTTCACGTGCTTTAGCAAATTCATATGCTGGCATTATGATGATGACCAAATTAAATTATGCAACTGTTGAACTATTCAATTAAGTTATGTTTTGGCTTTCAGGCATATATAACTGTTAAACAGACAGAAAGGGAGAGAGATAAATTATACAGGTAAAGTCTCCTTTCCTCACCAAATTCAAGTACTATATTTACTTGCATAACACATGCAGCCCTCGAAAATTAGCGCGGATCTTAAACAGGGAAGACGATTTCTGTGCTAGAACTGAAGCACAGGGACACTGTAATGGCCACCCTGGGATACTAATGGATTCCTAGGCTCTGCTTCTCTCAGTGACAGGGAGAAAGGGGCACGGGGCACCTATAGCTCACAGTTAGTTTTAACCCTTTCAAAGCCATAGCTGAATTGTCAGTAGCTTTTGGCTCAGCAGCCCAAACTTGCTACCAAGTTGGCAGTGGCTGTAGAAGGATTAAAAATGCAGCCTTTAGCCAGTCCAGATACATCCATGCAGACAGGATTCCCCGCAGTCAGGATTCAGTCTTTGTTGGGGGGAAACATTTCTTTATTCTCCCTTCCCAAAAACAAGGTGCATGTGTATGTGAAAAAATACAACATTATGATAGTTAAACGTTCTCGTCTTGGAGCATGTTATCCAAATAAAAACAGTATCCACTCAAACAGTAAGATGTACATAAACATTATTGTTTTTTTCCCCAAAAGTTATGCAAATAAACAAATGGTTCATCTTGAATGAATGCAGTTATCTGCTAAGGGAAGAGGAAGTAAGTATAAATTACTGGTTTGCATACTATAGTTACATAAGATATGACATTTCATACTCTAATAATTAAAACAGTCATTCTATCTGTCCCAAATTTCCTAATGATACAAATAAGAACAAATATTAGGTTCACTTTTGCTGTGCTTAGTTGAATGCATTAAGTTGACCAGATATCAAGTAGAAGTCTTTACTAATACTGGCACCAAACTATTGCACAATGTTTTCATAATCAATCTTCATGAATAAATACTTGTTCTTCCTTGGCATTAGGTCTTTCTAGGTATTGAGTCCACACCTAAGCAGACCTCAAGAAGACCAACAAGAATTCTTCATATTACAGAAATATTAATCCTTCCAAAAAGAAGGCCAGAGGTACCATGATGAAGAAATAAGGGAAGAGTAATACACCATTAATCGAATATAAAGAGGACCCTGAATATGAGGCAACTGCCTAATAATTAGATTCTATATATAGAAAATGTATAAATTAGTTATAATTTTCCAGGTACCAAATCTAATTATTAAAGGTTTGCCTTGAATGTGTCCTCTTCCTACTGCTACAGCAGGGAAAATAAATCTGTGGGTGGGGGTCAGATAGTCCCTTTGTCCTCTGTCCCCCTCCCCTGCCCCCTAAACTTCTTCCCCCAAACAGCCCCTTCCCCTCCTCCTTACTGTCAGACACATAGGGAAATTATGACAGGCGTCCATAGACTTAGTTTATCCAGAATTGATGCGGTTTATCTTTTTTTTTTTTTAAATTGCTGCAAGTTTTAGCACAGGTACTCCATAAACAGCTTTCAACTACTTGAAGGCTGGTTCCAAAGAGGATGTAGCTAGACTGTTCTCACTGGTGGCAGATAACAGAACAAGGAGTGGTGGTCTCATGTGCAACGAGGGAAATTTAGGTTAGATATTAGGAAGAACTTTCTCACTAGGAGGGTAATAAAGCTCTGGAACAGGTTACCCAGAGAGGTGATGGAATCTCCATTCCTGGAGGTTTTTAAGACCCAGCTAAGACAAAGCCTTGGCTGGGATGATGTAGTTGAGGGTGGGGTCCTGCTTTGAACAGCAGGTTGGATTAGATGACCTCCTGAAGTCCCTTCAAACCCTAATTTTCTATGATAAACACACTTTTAAGAAGCACTTTCATACCTATTTATATATGGTACAAACTATGCATGATATTAGTCCAAAGATAAAAAGCTCATGATTTATCACATTGTTGGATCCCAGCCCAAAGAACTGAGTCAACAGCATTTCAAGCCATGGTGACCCCACAACTTATCACTGCTCAGTCTGTGTGTATACTGCAAATGCCCACAATGAAGGATCCATGTGCTAACTAGACTCACATCCAAGACAGGAACCAGGTGTTCTTGTCAATAGTCCTGGGATCCTCCAGACCTGAAAGAAGGGTGTTTGTACCTGAGAGCTTGCAAACAAGAATTTTTCCAACTATTTTAATTAGTCTAATAAAAGAAATCAGTCTTATCCAAAGACCCTTGTCTGCCTATGTCCTCATACCAATACAGCTACAGCCAACATTTCAGAGATCATCCAAAAATTTATGAGATGCAGAGCAACCTGGTCCTGCTCCACCTCATGGAGGGCAGAGCCACACCAACCATGTGACAGGCTGAGAGAGGAGGAGACAGAGGGATTCTCAGTTAACTGTTTGGGGCTCTATTTCGTGATGTTTGCCAGGCATTTAAGGCTGAAGAAAGAGGAATCACTGAAAAATGGAAGAGAAAGGTGCAGCTCAGCTTTGGGAGTAAAGAGGAAGTCAAAATGTATTCAGTGTAGCAACTCACCATCACTGGAAAAAATCTCAGCACTGACAGGAACTGTGTGCAATGTTTTATTCAGCTGGGCTGCACTAACCAATCCTTGTAGTAGGTTCTTATCACTATATGTTTGCCCAATATGGCCATGTGTAAAAAAAATAAAAATGTGTTCTACAGTCATGCTGTGTGCTGCCTGCATTTAATCACCTTCCTGGTTGGTTTTCATCACTAAGCACATGTTGCTTTTGGCAGCAGTTTAATGATAGACAATATATTTAATGAGTTTTATCTGTATGTCAGTATAAGACACGGGGCTTTTTCCCCCCTATGCTGATTAAGAGGGAACCCTCATTTTGTATGAGCAGACAACCTATTGAATTCTATCCTTGCTAAACTGATTCTATGTAGGCTTTATGAAAAACCGATGCATCTAAATTTTATCCAAAATATTTTTGGACATCTGTATATTCAGGACATTCAAACAAATGGGGCTTTCAGATAAACCAGTAAGTGATATAATGCATATTTCTAGCAAAAAGAATTTTAACTAATGTATGGTTAAGTAAATTTCTCTCCAAAGGGGGGGAAAAAAAAAATCAGCACCTATTAAGGTCTTATTTGAAACAATAAAATATATTTTTCCAATTTGATTCTTCTTTTCTTCATTTTCTCTGGGTTTACTTAGAAAAAAATATACTTCCTTTCTGAAGTCCAACATCACAGTTTAAGAACCATTGGTTTATTGTCTTGCACCCATAACTATATAAAGAAGACAACATACTCTGGTTGAAACCCAGGCTGTGTTAAAAGTCATTGACAAAATTCTCATAGATGTCAACAAAGCTAAGACTTCTCATCATATTATTACCAGATTAATTCTTCTGTTCACAAACCAGAGTAATACAATGAGACTTTCCCTTTAAGATTCAGTGCAACAACATAGATCCAAACACCACAATAATTTATTTTTACTTGACTTATTTTTTTCACTTATTTTAGTCTTAGACTAAAATATTACTAAATATTATTAAAATAAAGGCTATGAGAAAGAAAATGCACTCTTTTTAAAAATATACATTTTTAACAAAGTAGCTCACTCTTAGGAAAGCTTCAAAAAGGTCTCATATTAAAATAACTGCAAAACCAAATTTGATCATTAAAATTTGGGGGAAGGGCATTGAAGGAGAGAAGAACAAACCAAACAAGAGGACAACAAAAACTGACAATGCAGTTCTAGAAGCAAAAATAACTTCATATTTTCCTAAACCAGAATACTAATTAAAGAGTGAGGAGAGCTTAGTGCAACTCACATGTTGAACAGATTAAGATCACTAGTGGTTTTTTCACCTTTGTTATAACCACTTATTAAAAGTGACACATTCAATCACCAAAACTGTATTACATTATCAGAAGCAGATCTATTTACATTTCTCTTTAGCTCTTATCTGGATTTAGAGCTGCTGAAAATTTTAATAATATAATAGCCATTATAACTAAAACAAAACTACAAGTTAATTTCTTAAATTCACTAGTTACATTTCAGAGTAGTTAGGTCCTAATATCACAGGAAAAGCTCTAGCATATAAAGATAAATAATTTGTGGAACTACAAACTCAGAATTGCATGCTAAGAAAAATTCAAAAGCAGACAATTTTCTTTAATCAAAAAGTAAACAGTTAACCTTTTTTTTCCCCTTGTTAAAATAGTTTATCATAGTTCAGAGCTGTTGCAGGGCAAATGCACATGCACATTGTTTTCTTTAATTTGGTGGGAGCAAAGTACAGAAGAGTGTCTCTACTCGTTCCCACGAGCTCTCTCCACTTAGTCCAGTGACCCTTGTTATATAAACAACTTAGCAGAAATTAAGTTTCCCCAAGCCAGCAAGGTTACTGAAACTCCACAATGCTTGGAAAGAAAAGTATAATCTCTTGCATAATAATTTATAAAATTAATTATTCATCTACACAAGAAAATGAGTAAAACACCAAAACAGTTGTGTGCTGAGAGTTTTATACAGTTTACAAGACTGACATGACAGAGCAAAAGAAAAATGAGCTATCACAGCTGCAAGCCATTATCACCAATTCTGATCCGCAAAGTCCTCACTTCTCAGCTAAGGCACCTAACACTTTCTCAGGCACATCTGTTGTTTTTAAAGGGGTATAGGTTGTAGCCGTGTTGGTCTAAGGCAGGGGTGGGACCAAATGAGGCCTGCCAGGCCATTCCATCCAGCCCGCGGGACCCCTAAAAAATTTAGAAAATTAATATTGATCTGCCCCTGGCTGCTTGTCATGCGGCCCTCAATGGCTTGCCACAACTCAGTAAGCAGCCCTGCACCCGAAATAATTGCCCGCCCCTGGTCTAAGGACATAGGCAGACAAGGTTCTTTGGGTAAATATGATATCTTTTATTAGACCAACTAAATAGTTGGGGAAAAAAATTTCTTAGCAAGCTTTTGGGTTTAAAAACCCTTCATCAGGCTGAGGAAGCATCTGTAGTTGGTGTGTGCTCTTACTGGATCTAATGAATAGTAAAGAAGCCAGAGGCTGGTATGCATGCAAGAAAGCCAGTCAGTGAAGATGTAAATTGAGGAGTCAGTAGGTGAGAGACAGGCTGGGTGGTGGGGGATGAATGTAGCAGGTAAACAGTGGAGGGGTACCTGGGGAATCAGATGTCAGGCAGGTTATAAATCCAATGTCTAAATTTAGTCATGATTTTTTATATCCAGGAGGTTGATGAAGTGAAGTTCATAGGCTCGTCTGTGCAAAGTGTTTTGTAAATTCCCTTTTAGGATCAGAACTGAGAGTTTGGATAGAGAGTACTTTTCCTGTGACAAGTGTGCCCTCACTGGTAATTGGGTATTCTCATTGTTAATACATTTCTGGTGTGTGTTCATTCTGGTAAGCAGTTGTTGTTTGGTCTCTCCTATGTATTTTCCATCAGGGCATTTGGTGCATTGGATGAGATGTATTACATTTCTGGAGGTGCAGCTGTAAGATCCAGAAATGCTGATGGTCCTGTTGTGGGGTATAGTACAGTAAAATCTCTGCTACCTGGCATTTAACTAACCAGAAGTCTCATTAAGTGGAATTTCTGGCCGGGTGGGGGAAAGCAGTTCACACACGGCCACCTCCGCTCCCCCACTCCGCATCATCTAAAAACCCCTGCCGGGGGGTTTCAGATAACCAGAATTTTTATATAAATCGGCAATCCTCTTATCCCAGGGATGCTGGATAACAGAGATTCTACTGTAATTGTGCGGGTGGTGGAGATATGTTGGCAGGTTTTGCATTTCTTGTCATGGCATTGTCTGGATCCATTCAGTATGTTTTGGGCCATAGGAAGTTTGCTGCTGGTGATGAGGTTAACAAGCGTCAGTGCTTGTTTGAAGGATAGGATGGGTGGTTCTGGGAAGAGGTCTTTAAGAATTGGGTCTCCTTCTAGTATGGGTTGCAATTGTTTGAGGATTTTTCATATAGGTCCGAGGGAGGGATGATGTCATAACCAGTGGCGTGCAAATTGTGGGGGTTTTCCTTCTGTACTTCAGCAGTTCTTCACATGGTATCCAGGTGGCTCTTTCAAAAGTGCAATCTTTTTCTCTGGAGGAGTGTCCTTGTCGAGTGAAAGCTTTTTAAGATTTGTGAGGTGGCAATCCCAGGTATTCTCCTCAGTACAAATTTGGTGGTATCTGATGGCTTGGTTGTATATCACAGCTTTCTTTGTGTGTTTAGGGCGATTGCTGGTTCTGCACAGACATGTATGTTGGTCTGTGAGTTTCTTGTATAATGTGGTCTGTATTTTACCATTCTGAATACTGATCATCATGTCTAAAAAGGAGATGGTGGTGCTGGAGTATTCAAGAGATAGTCAGATGGAGGAGTGATGATTGTTGAATTTCTGATGGAACTCAATCAGAGATTTCAGCTTTTCAGTCCAAATGATGAAGGTGTCATCAATATATCTTAAGTATAGCAAGGGTTTGATGGTGCAGTTCTTGAGGAAGTCTTCTTCCAGGTGGCTCATAAAAAGGTTGGCATACTGTGGGGCCATTTTAGTGCCCGTAGCTGTGCCCATGGTCTGAAGGAAGTGCTGATTATTAAAAGTGAAATTGTGTGCAAGGATGAAGTGTTTAAGGTCAGTAATATCTCTGAGTTCTCATCTTACTCTTGTAGGTATGTGCTTGGATGCCATCCTAGTGTGGGATGTTGGTATACAAGCTGGTCACATCCATGGTGGCTGGGAAGGTGGTCTATGTTTTTAAGTTTTTGTAGAAAGTCAGTAGTGTCTTGACCAAAACTTGTTCTTTGGCTGACAAACAGTTTTAGGATTGGTTTGACAAAACCTGATATTTTCTGTTAGGTTTCCATGGTTGGATATGATAGGTCTGCCAGGGTTCCCTTGTTCATGCATTTTAGGGAGTATGTAAAAAGTCCCTGGGTTAGGTGGGGGGGGGGGGGGGGGCAGGGGGAAATCAAGGTCTGTAGTTTACTTGGAGTTTTGATGGAAATGATTTCATGGTATTTTTGAATTTTAAGATAAAAAGAGGAGTAGGATCCTTCCTGTAGTTCTTTGTAGTAGGTAGCATTAGAGAGTTGTCTGTTGGCTTCTTTTACATAGTGTCACCCTTAACTGTGAAGACTATGGCTCCTCCTTTATCTGCTGGTTTTATTACTATTTGGTGGTTAGATCTTAGAGATTCTATGGCCTCTGTCTCTGATAGGAAGAGGTTTGTTATGGTGACGTGTGTTGTTGATTATTTCATTGTTCATTCTTTCCCTGAAGCAGTCAATATAGAAGTCAAGATTAGAGTTTCGTCCACTGTGAGGTATCCAATCTGATGTTTTGGGGATTGTTTTGTTTTGTTTTGTTTTGTTTTTTTTTGGGGGGGGGGGTGTTGATCTTTTCCTCACTGTTATCAGAGGATGAGCTGTTGTTGGAAGTGGATTTATTTTGGTTGTGGAAATAACTCCCCTCATCTCCCATCTCTCAACTACTGACTCGTCAATTTACATCTTCACTGACTGGCTTTCTTGCATGCATAGCAGCCTCTGGCTTCTTAATATTCATTCCATCCAGGAAGAGCACACACCAACTGCAGATGCTTCCCTCAGACTGATGAAGGGTTTTTAAACCCAAAAGCTTGCTAAGAAAAGAAATTCCAACTATTTACTTGGTCTAATAAAAGATATCACATTTATCCAAAGAACCTTGTCTGTTGTTTTTAAAACACACAGTCTTATGGACAAGTTTTGGAATTCAGCTTCCATTTGTGGATGTGCTTATGATGTGCTTAGATGAGAAAAATCAGACAAACGGAAAAATCCCCATGGTCACCCGCTAACTCCTCCAACCACTGCAACCCATAGCAGCATTTTCCACTAATTCCAATGTGGCTATCATTTCACTCTAAATTTTGACTGTAGACTCATTCATTCACTACTGCATGTCAAACAGATAAAATGTATTTTTCATTTAAACACACACCCCTCTTCTGGATGTACCAGTCACATCTATCCTGGCTGAAACACCACGGGACACCAAACTATGGAATGCTGAGTTATAACAAGTGAACTAAAGGAAAAGGTAATGTGTGATCCCTTATATTTTACTGTTGTTACTAAAGGTGCTAACCACTTTATCATTTTAAACTAGTGAGGCAATTCACCCTCCAACAACTTAAATAAGTTCAAAAAATGTATAGGTCTTTATTTATTTTGAGAGTATAAAAATGGAATACATAGGATTTTTCTGACTACCAAATCATCTGACTTTTGTGTAATTTGTGAAACAGATAAAATACAGTGAAATACAAGATGCAGAAACAAAAGTCTAACAGCAAGCTTCTATATACAGGCTATCTGAGAATGGACATGAAGTGTTTAAACTTAGTGTATGTAATTATATAAGACTTATCTGTTATGTCATAAAAGATACCACATTTATATTATATTCCATGCATATGGTAAAATATTGCAGAAATAGTAAATCTGCAAATTGAGAAAACAGTAACATTCATATACACACACACACACACACACACACACACACACGTATGCAATTTAGCAGGGACACAAAAAAGTGAATCATTAGCCATAATAGTACTTAAAATTTGCATTTCTTAATGAATAAGTAATTCACCATGCTTTAAGTGACTACGTGAATACTGCATGATAATATCATCATCTGCCAGCAAACAAGTCAGCCAAGTTCACACAAGATCATATACAGCTTAGACACTTAATACTATGTCAAACAGTGAGCTGAAGCACGTCTCAAGGAGGGAATTTTTAACATTAAGTCAAAAAAGCTTCCCACATACAAATACACATATACCATGTGTTCAATTCATTCATTCAGACATCTTAATTTTTTTTATGTTAATTCACTATATTATTTTTTAATAAAAATAAAATAGCTTTTCACTTCCAAAAATAAATAATCACCCTCTGCATCTTATTTCATAGCTTATTTATTCAAAATATAATGAATTCCAAAAAAGTTGAAAAAAGAATGGATCTACACAGGCAATATATTTTGAGAACTCCAATCAGGAACCTTCTCATTTGAGAACTGCCTGTATATATCCCCATTCTTCATAGATCAGAGAGCAATAAAGCTGCCCTTACTAAAGATGATAGCTGGAAAATATTCAAAAATTAAAGGTCTGCTTCCCAAGACTATGCATCATGCTTAGCAATTAAAGTTAAACAGTAATAATAGAGAGAGGGCTAGAACTCCACAAAATAACCACACAAAACTGTGATGAAGTCATTTCTCAGATATACAGTACAGTACACTCTGGCTAATCTGCCTATGGAATTATACATCACTGGCGGAATTTTCCATTGTTCCAATTTCCCACAACCCGTACTCCCTGCACCATTATCAACTCCAAATAACTGGTGACTATCTAATAATTTGCTGTTCTTTTCATTCTCATTGGAGCAGCAAATTAACCAGAATTAACCATGAAAAGTACCAAAGCTACCTTAACACAGATGGTGCATGCTCTTATACTATAAATACTGGAATACATAGATGTCTATTCATGAAAGAACTTAATGGAGCATAAGAGCCACCTTTAAACAATTTTCTTGTTAGGCTTGTTAATAAAATCTGTACCAATTGCATATTAAGAGACAGAGAGAAAGAATCTTATTCTTATGCAACTAATAAACTTGAAGTTTTCTCCATACTTAGTTTTTGCAACCTAGCCATCCCTGCCAAATCCTGCAGTTCAATAAAAGCAAAAGTTATCACTTAAGTAAGAATTCAAAAAACATGCCTAGAATAGAACTGGCTGAATATGTTGTTAGGACACACACTGAGGATGTGGGAGACCCAAGTTCAAGTCTTCCTCTAATTAAGGAAGAAACCAACATCACTTACCTCCCAAAACAACACCCAACAAGTCAGGGGTTGGCAACCTTTGGATCATGGACCAGATGTGGCCTGGGAGCCATTATATCCAGCCCACCACAAATGGGGGCTTCTGCAGCATTTTCAAGGCTTTGCCAAGAAAGCAGTACTACAGAGGGAGAGCCGTGACTCCAGCTATAGCAAGAGCAGGCAAAATCCAGCCTATAGGCTGAATCCAGCCCACCAGGCCATTCTATCTGGCCCACAAGATCCCTGAAAAATTTAGAAAATTAATTATTAACTTTCCATGGCTCCCTATCAAAGATGAGAAGGCACCAATGGCAGCAGGACCCAGGAGGAGCTGGCGGGAGGA
Source organism: Alligator mississippiensis (assembly GCF_030867095.1). NCBI lineage: Eukaryota > Metazoa > Chordata > Crocodylia > Alligatoridae > Alligator > Alligator mississippiensis. The sequence continues at coordinate 50,815,405 of NC_081830.1, read as the reverse complement.
CCCAGCACCAGCAGCAAGGCCCACTTGGCCCCATCCAACTCCCAGCCCCCAACCAGAAGCTTCTGTCTAGAGGCTTCTGGCCTGATGACCCTGGTGCTGTTCCCCTGCACTCCTCCTGTCCGGGAGTGGTAACTCAGATAAGAGCAGGAAGAGGGAGGTGGGGAAGAAGAATCACTGGCGCAGCAGGAGCCAGCCCAGCCCGGCCAGGGCCCCACAGTTCCCAGCTGGTTCCTGCTGCAGTGTGCGGTACTGGCCATGCAACCAGGAACCATGGAGGACTAGCCAGGCCGAGCTGGCTCCTGCTGCGCCCTGTGATCCCAGCCATACAGCCAGGAACCACATGCTACAGACAGGCGGGTGGGCCAGGAAGGAAGGGAAGTGGCAGAGGAAAGGCAGTGGCAGCAGGCAAGAGGATGGAAGTGGCAGTGAGTGGGTGGGCGGGACAACAGGTCCCCAGGGCCAGGGCCTGAGGCAGCAGGAGCCAGCTGGAAACCATTGGGGCCGGGATGGCTCCTGCTGCATTCTGAAGTCCTGGCCATACAGCCGAGAACCACATGCTTCCAGGAAGTGCCCAGCCAGGCTGGCCAGCTCCATGCTGCACTGCGCAGATCTCACTGCAGCACCAGGACCCATGCAGTGCAGCATGGAGCTGGCTTGGCCTGGCCCTGCAGCACCAGGACCCGCATGGCGTGGCACAGAGCTGGCTGGCCTGGCCCAGGAGCCCCCAGTACCCTTGCCAATCAGGCTGGGAAGGGATGGGCCACGCTGGTTCTGTGTGGGTCCTGGCATCGCAGCAGCGAACTGTGCACTTCAGGGCTGGGCCTAGCTGGCTCTGCATGGGTCCTGGTGTTACAGCTGGCACCAATGCAGAGCGGCACAGAGTCAGCAGGTCACCTCTCAGCACCACACAGTTCCCAGCAGAGTTGCATGGAGTAAACTCAGCCCATCTCCTCCAGGTACCACGCGGCTCTCAATTGCAACGCCAAGACTTACACAGCATGGCATGGAGCTGGACAGGCCAGCCCTGTGGCATGCGGTTCCCAGCTGTAACACCAGGACCCACACGGAGCCAGCCCAGGCCAATGTCATGCTAATGCCAGAAGCCATGGGGAGTCCTGCACCATCAGGCAGGGCTGGCTCCATGTATCCACATGGGGTTCCTGGCACTCTAGCCAGGAGCCCCACATGGAGGCACAGAGCCAGAGTCCCGTGAGCCCCATGTTGCACCTGGGAACTGCATGGTGTCCTCCCCCACATCCACACACAGCCCCTAAGAAACCCTATACCCGCACACACACCCTCACCTGACATACCCACCCACCCACACACATACCCACAGGAACCCACAAAAACCACATACCACCCACCAATACCCCCTGCACACCCCTCCACAAGTCCCCATGCTTCCCTCCCCCTCCAACGTACAAGAGTAAGACTTCATTTTGAGCTATTAAGCAATCACCTCTATATACACAACAAAACAGACAAATTAGGACAAAAATATTTTTTGAAATAAAAGTTAAAATACGTTACTGTAGATGTGTGATTTTTAGTACACAACTTATTTATTGATTTTTTATTCCAAGATGGTAACCCCCTCCTGTCCCAAAAGGAGTACTTCTGGGACAAGGGGAGGGACTTCCAGTGGCAAGAGACGGGACTTGCAGTCCCAAGATGGGGACCAGGGGACAGGGCTATCCCTGTGGCCATTGACAGATCACCCAAAGTCATTAAGTGGCTCTCCAGACAAAATAATTGACTGCCCCAAGCTACAGCCAGGTTGCAAACAGCCTGCACGCAGAGGTAGGCTCTGCAGAAGTGTTCGTCCTCCTTTTCTCCCCAGCACACTGACAACCCCTGCCTCAAGTGAAATAGATACAACAGAAAAGATTAAGGGCAATTCATCCCAGACTACCCTGCAAATTGGTAGTTGGGTTATTCTCCTGTGAGGTAGGTGATACAATTCTTCTAAGGCTGATGACAGATTTGAACCCAACCATCCGCTATCCTGTGTGGGTGGCCTAACTATGGGGCTATTGGACAAAAGGCGAAATACAATCACTTCCTGCTCCCCCAACTTGTAAATCTAGCCTTTCATTTCTTTTACTTTCAAATGCATAAAAGCAAAACAAATCTGAGTCAGAACAATGTTTTTCATTTCAGTGAGAAAAAACTAAAAAAAAAAAAAAATGCTTTAGTCAAGTCATTGAGCTAAAAAAGTCACTTTTACACAACTTTATTACAGAATCAGATTATTCCAATATATTAAAAAAACAAAACAAAACCCATATCGCTTAAGCATTGAGGTTCATTCTCCTGGTTGATGTTATAAATCAATAACCCACTATTAAGAGCCAAAAAAAAGGGCTTTTCCCCTGTAGCTCAAAAGGTGAAGGATCATCAGTTTTATCAATAGTCAGAACCATGTGCGCATGCAAGTGGTATTTTCTGAACAAGGGGGAAGGTTTTGTATCAAACTATGTAAGCGCTGTGCCCAAAGAATTGCCCTACATCGGGGTGGACAAAATACGGCCTGCCAAGCTATTCTATCTGGCCCATGGGGCCCCTAAAAAATTTAGAAAATTAATATATTTATCTGCACCTGACTCCTGTCAAAGCTGATAGGAGACAGGGGCAGTAGGACCCAAGCAGAGAAGACCCGCATCGAGCTGCACCCTGACCACTGCCACCTGAGGGAGTGAGTCACTGGGCCCTTGGGTCCCACAGCAGAAAGATGTTTGAAGTGGGCTAGCCCAGATAAGGGGCTGGGTGAGCAGCCCCCCTACCCCCGCCTAGTCAAGGCCCTAAGGGGAGAGGCCCCTGGTTCTTCCTGGACACCCCATAAGGGACCCCATTGGAAGGAGGACTATCTCCTGCCATGGCTCAGGGACTATATTAAGGAATAGGTGTTATTAAGATTGTTCCTGTTTGCGCTTTATACTTTGCAACTGAAATGTATTGTGAAGATGCTGCTGAAATTGTTTTATTGTGATGAGTTAATAGTGTTATTTAGGATTTGACCTTGATTATTGGTTAATGTTCACTGTGTAAATATATGTATATGATATTTAGTCTTATGATTATGTATATTATAACTCAATAAATTGTATATAGCTAAGAACTTTGGGCTTGGGCTAACTCTATAGAGGAAAGAGGGATCTGCTCAAAATTCTGGCATCCCTCTCACAGCACCCCTTCCTGCCTACTCATCCCATCCAATTGAGAATAGGGCACACCCTTGGGTGTACCCGGGTTACATTAGTAACTGTACTTCAAGTTGACCCACACTCCTCTTCCATAAAACCCAAGTCAAATATAAAAAGGAACAAGGCATCTGCAGCAGCAGCAATTTTCTGTTCTATTAGACAAGTGGCTTGATTAACACCCAGATTTCCACTGAAGTCACTGAAAGCACAAGTACTTTGAAAAAAAACAGAGTGTGTGTGTGTGCCAGAACATGGATTTTTGGTAGTGTCATCAGCAAATTTAGCCAAAATTGAGCATCAAATGTAATTTGTATCGAAGCAACTGTTTGCCTCCAGAGCTTACAATCTAAGCAGATAAGACAGCAGATGAGAAGGAAAAAAAGGAACATAGCCCACAGAAACAAAGGAAGAGAGCAAGTTGTCAGTCAAATCAAGAACAAAAACCAGTCTCTGCAATCCTGTCCACTGCACCATACTATCTTTCTTTACTGGTAGCCCAGGCTGAAAATTCTCTACTATTTCAAAAGGCATAGTTTTTTGGCTGCTCAGCCAAAAGTTACTGCCAATTCAGCAGCAGCTGCAAGAGGGTTAAAACTCTAGCTCTGACACTGAAAAACAGACTCCGCCCCTGTCGAATACCAGGCTGGAAAGAAGCAAAGTCCCAGACAGCCACTAGTGCATTTTCATGCTTTTACTCCAGTGCAGAAGTCAGCTTAACCACATAAGACATATACCCAATTTTGGAGGGCTAAATTTTTTGGGGGGAAAGGTGCTGTGTGGTATGCGAATAAATACAATCATTTTTCTACCAGGGTAACATTTGCCAGTCTTCCAAATGCATGATCTGACCCTACTTCCAAGACAAGAGATATGGAAAAGGTGTTAGAAAATAAGGTTTTGTTTTCATAAGCAACAAGTCTCCCAACCTTAAGTGTGACAGTGAAAAAATACCCGTTTTATCCTGCTTTTATACTCCCCAAATAAATGGAAAAAAAGCCACAAGTGCCCCATTATTCCAGTGACATCAACAAAAGCAGAAATCATCCAACGCACAAGTTTATTGGAAAAATAAATCTATTCAGGGGCTCCCCTACTTCTGAAACCCTAACCTGATCATAGCAACTTTCAGAGATGACTCATTATGGACACAGCATTTGGGACTCATCTACCAGAATGTTTTATTTGCCTGGTGGACAGAAAGACATGCAAGACTCCTGATCACTTTGTTTCAATATGTTGATCCTGGTCTCTTTTGACTGAATGAACAGTTGGATTTGGATGATCACAAGACAAGGCTAACAGCGCAAGTGGGAAGAGAAAATGGTTCTCCCTGAGAAGAGATATCCAGAAGTCTCTCGTGGCAGGGATCCATAAAAATGTATCTAGTAAAGCTCTGAATTTCATCTATGCCCAGTAAATCACACCCAAGCAGAATTACAGAGATTGCATAATGGATGAGATCCCTTAAAGAATGAGTTTCAGTACTTGACCATACATCGTAATGAAAACTAGTTCTTTAGCCAAAAGAACATCTCCTAGAAATTGTTGCATTAAAATAGACAACAGTATAGGAGTATGAGCATTAATGAGGTAGGTGGTCAAACGGCAGAAAAAGGATGTAGTTGCTAGACTCACGTTGCGAGTTCCTTATAACAGTGGTTAGAATCCTAGAAAATGAGAGTTGGAAGGGACCTCAGAAGATCATCTAGTCCAACCCCCTGCTCAAAAGCAGGACCGTCCCTAATTATATCACCCCAGCCAAAACTTTGTCTAGCCAGGTTTTATAAACCTCCAAGGATAGAGTTTTCATTACCTCTCTGGGTAACCTGCTCCATAGTGTTTTACTACCCTCCTAGTGAGAAAGTTTTTCTTAATATCCAATCTAAACTTCCCTTGTTGCAACTTGAGACCATTACTTTTTGTTCGGTCATCTGCCACCACTAAGAACAATCTAGCTCCATACTCAAACCACAAACTGGGTTCTCAAACTGTTGTCCATGAGGCTACATTAACTGGCCCACATATTTTACCAGACCCTATCAAATTATAAGAAAAAAAAATATAATGATCTGTGAGAAACTAAGCGTTAATTCATACAAGTTGTGAAGCACTGCCCTAGAAGAGCTCTACCTATTTATCCTACTTACCAAGTATACCCACATATCTAAATAAATATTCCAACAATCATTCAAATAAAGCATAATTAAAGGAGCATCATAAAGTAACCGACATGGACTTCCTTGAAGAATTAAAGTAAGACAGGCCCTTAAATGCAGCACCAATAATGCCTACATAACCACAAACAAGATGTAAGCAAGGAAGCTACAATGACTTATGCCGGCTTCTGAAAGTTTTCATTCTGGAATGGCTGTAGGCTGTTCCAGGGACTCTGGTCTAGAGCTTTGGTGCAAATACAGACCTTCAATAAATGCAGCATAATGTCATCCAAATACAATAAACTTCTTTTTACCATTTTTTTTCTTATTTACCACTCATTTGTTCCCAAATAGGATTTCTCAGATTCTCCTTGTACCATATGATATAGTGTGTTTGAAAAAAAATAATTTGAAGAAAAACCTGCTCTGCCTAAACTGGACATATTGGCTCAATCCTGGATAAGTGAATTGGAAATAAAGGGATAGTTTAAAATGAAGGAGTAGTATTGTTAAAATAGAAGTAGTTGTATTATTCAAATAGAATAAGAAAAATTAGACACAAAATTAAGGCAGATAAACAGGGTTTAGGAGAGCTGGCCAGCCACACAGCATAGATAACTAAAGTTCAGATTATTTAAATTTGGTTCATTCTATTTAATACGGGAAGCTCAATTTGACAGGTCAAGATATGGCAATATAGGTTATATAATGAAGGTAGAAAGAAAATTAGGTAAATCTCAGATTCACAGTTCTGATCCAAAACAGTAAAAATCAAACTCTACATCAAAATCAAGCTTCCAAAAGCGACAAAAAAAGTTACAAATGTCCAACCAGAAACCTAAAGCATGTTAAGTGTAGATAAACACAACTCAATTTATTCTTATGGACTTTTCATTATTTATTTCACTGCAGAAGAATGATGGCAAAGCCTATATAGATTCAGATCTAAAGACAAAAGAAGGCTTTTTATCAACACATTTTTCACAGATAAACAGGGTATGAACTAGCCTCAAAAGGAGACTGTATATAGGAGGATCCAGGATACAGAGGGAGGACACAGATTTATTCACCTAAGGTGAAGTAACAGAATAGAAGTAAAAATCAACTTACCCTAGTGCAACAGCTTTTTTTCATTTTCAGTATTATATATTCTATACAGTCATAAAATATATTAAAAAGAAACTCTTAGAACATTCTGTGAATATTTGCATTTTTGTACCATGCTATAAAAATCAAAGGATATTAAAATGACATGTTCACTTAAGAAGAGTACTTACGTCTATAGTTGTACATAAAGCAGGCCTGAGCTGCAATCATCCACTCCGCTCTAGTCTCACAGAAGATGGCAATGTTTGACTTTGGTTGCTGCCCCAGTATTCCTAAGCCATTTCCAAAATTAACAGCTTTAATGTAGACGTCATCATATGAGAGCCAACTGTATTTTCCAAGGATAACCTAATAAAGATTATTAATATAGATATATAGAATAAGTATAATTTTAAAAGAATAAGCCTCAGGGTTTCAATAAAGACAATAATATAGCTTAAGCTTAAAAAAGATGGCTCTCAAAACTCTAAAAAGCAATGAAATAAAATCCCTTTAGTTGCTATAAAGATCTATTCATAGATAATATGCTTTCATTAAACAACTTAAGCATGGGAAAGCCCACATTGCCCACCCCCCCAACCCCACCCCTCATCCCAGGATGCAAGCAGCGGTGGGAGCCAAGCCCCATTCCCCCATGAGCACCACGCCCACACCCCAGCTGAGCAGCGCCTGCCCCTGCCCCCTCCCTCACTGCAGGGGGGTTGAGGGGGGGGGGGGGAAGGGTTGATCTCCCCCCCCACCACACACCTTCTCTCCCCGCTCCCCTTCCACCACAACAGACTTTCCAGCTGGAGGCAGCTCTCTATGATGCTAGGTTGTGCACCTCACTGCCTGAGTGCTGAGCAGTGGCTGCGCACAGGCACGAGCATTTATGAGCCAAATTACTGGCACCATTGGGCCGATTTCCAATTTTCTTTATATCGGTACTGATCCAATATTGGACAGATGTATCGGTGCACCTCTAACTGGCCCCCCAAGGTATTTCTATTGGCACCCCATGCTATTTGCCCACTACCAATCCAGAGAACTGCACTGATTTCAGTTTCATAAGACATCAAGGCTACCTTTATTTCTCAGGCCATGAAGTTCCTGCTACACAGTTGGAAAGTAGAGGTGTACCAATATATCAGTCGCGTATCAGATCATCTCTGATAAAAGAAAAATTGACATTAAGTTGGTAGGGGTGCACCGACAGATTTTGGGGGCCAATACCGATAGCCAATTTTTAAGGAGGCGTATCAGCCAATACTGATCCAATTTCCAATACAGCAGCATCCAACTGGTAAGTCTGTTGTGGTAGAATGGGAAGGGGGAGGAAAGGGGCATGGGGAGCCAGAGCAACACCCGCCCCCCCGGCCTGTGAGGGAGGGAGTAGGACAGGTGCTGGGGCAGATGCTGCCCAGCTGGGGCGGGGCACAGAACGGAGCCATGGCTCAACCACGGGGGGTGGGAGGGTACCTGTGGCTGCATGCACCCCAGGAGGACACAAAGCGCAAGGGAGTTGGGCGTGTGCCCCCTGGATCTGCGTGGGGTGGAGCGGGCTGCAGCTGCCGGCTAGAGCCGGGGCTACACAGGGCTCTTCTCAGTGGGGGTTGAGCTCGGGGCAGGCAGCAGTGGTGGGGGGGCTGCAGCCACTCAAAATTTCACTGTAGTCCCCCTGCCAACCCCCACCTCCCGGGCAGGGGCTGCTGGGAAATGGAGTCCAGCTGCCAGCGAGATCCACCATTTTGCCCACCCTTATATAGAGGCTTAGTCTATCTACACTTTGAGTTTTGCTAACAGAAGGTTCTGCCAGCAGAACACTGACTGTGCCCATATTCATAGCAGCTCTCCTGTGGCAGCAGAAACCCTTTGTTCTACTGATAGAACAATGCCAACACTGCAAGGGACAAAGTTTCTGCCACAGCTCATGTATGAGGCTCATACTTTCTGCCATGTGCTTTCATGGTCTAAGTACACATGGTCAAAAAGCCAGAGGCTAAATCGATTCAATCTTTTCAGGCTAGTCTAAACTATGTTGACTGAACCAATAAGCAAGTGAACAGACATTCACTTCTGATTCCAGAAATGCAGCCACATGCCTGCAGTGGCTCAGGCCAGAAGCTAGAGAGCACTACAGCACTCCATCCTGCCACTGTCAAAGGGAAGGGAGGACAGAAGCCCTTCAAGGCTTTCCTGCCCTCCCTGCTCAAGCGAAGGGGGTGTGGCCAGCCCCAGCCTGGGGTCAGCATACTGAGACCAGAAGCAGGGCTTCACATCCCCCTCCCTAGCTCACATAGGACCCCAGCCCCAATCTGCCTGGGGACAAAGGAGGGGGGGGGAGGAGGAGACCCTGCCAGGCTTTTTTTCTCCACTCCCCACTGGAGCAGAAGCCTCTGCCATGGTTTTGCCCTCCCAAAGTGGGGGTAACCATGCTCCAGCCAGCAAGTCTCGGGCTGAGGTAGGAAGGCCTTCCCTGGCTGCACAGGACCACAGCCTGGGTTTTCCTTGGGGTCAGAGGGGCAACCCCTGTCAGGGACTTGCCCCCTGCTCAAGCAGAGACCTGTGAGCATGCCTACACCCAAATCACTCTCCCCCCACCCCACCTCAGCCTGCCAGCCTGGCTTCTTTGCCCCTGCCAGGCAGTTCCTGGCTGGGGTCCCTTGCGGGGGTGGCAGGGAGGGGCAAGCAGTGGAAAAGGAGGGGTTTAAACCCCTCTTACTGGTTCTGCCCTGGGGAGCAGCCCCTGCCATGCTTCTGCCTCTTTCCCCCCCCCCATAGCTCCCCACTCAAGACGGGGAGAGGGCTGCTCTTACCAGGGTTTTTTCCCCTCGAGTGGAGGGCAGGCAGCATGGCCATGCCCCAGCTCGGGGCCGGCATGCTGAGATAGGGGGTGGCACATTCATTTCTCTGTGCAAAGCCCTGAGACAACCTGGAAAATACCGTATTTTTGCATATAGCACACCCCCATATGCACACACACCTTCATTCTTTAGGAGGGAGTCTGAAGGGGCGGGGGGGGGAGGGAGGGGGAAATCTACTGAGGTAGGTAAACAGCAGCAGCTAGGGAGCCAAGCCTGCTCCCAAGTCTTGTGCCTTCCCTGCATATGAGTTAGGCCTCCGCACCAGTCAAATATGCTGGTCCAGGGCTGCATGAAGAGCTTGACCCTGTACGCTGGCTCTGGAGCCACATGTTAGGTCGGATCCAGCATGGAATCCAGGACCATGCTCCAGTTCCAGAGCTGTGCGCTAAGGCTGACCCCACAAGCTGTCTCTAGGGTTGTATGTCAAGCCCAGGACTATGCACCAAGTCCCGGAAGGACCAGGCACATGGCTCCAGAGCCAGCACATGGTTTCAGTCTTGGCAAACAACCCCAGAGGCAGCACACAGGGTCAGACCCAGCAGGTAGCTACAGAGCCAGAACAGAGTCCTAGGCAGTGCATGGGGTCAGACCCAGCAGGTGGCTCTGGAGCTGGCATGTGAGATCACACCTAACACACCAGGTCCAGGGCTGTATGCCAGTTAGATTAGGCATGCTGAGTCCTGCCATGTACCAACCCTGTGCATGCCAACTCAATCCAGCGTGTGGCTGAAGAAGTGGCCTCTCTAGGGGTCTGGAAGTTTCAGGGGAAGTGGGCAGTGGCAGCATTGACTGCTGTGGCTTCCAGAGCTGTGACAATGAACATTGGCACTGCTTCACCTCCGCTGCCCCTTCCCTCCCCACACCTTATTTCTGGACCTAAAGCGATTGCTTCCATGCATATAATGTGCACCTCCATTTTCCCCAGCTGGTTTGGGGTAAAAAGTGCAAAATACAGGTGAGAAAATACAATCTTAGAGTATAGCCTTACAGTTCACTGAAGAACTTCAGTCTCATACACCAACATCACTGGTTGTATTCTCTCCCACGCCCTCTTTTCAAAAACTGAAACTAGAACATAAATTATAAAACCAACAAGCACTCACTGCATCTGTCATCCACCTTAGTTGTTACCAAACCAACTTCTTTAGCAACAATGAATGTTGAAAGTATGTCTCAAAAACAAACTATCCAATGGTCAGAAAAAAAGTATTCTAATTTCCACAGAATAAATCTTCTTCCAAAAAACCCCCAAAAGTGCGACAAAGCATACAAGACTAAGACTTTATTTTGGAGTTATTATGCAAACACCTCTATATACATTATACAAACACAAGTGCCACTTACAACTTGATTCTCTAGTAGCAATTCCTATAACTATGTACTTATTTATATCTAGGTTGGATAGTTATAACTAGTCAGGAGATTTTTTTCTTCAAAAATAACTTATTTTTGTTGGAAAACGCAGAAGTGTTACAGGAACATGTCAATCCAGGCAAGCTTTTGAGTTGGAACCTACCTGTGCTACCTCAGGTGATTTCCCATGAGGCTTGGGTTCCCTAGTTGCCTGCCAAGAGGCCCCCTACATAGCATGGAAGCCCAGACAGACTACATGATTTTGAGAATGCAAAACACTGCAGATTCCACCAATTCATACTTGAATTTTGAGCCTAATCTGGGGAGGAGGAGGTGCGGAAGATTTTTTTTTTTCTTTTTTTTAAGAAAGGCAGAGCAGAGGGTCTGTATACTAGAAAATTTACTAGTAGCTCTACAAAGCCACCTGCAACAGAGACAGAAGCCCCACTTTTACTACCACGAAGAGCTACTAGAAGGAGGGAAAAATCACGAAACAGTTCTGAGCATACTGCACCAAGGAATCTACCTGTGCAACTTCAAAAATATCATCGTACCTTATTTAATACTGTCTGATTAGAGTGGCCACCGATACAACCCCAGAATAAAGGGCACTGCCCTGGTGAGGGGCAGGACCACCGACACCCACTTGGCCAATCACAGAAAATTAGGGTTGGAAGAGACCTCAGGACGTCATCAAGTCCAATCCCCTACTCAAGGCAGGACCATCCCCAATTAAATTATTCCAGCCAGGGCTTTGTCAAGCTGGGCCTTAAAAGCCTCCAAGGGTGAAGATTCTACCACCTCTCTAGATAACCCATTCCAGTGCTTCACCACCCTCCTAGTGAGAAAGTTTTTCCTAATATTCAACCTAAACCTCCCTTTCTGCAACTTGAGACCTTTGCTCCTTGTTCTAACATCTGCCATCACTGAGAACAGTCTAGCTCCATCCTCTTTAGAATCACCCTTCAGATAACTGAAAGCTGCTATCAAATCCCCTCTCAGTCTTCTCTTCGTCAAACTAAATAAGCCCAGTTCCCTCAGCCTCTCCTCATAAGCCATGTGCCCCAGCCCCCTTACCATTTTTGTTGCCCTCCACTGGACTCTCTCCACCTTGTCCACATCCTTTCTATAGCAGTGGGGAAGCGGGGGAGGGGCACTGGCCCCACACATTGCTGCTGATTGGCTGAGGTGGTGGCCCCTCAATCAGCGGTGAGGGGCAGCTGCCACAACCATGGCCAATCAGCAGCACGGGATGGGGCCCTTGGGCCAATGAGCAGCAAGGGGCCTGGCAACCACAAAAAGGCCACCATCCTTCTTCCCTCACTGTCTGACTCAGAACCCTGCCCCTCCTGGCTGCGCACCACCCCACCTCTAGGCACAGCCAACAGAATCGTGAGGACAAATGATTGACATGGATTTCCACCAATGAACTGAAAAACAGGATTTTCTACAGTCCATTCCCAATTCAGAATTGGACAGGGGATAAAGAGTTTAAAAACAAGACAGTCGGGTATAAAACAGAACCAATGGCCACCTACTGATAATATAAATCTGCAGAATACATGCTCAGGTCAAAACAACAAATTACTTGGAAATGAAAAACTGAATCCCTGGAGAAAACAAGAATTAAAAAAAAGATTTCAAATGTAGCATGTTCAAAAAGATTTTTACTTAAAACATTTGTCTTTAAATTGTATACCAATTTGGTACAAAACATCTTAAGGATGGTTCTACTAGCACTTCCCTTCACCAAGTGTTAGCAATGTCATGGGAAGCAAATAAAATAGTGGAAGTGATGCGTCAGAAAGATAATGCTGTTTGGGGAGAGAGAGGGAAAAATTTATCTACAGAGGAAATTTTAAACGTATACTTCCTGTTCTCCTCTCTTTCAACATCCCTTAGAGTATATGTTTCTTTGGGCCCCTCTAGACATGCAGGTAAAGGCACGATGGGATCTAATGTACAATCCACACAATCATGCCTTCTGCCATGCCACAGGTACTACATGATCCCGGGCTCCCCCTGAACCAGCAAGAAGCAGGTTCACATGACTAGGAGCCCCCTCAGCTGACGGGGCTCCCAGCCACAGGGGCATCCCACAACCCTTGGGGCTCAGAGATCGCAGCAGCTGTAATCTCCCAGCCGTGAGGCACTCCATGCACCCCCATGGCTGGGAGACTGCAGCAGATGCTGCAGGGGCCCACCACACACTCCTAGGGCTGGGAGATCACAGCCACACCCCACAGCTGCTAGAACCCAGAGTTGAACAGCTGCAGACGATAGAAGTCCCAGCAGTGCCCTGTAGCTGCTGGGACTCAGGAGTTGCACAGCCACAGGGCACTGCTGAGATCCAGAATCTGCAGCTGCCAGGGGTGAGAGTTCCCTCAGCTGCAGGTCTCCCAGCCTGAGCTGTGCATGGTGCAACCCTGTGGCTGGGAGCCAAGTCAGCTGATGGGCCTCACAGCTGCAGGGGCAGACCCTAGTACAGGTATAAATTAAAGCTGGATAGCAGCCAGCTGTAAACTTATTACACATTTTCAAGCAATTTTATAGCTGGTTGGACTTCTTATAGTGCAGCTTAATTCACTCGTGTAGCCAGTCTAAATTAATTGTACAATTTACCTGTATCCCACAATTACCAGATTATGCGTAGAGGGGACCTTTGGTTCCTATTCCCCAATTCCCACCTCCCTACCCCATACTGCTCATGACATGAGATTACCCTGTCTCTAGGCAAGTGCCCCTTCTTTCTGCCTTGCCTGGTTCTTTTATTTAAGCCTCTGATGCAGTGGTTTCTTTTGCCCCTTGCCATATTTATGGCTACCTTATCTAAAAATCCATTTCCCTCTTCATGCCCTATCATAGATTCATAGATGTTAGGGTCGGAAGGGACCTCAATAGATCATTGAGTCCGACCCCCTGCATAGGCAGGAAAGAGTGCTGGGTTCAGATGACCCCAGCCAGATGCCCATCTAACCTCCTCTTGAAGACCCCCAGGGTAGGGGAGAGCACCACCTCCCTTGGGAGCCCATTCCAGATTTTGGCCACTCTTACTGTGAAGAAGTTCCTCCTAACGTCCAGTCTAAATCTGCTCTCTAGTAGCTTATAGCCATTATTTCTTGTGAACCCCAGGGGCGCCTTGGTGAATAAATACTCACCAATTCCCTTCTGTACCCCCATGATGAATTTATAGGCAGCCACAAGGTCGCCTCTCAACCTTCTCTTGCAGAGGCTGAAGAGGTCCAGGTGCCCTAGTCTCTCCTTGTAGGACTTGGCCTGCAAGCCCTTAACCATAAGAGTGGCCCTTCTCTGGACCCTCTCCAGGTTATCCACATCCCTCTTGAAGTGTGGCGTCCAAAACTGCACACACTATTCCAACTGTGGTCTGACCAGCACCTGATAGAGGGGAAGTATCACCTCCTTGCTCTGTTTGTCATGCATCTGCTGATGCATGATAAAGTGCAGTTAGCTTTTCTGATGACTCCATCATGCTGACGACTCATGTTCATCTTGGAGTCCACTAGGACTCCAAGATCCCTTTCCGCTTCCAAGCTACTGAGCAGGTCATTTCCTAGGTATTTGCTGGACATTTTTCCTCCCTAGGTGCAGCACTTTGCATTTCTCCTTGTTGAATTGCATTCTATTGTTTTCTGCCCATTTGTCCAACCTGTCCAGGTCTGCCTGTAGTTGTTCCCTGCCCTCCGGTGTGTCCGCTTCTCCCCACAGTTTTGTATCATCCGCAAACTTGGACAGAGTACACTTCATCAGTGACCTGGACGAGGGAGTGAAGACATTAAAGAGTATCGGTCCAAGGACCGAGCCCTGCAGGACCCCACTGCCCACGTCCTTCCAGGTCGATACCGACCCATCCACCACCATCCGCTATCCTCTTTTTCACATCTCCATCAAACTGCTGTCCCTGGTCTACCCTCATCATTGCCTCTGGCTCAATACAACTTCTAGAGCGGGGGGAGGGGGAGGAGGCAAAATATGGCCCATGGGCCAGATCTGGTGCACCAGGCATTTTCCATCTGGCATGTGACACCCACTAACTGTATGCCACCCAGCCCTTCCATCCACTAGGATGAGAGCGAGGCACCCACATATACACCACCCCCAACATACCCTATGGAACCTCACTCCCACCCTAGTGGGTGAAAGAGCCCGGCCAGTATGTAGCTTCTGGGCAGGGTGGCTGCTGCCACTGCTGCAGCCACCAGGGCACCTACTCGGCTTTCCCAGCGTCCTGCTCGTTCTAGGCAGCAGGTAGGGAAGCAGCAGGGACCGGGGGGGAGATGCAGCTGGGCAGAGGCAGGGAGCATGGGGCTGGTGGCAGCATGGAGCCCAAGCCCAGGGAGTGGTGGCAGCAGCAAAACAGAGCTCAGGTGGGCAGGGTGTGGGAAGGAGGGAGTGTAGGGACCCCTCTCTACGCTCCCCCATGGCGCGTAGCTCCTGACAGCAGCAGCAGGTGGGGGTGCTTGTGCCCAGTGTGGGTGTTACTGCCTGGCAGTGCATGACTCCAACCGGTGCTGCACACCACGGTGAGGAGAGCAGCCTGCCTGGCCGGGCTGCCTCTATAACCAAGGCTCCACGCACGTGCAGTTCCCGCACTCACGTGCCACTGGAGGGAAGCCGTGAATGCTGGAGCTAGTCGTCTTCCCTGCCTCCTGCCACACAGGTCCCAGGGCTCCACCAGAAGTGGAGCGGAGCTTGGCCCTTGTTTCCCTGTGGAGACCTGCGAGCCAGGGGGCAGGGAAGGCAGACAGCATGGGGCTTCCCTCTAGTATTGTGCAAGTGCAGGGGCTGCCTGTGCGCAGCAAGGAGCCCCCATGACAGAAGTGGCCTGGGCAGGCAGGCTGTGTTCCTCGCCGTGAGGTGCAGCACTGGCTGGAGCTGTGTACCGCCAAGCACCAGCACCCTGAGTGCTCCCACTTGCTGCTGCTGCCAGTTGGGGCTACACGCCATGCAGGGAATATGTAAAGGGTCCCCACACCCAGCACTTTTCCTCACACCCCACAAATGCCACACACCCACATATACACCCCCCCAACATATCCTACTGCTCCCCCATACACAGCCACACCCCCTCAGAAACCTCCTCCACCCCCACCATACACATACACACACCTGCCACACTCCCTACACAACAATAAAGTCTTAGTCTTATATATTGAGTTATTATGTAAACCACCTCTATATATACCATGCAAGTGCAAATCATGACAAGAATATTTTTGTAATGAAACTAAGTTATAGTAGGTGTTTGAATTTTAGTGTATGATTTTTTTTTCCTTGTTCTAAAATGACAGCCCTTCACCTGCCCCCAAAAGGAGTCTTTCTAGGGAGCAAGGGGAGGGACAAAGGTTAGGTGTTGGGGTGGGACTTCCAGTCTGAAGATGACCAGGGAGAGGGGCAAATGTCAAGGAGTCGGGCTATCCATATAGCCCTCAACAGCTCACTAAAACTTATTAAGCAGCTCTCCAGCTGTAATAAGTGCCCACCCCTGTCCTAGAGCTACATCAGTTAATAAAGGCTGTTCTCTTTCCATATTTACCAAGGTATCTTTTAAAATCATCCCCTAATTGGCATTCCCCAAAATACAAGGACACAGTTTCTATCAACAGGGCTTACAAAAATAAAATGCCTCATCTGCCTTGGTAAATATTAATAAATTTCTTTGGAATTTTGATTTTTTTTCCCCCTCAGACATTTTCACCATCTTGTAGAAATTTCTACTATCTTATGGGACAGAAAAATAAATAGTGCAAAAAAATGGTCTAATGGGTCAGAAAGTGGGCCTTATTTTCATCATTTGAAGCATTAGAAATTTATAGTTCAAGTTCTTTTCAAGGTAACATGCAAAAGGTATCTTGAGTTAGTTTAATATTTTATTTAGTCATAATCAGTGCCAAGATGAAGATCAATTTTACCAACTTTGACTCTTAATAAATAAAAACAATCCCGCCTTTAAAGAACAAAGCATCAATATTAATAGGTATACTTTCCAATCTATAGCACTCAATGCCAATCTTAATAGCCAACATACAATAGAAAAATCCTCATCCCTCCAACAGTAGCATATATGCTGAATTTTACAAACTTGAATACACATACACCTAAAGTTCAGTTTTGGTGTTAGCAGGAGTACAGTCCATCAGACTGAAAAGTAACAAGAATTTCTCATTTAGTAGACTTTTTATCCAAACATTAAGGCAGAAATACAAGGCAGTAAAGTACTTCTAAAAACACCCTTGAAAAAAATGAGTCAGAAGAGTGGAAAGAGAGATAAATACTGCCCTCTAGTGCATATTTTATGCACTAAGCAGCAAATTGCTAAAAAATAAAAAGATAACGTAGATTAATGTACACATCCTACTTGTTTTTTTTAAATGTCATTATGTAATCAATGCTAAATTAACATTTGGAGCTCCATTTTTATGTATAAATAATAATACATTAGTATACTTTAAATAAAAACTTAATATATTTTCCAGAGATTATTATATTAGAAATAGAATAATAAAAGCTGCTTGGATGTTTTCTCATTTCACTCCATAGAGAACACAATTATGGCACAGACATGATAATTTATACTCTATTTTAGATTTTTCTCCATGTGAGTTAACAATTAAGACTGAATTAAACCCTAAAGTGCATGTTTTAGTCTTGCTTACAAAATTTATCTTGGAATCAAGTTCTGAAACTTTGGAAATTTATGTTATCTATGTAAAAGTCCACCTCTTTACAAAAATCTCAAAGTGTTTGCCTCTGTAACATCCTGCAGTGATTTAATTATGCAGTGTGTGAAAAACATAGTTTTACTAGTTCCTAATTTTGCACTTCTTAAATTTCACAGAACATCTTCTTCCTATTATGAAACAGGAAGAAAATAGGGCTGTGCGAAATTTCACTGGCTGTTTTGTTTCAACGCTGTTTCGACTCATTTCGAGCTCCAAACAGCAAAATCGAAACTAAAGGCTTTGAAACAGCCCCAAAATGAAATAAGGGAGTCAAAACATTTTGAAAGTTTCAAAACGTTTCGAGTTTCAAAGCTGGGCTTGCCTGCAGCTAAAGAGAAACTGAGGCAAGGGGAGGGGCAGCGAAAAGGACTGCTCTGATATTGACATGTGCTGGCCAGTGACTGTGATCCTTTCCTGAGGTCCCTTCCAATCCCAGTGCTCTGGGGGAAGGACGAAAAAACAGCATAAAAACCACTATTTGAACTGAGCTTTCTCTGTGCCTTCACACCTATAAGTGACAGGAGTTTTGCTCTGAACAGTTTGAGGTGTAGTTTCCCAGAAACACCTGCAACTATCTCCTTGAAAGCTGGCAGGCTTCATGGCTTCATCAAGGGCTACAATGCCTACAGTTTTTATCCTGCCACACCTTAACATACACACGTGACACGAGTTTTGCTTTCAACGCTTAAGTGAAGGTGTTTCTGGGAAACTGCATCTCAATCTCCTTGTACCCTGGCAGGCTTCGTGGCCTCATAAGGGGCTACCATCCCTGCAAGTTTCATCTGAATCAGGCAAGAAATGACAAAGTTATAGGCAGTTTCATGCTTCCCCATTATAGCCTATGGGCAAAACGTCAAAACAGCAAAAAACAGTTTTGATGAAACAAAATGGAATAGTGCTTTTGAAACTAAACGAAACAAAACACTGTCCTGTAGAAATGGCAAAACAGAAGTCGAAATGGTACTGTTCCACACAGCCCTAGAAGAAAAGAAACACCAAATCCAATTTCTATAATTTATTTGACACATTTCTGTGATATCCATCCTTATTCCTCTCCTGTCTAATGTAAATAAATCCAATCTCATCTCTCTGTTAAATTTCCCATAACCCTAATCCTTCTCGTCACATTTCTCAGAACCATTTGTAATTCTAATTTTTTTAAACAGGGTGGCCAATACACAACAAAGCTGTACCATTGATCATAACAGCATTATTTTTCCTTATTATTTTTCATTTTGTTCCTTACACATCCTAACATCTCATTTGCTTTCACGACCACAGTTGCAGAAAGAGTTGGATATTACTATTAAACAGTAAACAAAGGAAACAAAAACAAAAAATCCTGTTTTCTTCATAAATACTTGTTACCACCATTTAAAGGAGTCTGAAGCTACTCATTTCTGCCAAACACATGCATGCTGTATTTACCACTATTCAAATAAATCCCCATTTGCTAAATTAAAAAAAAAAAAACAACAACAAAAAACTGTGCGTTGTAAAGGTATAACTCTAGCTAAAGGCTAATTCGGTGAGTTGGCACTGAAAGCAAAATATGGATTCCAGTGGCTGTATTACTAGCAATAATGCCTGAGAACTCAGCTCATCTTTCAGAATTTATGGGGCCTATAGGGCTAAAAAGATACTTGAAAATATACCGTTCTCTTATAAACTAAGCGGCAGTGGAGCCATGTACCATTCGGGACGGGATGAGCCCGGCTGGAGTGGCAGCGGCTCAGCTGCATTTTCCCCCTGCCTGCATCAGTCAGTCCCAAACAATACATAGCTCCGCCGCCGCTTCTGCTGGCTGGTGCCGACCTGGCTGGCTTCCTCCCGTCCCCAGCAGCACGTGGGAATCCGGCTTCAGCTGCATGCTGCTCTGGATGGGTCAGACCCACCTGGGTCGGCACCAGCCAGCAGAGGCGGCGGCAGAGCCATGTGCCACTCGGGACTGACTGGCACAGGTAGAGGGAAAGTGCAGCTGAACCCCTGCTGCTTCGGCCGGGCTCATCCTGCCCTGAGCAGCACATGGCTACTCCTCTTCCCACACGCACCGCATTGGCAACATCAAGCTGATGCGGTACGTGTGGGAACCCTGCCCCTTCCTCAGCCCTTCAGCAGCCATTAGGAATCTGCTGAGGGGCTGGGGGAGGGACAAGGGGTGCAAATGAAAGTAAACAGTGTTTACTTTCCTTTCCTGTCACAGCACTGCAGGCCTCAGAAAATGCCTTGGCGGGCTGCATGGCGCCCCGCGGGCCGTATGTTGGACAAGCCTGGTCTAGAGTACACTGAAGTGTAGACATAGCCTAGCAGAACTTGTTTTTGCAAGCAGATGGGTAAAAATGAATCCCTCTGTAAAACTTATGAAAATTGTGTAGCACACTGATAAAACCGTACTTCATTGGCACTAGATGCCCCAGAGTGTGCTAATGTTTCTGGCATTCGTTTTGGATGGAAGATCTATATATGTTATTTCACACTGGTGAAATGTAACTAGGCAATCCCATACTTTTACTGATAAAACCTTTTATCAAACATAGCATCATTTATTCTCTCTGGTCTCCTTTCAGGAAAATCTTTTAAGCTCTATGAAAAGATTCCCGAGATGATATCCAGGCTGTACTGAAGTCAAAGGAAATTGTTTTTATTAACTTTTAATTAGTTCAGGATTTCATGCTTGCTGTATTGTAATTTCAAATGATAAAATCCAATTTACATTTCAGAAGCAGTATAAGGGCTGCAGTTTTGTTCTTCAAAAATTTGGACTGTTTATTTGTATGGTACAAAATAACGAACAGCAACCCAAAAATGTCATTCTCACAGCCCAAATTCATTTCTTGGTCACGAACAGAATTACAGTAAAAGTTCCGTTAACCGGCACCTTGCAAGCCGGCATGCTGGCTTGTAAGGTGAAGTGAAACCGAAAGTGCTCACCGTGGGTGGCACTTCCTGTTTCTCCGAGCCCCCACGGCCCGGGGC
This sequence comes from Alligator mississippiensis, assembly GCF_030867095.1. Taxonomy (NCBI): domain Eukaryota; kingdom Metazoa; phylum Chordata; order Crocodylia; family Alligatoridae; genus Alligator; species Alligator mississippiensis. The sequence goes on along the minus strand of NC_081830.1, from coordinate 50,795,024 downwards.
AAAGCAGCTTGAGCTGCTGAGCCCCAACAGCCCAGGGGCATAACAGGCTGTGCGGAGCCCGCCTCCCGCTCCTGCAGGGCCTGTGGGGGGGGGGGGGGGCGGTAAAGCCCTGGATGCGGCGGGAGAAGTGGCTGCTCAATTAACCAGCATATTTTGTAATCCAGCATCCCCCTTTCCCAGGGGATGCCGGATAGCAGAGCTTTTACTGTAGTTAAATGAACTTTCCTTTAATTTTTATTACAAAATATTACTTAAAATTACAGCCTATTTATTTTTTCCAATTAAATTTGTTTTCCACTAAATTTGCATCTATCCTCAAGACTTACAAGTATAAAAAAAATAAAGATTGGACTGCTCTCCTATTGACATTTGAAGATGTTAGCATTAGATAAATATATAGTTGTTTAAATAATCACAAGTAAAGAATAACTATTAATGGATTAATGTCAGAGAGGTCAAGTGGGGCTCCAGCAGTGTCTGTTACGAGCCCATGGCAGTAACCACTGGATTTATGACCCATATACCTTGTTCTGGGCAGACCCAAAACCATCAGACTGACCATGACCTTTCCATTTGATAGTAGGTGAATTTTACTGATACACAGTGACAGCAGGTAATAATGCAAACACTTCTATACCTACCAGTCCTAGAGCTGTCGTCAGAGGAAAGGTGCATCTAGCCAGTACGCAAGCTTCACCATGAGGTTCTCCCTTGAATATCAGATGTCAGTAGCCTGGAGGCCGAGGCCTACTCCCTCCCAGTGGGGCAGGTGAGACAGGCTGGTGGTATGCCCTCTGTCCATAGCGGCCTCAGGTTCCCCTCTCCGAGACCCTTTGCTGCTCTGAACTCCCTTCTTTTGTATTCTTTCCCCCTCTGAATGACTCTTCATCTCTGGCCATTGCCAACTGGCCTCTGTGATGGTCATACTGTCCATGTTCTGTCCTATCAGCATAAACCTAACACATGCACACATCTGAATTTAGGCTTTACCAGTATCCTCCTAATTTGGTCCATTTCCCCAAATCTGGAAATCTCAAGGGCTCTGCAACTGGGCACTGACCTGATACCACCTTATTTCACACTATGGAACACTGTGTTGCGTCTTTAATTTCACAGCCCATGTGTCTGTTTGCTACTTGCCTGTATCGGAAACAGCAGGACTTGATGAAACTGTCATAAACAGGCCCTGGAACATTATTCTAATGCATTTCTACTTTACCTATAAGCCAATTTCCAAAAACAAACCTCTAAATGCCAGTTTTCTAGCTATCAATGGCCATTTGATATTTTGATCCTTTTGATTAATGTCTTGAATCCAGAGATACAGTGTAAATTACATAATGGAGATTATTAAAAAAACTGAGAGGGGATATAGGATGGAATTAAAATTAAAAGTCATCTTGATAAAAATGAAGAACTGAGATAGGAAAAACAAATGAAATTCAAAGACAAATTTATACCAGGAACAAAAAAACAAATGCAAAAACTTCAGAAGAGAGATTCATAGATGTTAGGGTCGGAAGGGACCTCAATACATCATCCAGTCCGACCCCCTGCATAGGCAGGAAAGAGTGCTGGGTCTAGATGACCCCAGCTAGATGCATATCCAACCGTCTCTTGAAGACCCCCAGGGTAGGGGAGAGCACCACCTCCCTTGGGAGCCCGTTCCAGACCTCGGCTACTCTAACTGTGAAGAAGTTCTTCCTAATGTCCAGTCTAAATCTGCTCTCTGCTAGCTTGTGACCATTATTTCTTGTAACCCCCGGGGACGCCTTGGTGAATAAAACCTCACCAATTCCCTTCTGTGCCCCCGTGATGAACTTATAGGCAGCCACAAGGTCGCCTCTCAACCTTCTCTTGCGGAGGCTGAAAAGGTCCAGGTTCTCTAGTCTCTCCTCGTAGGGCTTGGTCTGCAAACCCTTAACCATACGAGTTGCCCTTCTCTGCACCCTCTCCAGGTTATCCGCATCCCTCTTGAAGTGCGGTGCCCAGAATTGCACACAGTACTCCAACTGAGGTCTGACCAGTGCCCAATAGAGGAGAAGTATCACCTCTTTGGATCTATTCGTCACGCATCTGCTGATGCACAATAAAGTGCCATTAGCTTTTCTGATGGCTTCGTCACACTGCCGGCTCATGTTCATCTTGGAGTCCACTAGGACTCCAAGATCCCTTTCCACTTCTGTGCCACCCAGCAGGTCATTTCCTAGGCAGTAGGTGTGCTGGACATTTTTCCTCCCTAGGTGCAGCACTTTGCATTTCTCCTTGTTGAATTGCATTCTGTTCTTTTCTGCCCACTTGTCCAACCTATCCAGGTCTGCTTGCGGCTGTTCCCTGCCCTCCGGCATGTCCACTTCTCCCCATAGCTTTGTGTCTTCCACAAACTTGGACAGAGTACACTTCACTCCCTCATCCAAGTCGCTGATGAAGACAGTAAAGAGTATCGGTCCAAGGACCGAGCCTTGCGGGACCCCCCACTGCCCACACCCTTCCAGGTCAAAACCGACCCATCTACCACGACCCTCTGGGTGCGACCCTCTGGCCAATTCGCCACCCACCAGACTGTATAGTCATCCAAGCCACAGCCTCTTAACTTGTTCACCAGTATGGGGTGGGATACCGTATCAAAGGCCTTCCTGAAGTCTAAGTATACAACATCCACCCCTACTCCTGAGTCCAGGCGTTTCGTAACCTGGTCATAAAAAGAGACTAGATTAGTCAGGCACGATCTGCCTGCTACGAACCCGTGCTGGTTTCCCTTCAGCATAATTTTTCCTGCTGGGCTCTCACAAATGTGAGCCTTGATAATTTTTTCAAAGACTTTGCCAAGGATGGAGGTGAGACTGACTGGCCTATAGTTGCCCGGGTCCTCCTTCCTCCCCTTCTTGAAAATGGGGACCACATTGGCCCTTTTCCAGTCCTCCAGGACTTGGCCCATGCGCCACGAGCGTTCAAATATTCCTGCCAGTGGCTGTGCAATGATGTCGGCCAGTGCCTTCAGTACCCTCAGATGGAGCTCATCCAGGCCTGCCAACTTAAAGGCATCCAGTTCTTCCAAGTGACTCTGCACCATCTCAGGGTCTACGCATGGTAGTCTGGCGCCTGGCTGCTGCCTCGCTACAACCCCAGTGATAGACTTGTCGTGCCCCTCGCTTAGAAACACTGAGGCAAAGAACTCGTTGAGTTCAGCCTTATCCCCCCTGTCCGTCACCAATTGCTTCTGCCCATTTAGTAGGGGTCCTATTCCTCCCTGGGCCTTCCTTTTACTCCCTATATATCTAAAAAAAAATTTCTTGTTATCCTTTACTTGGGATGCCATCCTCAGCTCCATGGTACCTTTGGCCCGTCTAACTGCCTCCCTACAAGAGCGAGCAGAAGAGGTATATTCATCTTTGGTAATCTCTCCCCGTTTCCACTTTTTATGTGCTCCCCCTTTTGGCCCGTAGGCTGCCCTGGATTTCTCTGGTCAGCCAAGGAAGCCTCCTGGCCCCTTTCCCTCTTTTTCCTCGCATTGGGATCGTCTTCCTCTGTGCCCGAAAGATCATTTCCTTAAGGCACAGCCACCCTTCCTGGCTCCCATCTCTTCAAAACTCCTACTCTGCAGTGCGTCCTTGACTAATCGCCTGAGTTCATCGAAATCAGCTTTCCTAAAGTCTAGTACTTTCACCCTACTAGTTACCTTACCCACTTGACGTCTTATGAAGAATTCTATTATTAGGTGATCACTGTCCCCCAGATGGCTACCGCTCTGTAGGTCCCCTACAATGTCATCCCCCATTGCCAATACCAGATCCAGTAAGGCATTCCCCCTAGTGGGACTGTGTACCTGCTGTGTCAGGTGGAGGTCCTGTACACAGGTTAAAGTCCCACCGTTCACGCAGGTTTCTGCTGTCTGCGTCTTCTAGCAGATGTCTGGGTAGTTTAGGTCCCCCATGACTACCGCCTCCTTAGCTTTTATCGTCTCCGAGAGCTGCCTCAGGAGCCCCAAATCCAGTTCTTCCCCTTGGTGTGGGGGTCTGTAGCAGACCCCTACCACCAAATCCCTTTCTCCTTGCCCCCCATGTAACCTAACCCACAATCCTTCTACTTCCTCATCCTTTGATTCTGTCTTGATGAGGATCGATGTATATTGCTCATTGACATAGAGCGCAACCCCTCCCCCTTTCTTCCCCACCCTGTCCTTTCTGTACAGAAAGAGATACCCAAGTTGGCAGTAATACTGATAAAAAGGATCCAAAATTTCTGTTGCATCTCAAATACAACATGAGTCAGTAATGTGATCCTGATGCAAAAAAAAAAAGCACGTGCACTCTAGGGCTGTATTAACAGAAGCATTGTATGCAAGACATGGAACTATAGGACAATGCAACATTCTGCTTAGGATGACTGTGGAATCTCTGTCAAGATGGTGGTGGTGTTTTTCAAGAGGCTGGACAGATGTAACAGGGATGGTTCAGGAATAGCAAATTATGCATCTATGGAAGGGCTTGGACCCTTGATCTGCCTTCTAATTCTGATTCAGACAGATACGGAAAAAAGCCAATATAAAGCACTGCCAAGTGCAAAAAAACTACACAAAAGGGAGAAAATATCCGCATTTGCTAATGTATTTCATTTATATTCCCCTTGGGTATTTGAAATTGTAGAATCTTTCAGACTATATGATTTCCAAGCTGAGTTCTCAGCAGTAGCATAATACTCAATATTTCTTCAATTATCAGGAATATCTAGGGTATAGTTTGTAGCCATGTTGGTCTTAGGACATAGGCAGACAAGGATCTTTGGGTGAATATGATATCTTTTATTAGATCAACTTAAATAGTTAGGGGAAAAAATTGTCAAGTTTTCAGGTTTAAAAACCCTTAGTCAGGCTGAGGATGTCTCTGCAGTTGGTGTGTGCTCTTCCTAGATGGAATGAAAAGTAAAGAAGCCATAGGCTAGGCTGGTATGCATGTAAGATAGACAGTCAGTGAAGATGTAAATTGAGGAGTCAGTGGGTGAGAGACAGGCTTGATAGGGGGAGAAGAGGGATGAATGTAGCAGTTACACAGTGGAGAGGTACTTGGGGAGTCAGATGTTAGGCAGGTTATAATGTGTCATAAATCCAATGTCTATATTTAGTCCATGATTTTTTGTATCCAGGAGGTTGATGAAGTGAATTTCACAGGCTCATCTCTGAGAAGTGTTTTGTAAGCTTCCTTTGAGGATTAGAACTGAGAGAGAGCGGTTTTTCTTGTAAGAAATGTGCCCCCCCACAGGTAATTGGGTATTCTTGTCTTTGCTATATTTCCGGTGTGCATTCATTCTGGTGCGCAGTTGTTGTTTGGTCTCTCCTATGTATTTTCCAACCAGGCATTTGGTGCATTGGATAAGATATATTACTGTCATGGGATGGGGTCCTCGGGGATGGCTATGACGCCCCTAGGGCTCCATGACCATGCCAATCTTGCCCAACGGGCACCCTTTTTCTCTCCTCCCATGTCTTGATGTACTTATAATAAATAGGGAGGCTGCCCTCGAGTGTGTACTTGGACACGGTCATGATGGACTACACTGAACCCTGTGGGTTCTGCTCCAAAATGGATGCCTCATGGGACACCCTCAGCCTTATGGGCTAGATGTGTAGCTCCAAACCACCCCTTTACCATGCCCCAAGCCTCACAGATGGCATTCACACCTTGTCTCTCTCTGTGCCCCCCTGGCGCTGGGCTCTCTGCAGCCTTTGTTGCTGCACTCTCTCTAGCGCTGGGGTCTGCTCACCCCTTGTCGCTGTGCTCTCTCCGGCACTGGGGTCCCCACACCGTAGTGGACCCTCAATGAGGCCTCCTCCTTCCCCAATAGCCTCAGCCCAATCCACCGGTAAAACAGCAACCTAGATATGAGCCCCCAAGCTACAACATAATATAAACAGTTCATGGTGTGTTCTGTCCCTTTAAAATGTCAAGCTTCCCCCCCAGCACTAAGTGCCTTGTAAGCCAGGGTACCTGTTGAGCTCTTGGAGCCCCATTAGCCTTAAGTGCAGCACATCAGGCAGCCACAGTGTCTCTGGGCGATTCCTTCCTCGAGGCTCCTTCCCCTTTGGCTGCTGAAAGAGAACTAACTCCTGTTGGTCTCAGCCCTGGGGTTTGTATGTGCCCAGGGCCCTGCCTTCTTCCAGTCCGCTGACCGGGTACAGGTGCAGGCTAATTCACTCGTTCTGGAGGTGCAGCTGTAAGATCCAGGAATGGTTCTGTTGTGGGGTATAGTAATTATGGGGGAGGTGGAGATGTGTTGGCAGGTTTTGCATTTCTTGTCATGGCATGGTCTGGATCCATTTGGTGTGTTCTTGGCCTGAGGAAGTTTGCTTCTGGTGATGTTAGCAAGGTTCGGTGCTTGTTTGAAGGATAGGATGGGTGGTTCTAGGAAGATCACTTGAAGAATTGGGTGTCTTTCTAGTATGGGTTGCAATTGTTTGAGGATTTTCCAAATGGATTCGAGGGAGGGATGATAATGTCATAACCAGCGGTGTACAATTTGTGGGGGGGTTTCCTTCTGTACCGCAGCAATTCTTCACACGGTATCTGGGTGGCTCTTTCAAACATGTGATCTCTCTCTCTGGAGGAGTGTCCTTGTTGGGTGAAAGCCTTTTTAAGATTGGTGAGGTGGCATTCTCCTCAGTGCATCCCATGTGTTCCCCTCACTGCAAATTCGATGGTATCTTAGGGCTTGGCTGTATATCACAGCTTTCTTGGTGTGTTTAGGGTGATTACTGGTTCTGTACAGATATGCATGTTGTCCTGTGGGTTTTCTGTATAATGTGGTCTGTATTTTACCATTCTGGATACTGATCATCGTGTCTAAAAAGGAGATGTTGGTGCTGGAGTATTCAAGGGATATCTGTGCACTCAAACAGCAAATCAGAAGAGGGACCAACTTCTACTGGAGCAGTTGTACTTCAAAAAAGGAGACTAACTCATCACGCCACCACTTGCAAAAGTGAAATGACCCCTGGCAGACAGTTGGGTCCAATGCACAGGTGACACTGGATTCTATTCTTGCATCTGCTGCTCACTGAGCAAATGACCCTAGGCAAATTATTTCTTAAGAAGTGATAATCAGTTCCCCAACAGAAGTAATGCTTACCAAACTCTATAAGTAGTATAAGATGAGTGGAAAAAGAGCACTGTATTAATAAAAGTAAAGAATTACTTACAAATTTCCAGACTGTTTCATTAAAGTAGTACAATAATATCTTTACCAAAAACTAGATGCTAAAGAATAAATTATATGAATGTAAAATGATCAAAAAGACACCAAGATCCAATAGTACAGGAGTTCTCAAACTGTGGGTCATGACACCCCGGAGGGTCATGAGCAATTTAAAAGGGGGCCACAACCTTCCCAGGGGGTACGCATGGTGGCACAGGGAAGCAGTGCACAGCAGCGGCAGAGTGGTGGATGACAGCAGCAGCTGCCACGTGTGAGGTTCCCATTCCCCGCTGCTACCATCCAGGGCTCAGGGTCGTGGTATCACAAAGTTTGAGAGCCCTTACAATAGTAAATCTGTTCAAGGGGGTCAGTATCTTGGAATATAAGTAAAAGACATTGTTTTACACATTTTCCGTCAGCGCAACACTTGAAGAATAAGACAATTCTTAGAACAGGGCAATTCTTAGAATATATACTCTACAGAGTTGTGACCAAAATATAGCTCATGGGCCAGATCCAGCCCACAGAGCCATCATCCAGCCTGCAGGGCTCTCCATGGGTCTGAGAATTTGGAAGCAGGGGAGCAGTGGCAGCGTTAATTGTTATTAATCCCAAAGCTGCAGCAATTAATGCTACTGCCACTAATCCTGATGTCATGTTTCCTGACCTGTGGGGAGCCCCATGCCTAAATAACAACTCTGCTCTGCATGACAGATGTGACCCATAGGACTGACCTCCCCCAAGAAGGGTGAAAATCTCACTCCCAAAAAAGGATGCAAATCAATTCCTACTCTACTAATAAGCTTTACAGTCAAAACACTCAGCTAATTTAAAGTGGGAGTCCAGCTAAACAAATGATAAAAAATGAGCAAATCACATGGTAAAATTTTAGGGTCTAAAGTTTTGTTTGCTAAATATTTTATCAAACATTTAGACAACACATAACATTTTTTATCCTGAGATGAAAAGCCTAAGGATTTGAAAGCAAACTGATGCAATAATGCTACCATGTGGAACAAAAGAGTACAGCATTAAATGTAGCACTATCTAAAAACAGTCATCTCAAGCTTAACTAAAATTACACAATTCATTCAAGGCTCATAGAAAAGGAAATTGAAGTAGGTCAATTTCTCAAGTTTTCAGTCTCCTAATACCTTCATGATACTTACTTTCATAGACTAACTTACATGCTACTAGTTATGCTATTAGCAACCCCCCCAAAAAAAATGGCAAACAAAATGTTAAACCATATTCAGAAGTGTTTTTGCATACATGCTAAACTTGTTTTCATTTCTTTACAGTCAAATGAAATCGGAAGTTCCACATTAAGAGAAATTTTATGCACCTGTTCTTTATGAAGACACAATTTTGTACAGCATTTCCCTCTTACTGGACTATTATCACCAGGAGTGACTAGGAAGTTTAAATCACCAGCTGGAGTTCCTCAGCAGAGGAAATTTAAATAAAAACTATTATTTATCCACTAACATTTGTATATGACATGGGGAACATATCTACGTGTGTTTTAAATATATGTATTAATATATTACAAATTTTATCTATTTAATACATCCTTATTAGCACTCAAAATATTTTTTTTTTTCAAGTGAGGAACCTGTTATACCTCCCTTAAAACTAATCTTTATATACCTTTCTACTCTTCCTGGAAATCCTACACAACATGTAGGATCAGAACATGATGCCGATATGTGCTTGCCTGATGACATCACATTTGACATTAACTCCAGTGGAGCACACATCAGGAAAGGGGGTGCAGTGTTTAATATTTTTTCCAAAGTCATATTACAGTTAAAATAAATGTAAAACACTGAAAGAAACATGACTTGACTTATCTCTCCATGCAGCAACATATTTGCTATGTCCACCAAAACAACAGTAATCATTAGAAACCTGGATTTAAGAAATTACCAGGGTGGATAAAATTCAACAATTTAAAAGAAGTAAAAATCTGATTTTTTTTTAAATTTAATCGCATTCTTTGATTTTTTTGTTAAGATGCTTTTTAAAAAAAAAAATCTATATAAGGACAGTTATAATTTAAAATATGTTAAAGATCAAAGATATCATCATGGAATAGGGATTACAGGCAGTCCTCGACTTGCAACTGAGTTAAGACAAACAGCATTTACGACATTAGTAAACTGACACCCTGTTTCAAGGTTCCAATGCAGGTTTCACCTTTAGGAGGCTTGACACAGCTGCATCCAGTTGCTAAGTCTGCTGGGTGGGGGGGGAGGGGAGAGGAGGGAAGGGACATGAGGAGGGCAGATCAACACCCCACAGCAAGGGAGGGATTGTAGCTGGGGCAAGCTCCCAGCTGGGGTAGAGGGACGTGGGGAGGGGGTGGGGCAGCTCCTGCCGCTGTGTGCCACAGGTCCGGGAGAGCATGGGGAGGGGGTGGAGCGCGTGCCCCAGATCTGCACAGAGCACGCAGATCAAGGGCTGCGCTCCAGGCAGAAGAAGCAAGGGCTCTGCCCTTCTGCCACTCTCCCAGCCAGGATGGGGGGGCACGGGACAGAACCACTGCACTGCCTCAGAAAAGCAGCATGCAGCAGCAGAAACTGCCCCGGCCTCACTGGGTTTTGCTGCCAGCACTTCTGGTTTCACTCGCTGACCGGCCGCCGGAGGACCCCCTCTCCCCACACTCGACAGACCACTGAGGCATAGGCTGTGGAATGGGGTGGGCCATCCAGGCCATGGCCTGACCAACTTTTAACACGTTAATTCAGCTAGCTATACAATTTTAAAAAATTGCTACACGTTTTTAACCAACATGACAATTGCGCATTTGTGGGTTATATAAATTAACATGCTAAAAGTTGGTCAGGCCATGGCCCGGGTGGCCCACTCCATTTTGGGGCCTATGCACCCAGGGACTCCCCACTTCTCAACCAGCCGCTAGGGGTACACTGACCAAAAAAAAGGTTGAAACATGCCCCTCTTCCCCTCCGCCGAGTTAAATGAATAGAGGATTGCTGGGAGTAGAACAGACCTGGCCAAAGAGGAGGACTAAGGGGATAACTGCAAGGAGGGAAGGGCAGAAGAAACAAAATAGAAACCTTTGGAGCAGAATATTCCAGAAGCCTTGAGGGATAAGTTTCCAAGTACAGCCTTTCTGCTGATTTGAGATCTAGCGAGGGAATAGTATGGTAGGTTTTCCCTTCTATCATGGCAGCAGGCTTGCCAGGCCATAA